>NC_090649.1:163355758-163665758 GCF_040937935.1 Hyperolius riggenbachi | reverse complement strand
TCGGCGGTTTGCTGCGTTCCCAATGCGCTGCAAACCGCCGCTGCAGGGATGTCCCGCATGGCGGGACATACGAGCGCATCGGGTTTTTCTGTATGTCCCGCTATGCGGGACATACGAGCGGAAAAGGTTAAGTTTAATATTAGAATTTACCTGATTGCTTACTCACTATGAATATGCTGGAGTAAAAAACGTTCCTCTAATTTTAACAGAAATTTAACTGCTTTTTGCCTGACCATATTCTGAATACATGAAAGGGTATTTCTGCCTCCTGATCTGTTGGAAGCTTTGATACAATTAACCTCTTGGGGGCAATAAGAAGCGTTATATCCTGTACTCCCCCATAGTTATCCCTAAAGAGAACACATAACTATCTGTTTCAACTAGGTGAAACAGTTCTTTAGCCTCCAACTACTGCCGCAGCACAATTAATACAATTTTGAGTTGGCTTTCAGTTGGTTAAAAGGAGGACCTTTTCATTTTTTTTTCCACCACTTCGCCTTTCCCTTTCTTACCTGACTGACCTGTTTGGTCCTGTTCTTATTTTCGACTTGCCATTTAAAGAGCTACTTAGACTTTGCTTTGTGCCTAACAATCTCTTCTTCTACTTTGTGTTTCTCTCCAGGGTACTGGTAAATCCAAGCCTATTAAGGGTGGAGATGTCTTACTGACCCAGGAGGCCAACTGGAAACCGGCCCATTAGAGGTGGAAATGTCTAAAGGAGATGTCTATAAGTCCTTATTGACCAGGGAGGCCTACTGGATTTTTCAATTGGGGACAAGCATGCCTTGCGGACTTAATACCAGGTGGGACCCGAGTTGTGTCATCTGACTGGCTTTTGGAGTCTCTATGATGGTTTTTTTTCTTTCCTTTTGGTTGAGGGATGCTAGTGATCCCACATTTATGTCATAGGTTTATTGTGTGCACGGATGAAAAATCGGAATTTGGATACAAACGTATGCATTTATGCCTCCATATTTAGACTTCGCCCCTTTTCCTTTTAGGCTTAACATTGTTTTGTAGCATTTTGTGATTACCAATATTTAATTTTCGTTTGTACTTTTTGATTTACTGTGGCATTTTCTGCACTGTTATGCATATTTATGTTTATTTCTTCCCTTTTTCATATACTTATTTGTAGTTTTAATTATCATGGGTACTCCCCCTCTTTTAAGCTCCCCCCACCCTCCGTGGGGTGTGCCTAAATGGCCAATTAGAGGTGGGGGTTTTCTTTTGTACATGTGTCATAACTATGATTAAAGTGTAAGGATGGTGTTAGGATTTTTACGTACAATAAATAAAGGTTTCTATTTTGCAATGGACATTGTGCGGAACTCTCTCCATTTTTTCCCTCATTGTCTGTGGGTCTAAGTCTCCCGGCTCCTGCACCGGCCTTGCAGCAAAGGTTAAGCGGAGTTCACTTCATGAACTGGTAAATCCCCTGTAAAGGTTACAACCCATAAACAGTTCATGGAAGCTATGCTTCCTTTTCATACTTTCAACCATAACATTCTGTGAGCCTCATTGAGCAGTATGGTTCTTCTGGCTGTACATTTTATAGCCAGATAGGCTACAATTTTAATGAGTACTGTTATAGATTACAGAGTTCTCTAAATAAGTTCCCTTTTCCAGATGGGACTTTAACTGGTCTAGCCAAAGCTTTGGCCACACATGTGGTGGCTGCTGTCAGTCTGAACAGGGCGGCTCCTGCTTCCCAGGAATATTTGAGAAACATATCTATTTTTATTTGTTAAGTGGGTCATTAAAGCAGAACTGAGCTCCTGCACAGCACACAATTTAAAGTCTTTATTCCACATTTAGCTGCTGTAGAAATGCACATCACCGTGCTCTGTGTTTGCTTAGCTACATCATGGTGTCCCGTTAGCTTTTATCCACAGCTGTGAATCAGAGTGCTGCGGCTCTGCATCTATGGGTAAGACTGAGGCTTAACCCTTTCTGTGCTCCCTAGAAGTGGATGCAAGCTAAAACTTCAGGTATTTTTTAGGATTTTCATAGATTGGAAAGAAGACATTTTTTCCCTAAGGATTATCACACTGTGCTTAATCTTTTAGAGCAGATAGGAATAACTCATGTTATTCAGGAACTTAGGAACTTTCTCCCGGTAACTACCCTCCACAGAGAAAATGAAATATATCTTAAGGTTTGCAGAAAACAGGATTTTATGGCTGGCTGCCTTCATTACCTGAAAAAAGACCTGTCTAAAAGACTTATGTACAAGAAAAACCTTTGCGATTCCTGCATGTCCATATACAAATTATCACGTAATGGAAGCTTGTTTTCTTTTTCTGCCTCAATTTCTTAAGTGTCTCTGACTGCTTTGATCAGATCATTCATTTCTTCCACCAGAAAATTCAATCTGGTGGATGAATCATCCTGCTCCCCTTCCTAGTACTCTTCTGAGCCTGGGGGAGAATATGAAACATTCCCTTCTTCCACAAATCTGATGGAAGAGGACCTGTGCTTTTCAATTTCTGTTGATCTATTTGGCTGCAGTAGTGTCTGAATAACACCAGAAACAAGCATTCAGCTAACCTTTTCAGATCTGACAATAACATCAGAAACACCTGATCTATTGCATGCTTGTTTAGGGTATATGGCTAAAAGTATTAGAGGCAGAGGATCAATAGGATTGCCAGGCAACTGGTATTGCTTAAAATTAAATATAGAAACATGTATACCTCTCACTTCAGTTGTCCTATAAACCCTGTCTGGGTTTTTATAGGACAATTGTATCGAGAGGGATATGGAGGCTGCCATATTTATTTCCTTTTAAACAACACCAGTTGCCTGGCACTGCTGCTGATCCTCTGCCTCTAATACTTTTAGCTTTAGACCCTGAACAAGCATATTGCAGGTGTTTCTGACATCATTGTCAGATCGGAGAAAATTAGCTGCATGCTTGTTACTGGTGTGATTCAAGTACTACTGCAGCCAAATAGATCAGCAGGGCTGACAGGCAACCGGTATTGTTTAACCTTCTGAGCGGTATGCCCGACACTGTGTCGGGCATACCGCTCACTACAATCACGAGTCTCCCAGTAAGAATGTAATAGATTTAATGACCCCACAAGCTTACTAGGCTATCTAGCAACTAGGCTAGCTAGTATAGGTAGCCCCCCCCCCCCTCCTTCCCTATCCAGCCACTTAATACATTGCCTGGCTCCAGCGTTCGGCGCAGCTCCGGTCTCTCTATGGGGAGGATTGGGTCTGTGCATGACGTCAGTGAGGTCATGTACGATCCTCCCCATAGAGAAGAGCAGAGCTGTGCGGGGAGGCTGCGACGATCGCTGGATAGAGGCTGGGTAATGTATTAAGTGACTGGATCGGGGGATCGGTTGCGTTTGGAAGATGCCGGCTACATATACTAGCAAGCCTAGTGCTAGCTAAACCTTGTGGGCTCATTAAATCTAAGACTTGGTCCCCGGTCCAAGTGGGACAAAGCATTTCTGCTGGCCACCCCATATGGGACAGTCAGCCACAGATCTAAGTGAGAATATTCCTCGGCCGTCTGGCCAATTTTATTGAATGACAACCTGAGTGCGCTCACCCCCCACCCCTTGTTTTTTCACCCATCCCCCACATCCCACTGTCTACTGCTGGATCCGAAAGAGGTGCAGTAGTTGCTTGCCACCCGGGTTCCAGCGCAAATAGCAAAAGACAATCAGGTCAGCTCTACAGTACAGGTGCAGACGGCTCAGGCCTGCGTAGTAAAGCAGCCCGATTGGGCTCAGCTATATCAACTGGCGCCTGAGCGGCAAGCAGCTACTGCACCTGCGAGAGGTGCACACTGTTCAGGGTCTCAGCATTAGAAGCGGTTACTGCGGCTGCACGTGCCGCCGACAAGCCCTTGTCATCAGACTTTCGGGGAAGCCAGTGCTGGATTGGGGATGGGAAGGACGATGAGGGAAGCCTCATTAGTATCCAGATGCTTCCCACTCCCAAGGCAAGAACCCCCAGATGCACTTTTTTTCCACTACAAGTATTCTATAAGGCTGCACATGCATGCCATGTTTCCAAGGGTCTGAACTGTTCCTGACTGCTGAAACTTACCTTGTGAAAAAGGAGTCCAGAAGTACTATGGGAAATATTCAGTCTTTTAATTTACATACACTGAACACAGCAGCGCTCAACACACAGGTATATTCCTAAATGTATATGCTAGTTAAGTGGACAAGTCCAGGGGAAAAGTTAGGTATTGGATAATTGTGGTAAGGGCAGGTTTGACTTGCTGTTCTGTGCCCCATCTGAGAGAATTTACTTCACTTTCCCCCCATACAGGAGGTAGGAATTTCTTTCCAAAAGTGGAGGAGACCGCAATAAAAAAAAAAAAAAAAAAAACATTTTGTAGTGGAAAAAGAGTAACAACTCCATACAAATTGTGTACTGCTTCCTGTCAGTGATACTACCAGTTTTCACAATTATACCTCTCTGTAGGTCCTATATATCTATAGGAACAGAAGGAAAATCTCTCTAGTGAGGACAAATATTGCAATACAGAGTTTTAAAATGTTCTAACCTTTATCCATACTAGTAAAAACTAAACTAAAAATAAAAAAAATATTGGCAAAAAAGTATACAAATGAATAAATATGATCCATAAAATCACATTAAATTATTAAATCGTAAACAACATTTTTTTTCAGATCCAGTAATGGCCAAAAAAAATAAAAATTACAGCCAAATATTGTTCTGCTGATAATTAAAACAATCATCAATCCAGTGAATGTGCTGCATTTTCCATTTCATCTTCACATCAAAATAAAAAAAAGTAAATTAAAAAAATTGATATTCCCTTGAGATGATAAACTAAATGAAAGCGTAAGTACCTTCACATAATAATGGTAAGCAGACCCTTTGGGAAATGGTTGACTTTCTCAATTCAAGGTATTCAAAGCTCATTGAAAAGTGTTCATTTGGAATGCAGATATCAAAGATGATGAAAATGTTCAAGAGAAATGCAGAACTTACCAGATGTTCTAATCCAGCTTTGATGTTTACAGAGACCCTGTAACAGAGAAGAACAAAAGTTCTAAATAGTTGCTAAATCCTTGTCCAATGCAATTTATATAATTTGCTGTCTAGCTCACTGATGTTTAAATATTGACCAGTTCTATCTTATTATCATTATGAGTATAAGTTCTATAAAGCAAGAAGGAATTAAAGACCGCCAAGGTAGTTTCCTATCAAATAATTACACACACTATGTTTCTGTTGCCTGCTGCATTTAATGTGTTATAATATTTCAATGACTCATTTTTTGACAGCAATAAGAAAGAAAATCTTCAGATTATTGAAAATAGAAAAAAAATAGTGAGTGTGGAGCAGTACCAGGTGACTACCAGTGGACAGATGTGTAATAGTCTCTATGTTCTTGATTTGGAGATCTAACCATCTATGGCCTTTTCCCAGTTGGGGCTGGGACCCACTAGGGCAATTCTGGCAGCGTTTTGGGATTGCCAACAATCACCAGTAATTCCCAAATAAAGCTTTGCCAATAAAAGTGTGTGGTGGGGAACCCACTAGTGCAATTGCGATTAGGGATCGCAATGGCAGGACATGTAGCATTTTTAGTGCATTTGCTAAGTATATAAGCGATGCAAAATTGCTTTTCAAAGGCAATTTGCAGTGCTTTGGGTGGTCGAGTGATTACAATTTAAATAAACTTTATAATACTCACCAGGTTTTCTGGATTTCCTGCTTCCGTCGGTAGTCCCGTCCCCTAAAGGAAAAAGTCACAGGTGCCTCTCTGATTGGTCCTAGAGAAACACTTGTGACCTCTTCCCTTAGGGGGTGGGGTTACGGATGGAAGCCGGACACCTGAAAAATATAATAACGTTCAGTGACGACAAAAATTACTAATCGGAATCGCTGTACAGTTTACTGTACATCGCTTGTAAGTGTCATGGAATTGCGAGCGCAATTGCACTAGGAATCGCTGCACACACCGCTGTGGTGATTTTAAAGCGCTGCAGAGATTCCTAGTGGGTTCCAGGCCTTAGGCTGATTCCGGCTTGGACTTACCAGTGTAAATGACTGTATTATTAAATCAGGCCTATAGTGTACATTCTAAGTTTGCATCTAAATTGTTTAATATCACAAAACGTGTTGCAAAAATGTGTTTGCCAAAAAATTAACCAAAAACTAAATTGTACAGCTCATTGGTTAATGAAAGCCAACATGGGACTTGTATAGGCTATAAAGTTTAAATCTGACTCAGATGAGCGTTATGGAAATGTCACCTGTAATGTAAACAAAATAAGCAGAATTGGCTGTTTCACACTGCAGGTGAACCTGTATAGCGATTGCAATTGTGATTTTTTTTTGGCAATTTTTGTGTGAAACAGCCCAAAGAGAAGCAAGGGAAACTTTTTGTTATATATAAACAAAGAGCTTAATTACACAGAGCCTGCTCTTCCACTAACTACAGTTGTGGTTTTGCTTTGATACCAGCAGCCTATGCAATTGGGAACAGCCAGACCTGGAAGTCCGTTCAGCTTCAAGGACCTCAGGAAGGTCACAACACAGAGTTGCAGATTCGTTTTTTCCTTATACAGAATCACTTTCATGAAAAATGGCCTATAAAGTACAAGACAATGGCAAAGCAATTTCTGGCAGCAAAGCAGCTCTTAACATTAAAATTATGTTTCATGAACCAGTTTAAGCAAATCATAACTGAAAATAAATTTATGAGAAGATTAAGTGTATGCATAGTAGCAATAGTATACAGAACATCCCTGCAGTATCGTATTCCTAATTTCAATTTAAAAGGGTTACATTTTATTTCCAAAGCCTGCATGGCAGTCATTTCAGAGCGACATACTATGGGTTTCATTTGGCTACCAACAAAAAAAATAATAATGGACATTTAAAAATTTCAGCTCTCTTGTTACCAGCAGTGTTCGCTCACCCAGACAAAATTAAATTGCTTCTGTTTAACCTTCAGAAGAGCCAGCTTACTATATTGTACCCATATTTACCTCATGGCACATGAGTTCAGATATGCTTTAATATTAGGCAGGAATTACCAAGTCGCAGTGCTCCTTTGAACAAAAGAAAATGACTTCTTTCTTTGCAAGAAACATAAGAACAAACCCCATAAAGATGTGTGGTTCAAATCAATGGAGCCTGCAAGGAAACCTATAGCGAGTATCTCTATCCTTTTTGTCTTCTGTACTTTAAGTCACACCTGTAGCTAGCTTGCAGCCAGTGGAGTAAGGGCCTGTTTGCACTAGCCATGAATTCGCATTGCATCAAAACTAAAGCCAATTGCTCTCAATAGAGTAGCTTCTATTGCTTGTGAATTTTCAATTGTGATGCGACCCGGGGAAATTATGGATGGCATGCTGCAGATTACCGCAGCATGCATCAGATTCCCCAAAGACAGCCACATCTGGACTTCCCAGAAGACAACCTGAAGACACCTGCGGCTGGATGCGATGCAATCACATTAAACTATTGGAAATGGGCCCTTAAGCGTTTCAGAGAAGGGATAGGACCCCAGGACACTGATTCAATAAAGGTTTCTCCTGAGCTTTCAGGAGATGTTTTACATTGTAGTTATAAAATGTTTTAGCACCTTCCAAGTGGAAAACGTAATGTGAAGTATGTCAACCAATTAATGAAATTGGGATAGCTTATTTTGAGTACTTTTTTTGCTTGCATTTTTTTTATATGAACAAAAATGGCAGCTGCCATATTAGTCTCTTTATTGGTTTCCTCGCTGGCCCAAGTAAGAATTGAGTCAAATGTTCAGTCTCCTTTAAAGAATTACAAGTAAACCTCAACAATTCCAGCATGGAAATAAAAGACAATTGACAAATTCTGCCACTTTTATGTAGTTTTCTGCCACCTAGTCCGGATGTATCATAAGGTTATTAAAGCAAGTACGGGGGGTACTTTAAGAAAAAGGGTGCCAGCCAAGTGGTGTCTTTTGTGGGTAATATCTCAAGTATCCCTGGATGCATGCAAACATTTCCGCTCTAATCTAATTCCTTTTCATAGTGTATGGCCAATCTGGAGGGAAACCAATAAACCTTTCGATGTGTTTTGATATGTGGGATGAAACCAAAGTGTCCACAGAAAACACACATAATTAACCACTTCACCACTGAGGGGTTTTACCCCCTGAGCACCAGAGCAATTTTCACCTTTCAGCGCTCCTTCCATTCATTCCTCTATAACTTTATTATTACTTATCACAATGAAATGAACTATATCTTGTTTTTTTCGTCACCAATTAGGCTTTCTTTAGGTGGGACATTATGCCAAGAATTATTTTTTTCTAAATGTGTTTTAATGGGAAAATAGGAAAAATGTGGGGAAAAAAATAATTATTTTTCAGTTTTCGGCCATTATAGTTTTTAAATAATGCATGCTACTGTAATTAAAACCCATGAAACGTATTTGCCCTTTTGTCCCGGTTATAAAACCATTTAAATTATGTCCCTATCACAATGTTTGGCGCCAATATTTTATTTGGAAATAAAGGTGCATTTTTTTCAGTTTTGCGTCCATCCCTAATTACAAGCCCATAGTTTATAAAGTAACAGTGTTATACCCTCTTGACATAAATATTTAAAAAGTTCAGTCCCTAAGGTAACTATTTATGTATTTTTTTTAATTGTAAATTTTTTAATTTTTTTTTAATTGCAAAAAAAAAAAAAATGGGGAGTGTGGGAGGTAAGGAGTTAATTTTATGTGTAAAAGTCATTTATTTGTATGTGAAAAATGTGTAGGGTGTAGCTTACTATTTGGCCACAAGATGGCCACAGTAACTTTTTGTTTTAATGCGACCTCCAAGCTTCCTTCCGGAGCTTGGAGGAAGAATAAGGAGGCTGGACACGTGAGTTTTTTCTCACAATGATCGCGCTGCCCATAGGAGAGCAGCTGATCATTGCGGGGCTTAGATCAACGAACGGGAATGGATTTTCCCGTTCATTGATCTCTGGGCGAGCGGGCGGCGGCGTGTTTACTAGCGGCGGGCGGCGTGTTTACGAGCGGGAGCGCGGGCAGTGTCGGGAACGCGGAAAGTACGTGTTTCTCCGTCCCTGGTTTTTAAAGGATGGAAAAAGGGGCGGAGAAATACGTACGCGCGGGGGTAAAGTGGTTAAAGAGACTCTGAAGCCTCCCTAAAATCATGTTTTAATTTTAAAAACCTCATAAGCATGATTGCAGCACCAGAAACACTGCATCCCCGTGGCTGAAAACTCAATTAATCACCCCTAACTCCGGGGCAACAATCCACGACTTTGCTGGTTGTGGTTTTGCTGCCCGGGGAGGCAGAGTTTTGGGCTGTAGCTCTGCCTCCAGTACACTCAATCAGCGCTGATCGCCGGCTCTCCCTGTCCCTCTCAGTGACAGAAGACTGAGAGGGGCGAGGAGAGGCGGAGATCCGCGCAGGAGCTGCCTATGGTACTGTGGTAACTGCGACTGGAGTGGAGCTGAGGATATGGGCGAGGAGAGCCTGTGAATGCCCCACAAGCGCATAAGACCATTGTCATAGGTGGTCCAACTGACTCGGTGAGTCGCTCTCCACTGGGTGTTGGTGGTGGGAGTGACATGTAGATTGTTTGCAGCGGTGGTCAAAATTTACTGTTTGGCTTTACAAAGAAGGAATACACGCTTTTATATGACTACAAGTGCAGCTGAAATTCTTCTCTTTTGAGTGGACTACTATGTTAACTTTTTTGTGAATTAACGGTTACCGCCATTTAACAGGACTAGTTCACGTCTATTTTACAGTAGTACTATTATGAGTGAGATTTACCCTAAGGGCAGCTGTTTTTTATTCATTTTGGTTTTAGTACACTGGAGTTTTAATCACTGTATTTTTAATCTATACCCATTGCATTGGAAGTTGATTTAGGAGCGCAGTGCTGAACTGGTGTTAACTGGTTGTGGAATAGATAAATAAAATTCCTACTTTGCAAAAATAACAATAATACACCCTTACAGCATACATATATAAAAAGCCAAGTCCCTAAGGCAAGCATGGACAAACTTGGCCCTCTAGCTGTTAAGGAACAACAAATCCCACAATGCATTTGCCTTTATGAGTCATGACTGTGGCGGTCAGACTCCTGCAATGACTTGTAGTTCCTCAACAGCTGGAGGGCCAAGTTTGCCCATGCCTGCCCTAAGGTAACAATTTATGCATTCTCTTTTGAATACCATCACTTTGGCTTTTTTGTTTTGCAAGTTTTTCATTTTGGTAACTATGGGGGCAAGGGTGGGACAGAAAGGGGTTATTGGGATTTTTATTTATGGGTTTTTTGTAGTGCACTATGAAATTTGTCCACTAGATGGCACCTTCCTGTATTCGAAGTTGAATCACAGCATTCTATGCAAAAAAGAAGGTGAAAGGTGGGTGTTTGTTTTATTTTTTTACAGACTTTCAATGAATAATCTCTGCTGTTTGTTACAGCAGAGATCATTCATAAATCATGCACTTTCATTGGCTTTGAGAACGTATGTTCCCATTCACCATTCTAATGGCCAGCTATGAGGACCTGCGTGTTGTGCATAGAAAGCAGAAGAGGAGTATCTATGCCCCTAGGACTTTAGATGGGAGACCTGCAGGGCGTAGATATACTGCCACCTATACAGCCACCAGAACTTGCAATGTAAGATAGGTATGTAATTAGGTATGATCAATTTTGATTCTAAAGACGTGGTTAAGTGCCACATTTCAGATTATACATCAGAATCAGAATCAGAATCATATTTATTCGCCAAGTGCAGCGGTTGCCACACTCGGAATTGTTTGTGGTACACATCGGTATAGAGCATAGTGCAAGAACAACATTAAAACATAGTGGTGCAATACACAAAACAGAAAACATTGAAAACAGATATAGGCATTGAAAACATGTAGTGCAAGTACGCTATGCAGTGACGACAGATAGGATAGGTGTGTAGCCACTAGTCCTGCTAATGAGTTAGTAAGGCCTAGGTGCAAAAGAACATGGAATGAAGAACCGCACCAGGCCTGGGTGACAGTCCTGCTATTTAGCTTTGCTGTATGCAGTGCACGAGTTCAGAAGGCGCACTGCTTAGGGGAAAAAGGAGTTCCTGTGTCTAGAGGTCTTGGTGGAAATAGCTCTGTAACGGTGGTCAGAGCGCATGCGGTTGAAGAAGCGACCGCCTGGGTGGAGGGGATCTTGTGTGATCCTTTACTATATAAAGCAGTACGAGCAATCTGAACTGCATGTATAATGTAAATGGTTTATGTCTAAAGTTTTGAAGTAGTTTATTTTCACAAATCCTCAGCATATCCATTCACAACGTGCCATGATTTTTAATCACTTTTTTTATTTAGCTTCATAAGAATACATTTCAGCGCTGGATCAACAATTACCTAATGCGTGACATACAGGACATGGTAAGGATCACCACAAGCACTGCTGTTTTAAAGGTCTGTGTTTCATCTAGATGTTGGCATTTCCATGTATAGCAATAGTTAAACTATTATACTCAAGTATTACATTGTTCAAATAAATACTCAGAACTCAGTTTGCAGAGTTCTGCTATGCTGACTTGTATATGTATCCAGTTAAACATAAAAGCCAGATAAATAATGTATGTTTCTAAAACTGCTATACATTAGTGTAATTGGTGGTGGTCGCTAGATTTTGGCATAGGTATTTGCATATAATATAGTTAAAATGTTACTGGTGTTCTGGAGCTAGAAATTGGTCTTTACCTAAGATATAGTTAAACCGCTGCACCAATGTATCAGGAGGGAGCACCTGATTTTGGCACCTGAGTTAAGTTGTAACATGACTAAAATATTTTACCAATGTGAAATCATGGAGTGGTAATCTTGGTTCAGTGCATACTCAACTATTACACACTGAACACATCAAAGGGTGAGCATCAATGAGCATTATGTGTTAAACACAGATAAGGATAATTAGGTCTAGTGATTAAGGGTGGGTTGACATTAAGCATCAGGAAAGTGTTAAAGCGGATCCGAGATGAAAAACTAACTATAACAAGTAACTTGTCTATATATCTTATCTAAAGTTTAGATAGTTTACACAGCGTATCTAGCTGCAAACAGCTTCAAAAGTTTATGATTATTTATTCCTGTAATACAATGAGGGCAGCCATGTTCTGTTTGTCACATTGTCACAGGCTGAGGGCTGGAGATGCTATCAGCTTGCGTGTGTGTAAGTTCAGTCCCCTCTTCTCCTCTCTCCTCCCTTCTGCCTCTGAAAACAATGGCTAGTAACCTCCTCCTGCCCAGACTGAGCTCCCATTAGCCCTTTGCTACACTGCCAAGGCACAAAAGGAGCTGTGGGTGAGGCTTGTTTAGTTTATAGGGAATTAGAGTATTAAAACAGAACAAAAAAAAGTATTTGGCTTGAGGAATGACCTATAAACTATATGAAAGGAACACAATTATGCAATGAGTAAAATGTAAAATATATGTAAATATATACAGATAAGAAGTGCATTTATCCCAGAGTAAATTGAGCCATACATTACTTGTCTCCTATGCTGCTGTCACTTACATTAAGTAGTATAAATCTGACAGAACCAACAGGTTTTGGACTAGCCCAACTCCTCATGGGGGATTCTCATGGATATCTTTATATTCAAAAGCACTTGGTGAATGGCAGTTGCTGCATCCAACTGCCAAAAAAGTGTACAGTGAGCAGGGAAGTTGGCCAGCATCTTTGTATAAATATTTTTCAGCGAGTGTCTTCATAAAGAATAAAGGCCATGCTGAGAATCCCCTATGGAGAGATGCACTAGCCCAAAACCTGTTGGTTATGTCAAATTTGTACTACTAACTGTAAATGACAGTAACTTAGGAGAAAATAAATTTATGTCTCATTTTCTGGAATAAAAATACTGTATTTTTGGACTATAAGACTCACTTTTTCTCCCCCAAAAACGGGGAAAGAAAGTCATTGTGTATTATAGTCCAAATGCATGGAGTTCCTGATTAGTGAATGCCTGCCAATACAAACCTCCTACCCGCCGCAATGTCGGGGACTCCCTGTACGGTGCCCATGCAGAGGAGGACACATGGGGACAAACTGAGGAACCAGGGGGACACAAAGGGGCAAAGAGTAGGACACAAGGGAGACACAAAGGGGCATAGAGGAGGACATAAGGAGGACAGAGGCAGACATATGGGGACACAAGGGAAACAGAGGAGGACACAGGGAGACACAAGGGGTACAAGGCGGCATAATCCACAAAATACCCCTCCACCATGTATGCACCAGATTTAGTATATATTTTTCCCTGGTTTTTGTCCTCTACACCTAGGTGCATCTTATGGTCAGGAGCGTCTTAAAAGTCTGAAAAATACGGTACTTCTTATTTGTATGTGTGTGCGTGCGTGTGTGTGTAGGTGTGTGTGTGTGTGCGTGTGTGTGTGTGTGTAGGTGTGTGTAGGTGTGTGTGTGTAGGTGTGTGTGTGTGTGTGCGTGTGTGTGTGTAGGTGTGTGTGTGTGTATACATATATAAACATTTTAAGATTTCCGCAACAGTGGTCCTTTAATACTAAGTGAGAGATCCTAATTCCAGTATTACCAGGAATATCTTAAAATATATGACAGACCACGAACCCAATGCTGCGATACTGTAGGTCATAAGGCGTTTAAATGAGATGCTAAAAGCTTATACTCACAAATGTAGGTTGCAAAAACTTGTAAACCCTGCTAGAACCAGCAGGGTAATGACTGTCCCCGCTTGGTTTTCTAGATCTCTTTACAGGAACTGGTTGGTTGCGCTCCCTTGAGGTTCTTTAGGTGAAAATTCAAAAAAAAAACGACTTCCTCACAATTGAGGAATAAAACTGACAACACTGTCTTGGAGGCACCTGGTGCAGTTTTAAAATAGAGGCAATGCTGGTCTTACCTCTACTGAAGAAAAGGCCAGTATTACTGGGAAAAAAAGATTTATTCAAGCATGAAAAGTCAATGAGTTACGCAAGTGACACCCACTTCCTCAGCTCAATCAAATTCGCAGTGCCTTAAAGGGAAGGTTCAGAGTGGCTCTTAAAAAAATAAAAATGCCCTTCCACTTACCTGGGGCTTCCTCCAGCCGTGGGCAGCCAGGACGTGCCCTCGGCGCCGCTCCGCAGGCTCCCGGTCCCCTCCGGTGGCCGACCCGACCTGGCCAGGCCGGCTGCCAGGTCGGGCTCTTCTGCGTTTCAAAATGCGCCTCACGGGGGCGCGCTGACGTCATCGGACGTCCTCCGGGCTGTACTGCGCAGGCGCAGTAGTTCTGCGCCTGCGCAGTACAGCCCGGAGGACCGGGAGCCTGCGGAGCGGCGCCGAGGGCACGTCCTGGCTGCCCACGGCTGGAGGAAGCCCCAGGTAAGTGGATGGGCATTTTTATTTTTTTAAGAGCCACCCTGAACCTTCCCTTTAACAGTCCAGCTTTCTGGAATTGAGTGCCAGCAGATGACAACGTAAGCTAAAAAAACAAGATAAACCAGGTGGACAGAATTACATCTCTTGGCATGTAGAATAGGTTAAAACCAATAATGTTATCCCATTACAATTAAAGCAATGTTTAAAGAGACTCTGTAACAAACTGTTCAGCCTTATTTCTTCTATCCTATAAGTTCCTATGCCTGTTCTAATGTGCTCTGGCTTACTGCAGCCATTTCTAGTTGCACTGTCTCTAATCTTCTTTTCTTTGCCAAGCTTTGTCGGCCCAGAGAGGAATGTGCTGCCTCTGCTGTGATAGGGAAAAGTTATGCATGCCCCCCTCCACACCCCCTGCAGGCTCTGTGTGTGTGCGCTTTGTTTGTCCCTCGCAGACAGTTTTCTGAGTTTGTGAGGCTGAGGGGGGAAGGAGCTGCTGCCCGTCACATGCTAATCCCGGACTGGAGTGCAGATAATTCACAATGCAATAAAAACTTGAAGTAAACTGTAACATGATATAATTATATATACACAAGCATCACTTCCTGGCTAGCGGCCATGTTTTTTGTTTGTAAACACAGTCTAAAACTGGCAATTAAAAGCCAGGATTGCAGCGGGGAGCGGCGAACACGGCAAAGAGGGACACAGGAGGGACACAGGAGATCACAGTGACTCGATTGGCATGTTTTTTATTGTACAAATCGGACAGTACAGATTCTCTTTAAAGGGCACATGTAATAAAAAAAAGGTTAAATACTTACCTCAGTAAGCAGAAGCCTCTGGATGGTCTAGATGCTGCTACAATCTTCCTAAACCCCTCCTGTACTGGGACCTTCTAAACCAGGGCTGTGCAGTCGGTGTCGAGGAGTCGGAGCAATTTCCGTGCCTGAAGTCACAGGTTTCATAAACTGAGGAGTTCGTATCCACTCCACAGCGCTGTTTTAAACAATTGTCGGCAGTAATGTAAACGATTGCTGGTGCCCGTGCTCCCCTCCATGAACGAATGCTGCTGCATGGCTTTTTTCTCTATGCATGAGCTGCTCCATTGTACTACACAAGCGCAAACCCGCAAAAACCTGTACAGCGCGGCCCACTCATACACAGACTTGTTGCTGCACCACCACAGCTCTCAATAGGAAAAGAAGCTGCAAGAGCCACCCTACTTCTTTCAATATACATACTGCAAAGCATACAGATGTGCAATGCACTAACCACTGTGCATTGCTAATTAATGCAAGCAACTGAACATAAGCATTATACAAATGGGAGGCTAAAATAGAGCTTAAAGGTTCCCAGGAGATATAGAATGACAGCTAGTGATTTATTCCTCCAGCCAGCAATCTTCTAGATATTTGAAATATCTATTTGGAGTGGACTGCCCTTTTAGATGCGATTTGTGCAGTTGACTTTAGTTTAGTTTGGGCTTCTAAAACAAAAAGTAGGATTTGTTGAAAATCAATAAGAAAAAAACCCACAATATTTTAAATAACATAGCAAGTACACAAAAATATACTGTAGACCCAATAACATAGCAAGTACACAAAAATATACTGTAGACCCACAATGTTGGAATGGGAATAACCTCATCTACTATATCAATTAAGTCATCTTAAAAGCAGAAACTCATTTGTCTCTTGACACCAGTGTCTAAAACCAGGAGGAAGAAAACAGTGTATTTCAGGTCAAGAATAGATGTCAGCAGGTCATTATTGTAAAGGGTTTAACCATTCCTGAACTGCTGACAAGAGTCTGTTAAAAACAGAAACAAGAGAAAGGAGTGGAGATGTCCATTATCTAGACAGAAATGAAGTCCGGAGCATCTACAGGAGACATTTAAGCGCAACCTCCTTAATGAAGCTAATTTACTGGAGAGAAGGAAAGGCTGTCTATCACTGCTTGATAACTTCTTGTCATGGTGTCTGGATGTTATTTAGTGGTCTGTGCGCAGAGCTGTCCCTGTCATGACTTTATCAATATTTGTACAAATTTGCCTCTCGGCTGAAAGCAACCCTAATTCAATTACAGGCCTCAGAACTGATAACACAGTGCTGAAGTGGAAAATGGGAAGAGATTATTGGCAAATGAATAAAGATTTGTATCGAGAAAACACACAGGAGTACAGCAAGTCTCTCTTTCTCGCTCTCTTTTTTAATCATTCCCTGTCTTAAGTCTTTGGGGAACAGCGAGCTTCCCTTCCGCTCATAGTGCACATTGATTTTTGAATTAGACTGCAATATTAAATAATTAATATAGAAGCTATGATTGATGCTTTGCATTAGTTGAATATTAGGTTATCAATCAAAATCCACTTGATTTAATGTAATAACGCTGAAAAAAAAAGTGACATGGGTTGTTGAGTTTGTAGTAGAGGCAGCACAGGCAGAAGTGTAACGTGAGGCTGACCAGCAGTGAGTGTTGTGGTCAACCCTGTTCGATAACACAGAAGCAATGAGCAGGGGGCCTGCAACACTTTCATGTACATCTACTGGCATGTCGGCTACAGGATTCATTTCAAACTCAAGAGGAAAAAAAAACTACAACAGATGCAATGAAAGCACTTAAAATGAATGAATCTTAAAATAGCTCTTATGACATATGAATCCAATATCACAGACATATTACAGATGACCTTAATGCAAGGTACTCCGTTATGGAGCAGATAATTACACACACTAAAGCGCACAAATGTTACTGAATAGATACACAAATGCATAGCGAGATACACACATAGGAAAAACACACAAAAAATGCCAAACATGATATTATCACTTATCAGGTGCAACTCCAGTTTTTCTTTCTTTATTTTTAACTCAGAACCACCTATATTTTTCTGAACATCCCAACAATAGTAATAATGAAATAAGGACATTTCAGCTAGTAACTCATGTAGGTAGAAAAAAACAAAGTCTTGTAAAAGTAATTAATCCACCTGTGCAGAGGTGAGGTTGCCAGCAAAACATGCAGTGTTGGGGAGCCCCTAGGACAGGTTTGAGAAATACTGTAGTAACTTATTAATTCCAGGCTTATGTGACATGACTGTGCTTTCCTACCTACCATACCCAGCAAGACCCAATAACGGTTGGAGGAGTCTATGGGAGTTTATTTAATAGAGACAAATATTGTATCAAATAAAGGGATAGTCACATGTCATTGTTCAGTGTATAAAAAAACATCCTTTATTTCACCTTTAAAATATATAAACAATACACGTTTTAAAAGCAATAGATCCCACAGTTCCAATTAATTGCTTATCACATATAACATGCACCATGAAATATTAATAAACTATTACAGCTTATCAGCCTGTCCAGTTCAATACAATCCTTGTCTAAAAGATTAGAGGTATATACACTTCATACAGTTATCAGACAGAATACCATATTACAAGATAACAAACAAAGGGCCCTGCCAAGAATAGATTTATTGTATAATTATCAATCGACCACCGTTACAAATGATCTAAGTTCAAGGGTCGATTGTCATGCCTAGATTGGCCAAATTGCAATATTCTGAATACTTCTTCCCGCTGCTTCCTATTCTGGTGGGATATCCCCTATGTCCCTCCTCTAAGAAACAATCAAATATAAATCATTAAATAGGAGTGCTGGGATTATTTTCAATATATCTTTTATTTCTATTGTATATTAAAAAGATAAAATAATCTTGCACGTTTCAAGCATACATGCACCCCCTCTTTCACACCAGAGCACACTAGTTCCTCAAAAATCGTATTAAAAAAATCGGTACTTATCCGTTAGCCGGGCGCATCCGGCAGGTGGCGACAAAACTCCACCAGAGTTACATCTTTCCCTACTATCCATGTCGGCCTGGAGGGGGAATAGTAATTAGCGCCACCTGCCGGATGCGCCCGGCTAACGGATAAGTACCAAAAAATCTATAAAAAAAGTGAAAAGGAGGGAAAATCTTATTCTATATGTCTATACACTCAATAAGATCATAAAAATGGATAATGTAATGATTAATGTTTGGAGAAATATCCGTCATGACTCTACTCATCCTGTCTATGGAGTGACAGTTATTCCTTATGCAAATCTTCTAATGTACTAGCTGTATACAGTACAACAAATCACTAGCCTCCAATGCTCCGCAGCACCATATAAGCCAAGCCTGAAGTTGGAACATGCTGTCTCTCTAAATTGCCCAGTACTGAAAAAGACTTAGTGACAGTTCATATTGCTGCAGACTAACATCTGCCCTTTGCTGTATAAGGCTAAAAGTATTCTCACCTGCCAGATGAAATATAGCCTGCGGGTCACCTTAAGCTTACAACCAGCTCGTCTGTCACTAATAGCGATGGTGATTCCTCTGGTAAGCGGCTCCAGGCGTGCGCCGGCGGTTAACTTCCAGTTCAGCAGTGGGTCAGGGAGACCTAACTTCCTCCTCCCGCATCTGCATGTCAGCCGGCAATTCAATCTACTTCCATGCGCTCCACTTACTCCATTCGCCGCGGCTTGATTTCTATGCAACGTTTTGTGGATAAAGGAAGTAATATTTTGTATCCAGGAGGAAAAAATGGGGCGCATTGGAGGCTAGTGATTTGTTGTACTGTATACAGCTGGTACATTAGAAGATTCGCATAAGGAATAACTGTCACTCCATAGACAGGACGATTCATTAAGGATATTTCTCCAAATATTAATAATTTCATGATCCATTTTTATGATCTTATTGAGTGTATAGACATATTGAATTCCCCCCCCCCCCCCCTCCCATTTAACATTTTTTTTATAGATTTTTTTTTATACGTTTTTTGAGGAACTAGTGTGCTCTTGTGTGGAAGAGGGGGTGCATGTATACTTGAAAAGTGCAAGATTATATCTTTTTAATATACAATAGCAATAAAATATATATTGAGCATAATCCCAGCACTCCTGTTTAATGATAATACTATATTATATAGCACTTCGCTCAACGCATTTCGTCAAGAATACTCCACTTCTTCAGGAGTTATTTGGCTCTTGACAAATAGATCAATTATTATTTCCACTCTGGGTATTTCAACAGAGGAACGCAAAGTTTTTGTTTGATCATACAGTCTCCTAGGTGCTTAATTAATAGATAAACCATTCACCTCAGACATGAAGCTGAACCTATATTGAATTGCCAGTTGGGTAGATCACAATTGTATGTGTGGACTGAAAATATCCCAATCATCTCCCCCTCGTTACTGGAAGAATCCTTTAGGTGGGAATGTGTCTGAATAGGACTCCAATATACAGTGGGTTGCAAAAGTATTCGGCCCCCTTGAAGTTTTCCACATTTTGTCAAATTACTGCCACAAACATTTATCAATTTTATTGGAATTCCACATGAAAGACCAACACAAAGTGGTGTACACATGAGAAGTGGAACGAAAATCATACATGATTCCAAACATTTTTTACAAATAAATAACTGCAAAGTGGTGTGTGCATAATTATTCGGCCCCCTTTGATCTGAGTGCAGTCAGTTGCCTATAGACATTGCCTGATGAGTGCTGATGACTAAATAGAGTGCACCTGTGTGTAATCTAATGTCAGTACAAATACAGCTGCTCTGTGAGGACCCTCAGAGGTTGTCTAAAAGAATATTGGGAGCAACAACACCGTGAAGTCCAAATAACACACAAGACAGGTCAGGGATCAAGTTATTGAGAAATTTAAAGCAGGCTTAGGCTACAAAAAGATTTCTAAAGCCTTGAACATCCCACGGAGCACTGTTCAAGTGATCATTCAGAAATGGAAGGAGTATGGCACAACTGTACACCTACCAAGACAAGGCCATCCACCTAAACTCACAGGCTGAACAAGGAGAGCGCTGATCAGAAATGCAGTCAAGTGGCCCATGGTGACTCTGGACGAGCTGCAGAGATCTACAGCTCATGTGGGAGACTCTGTCCATAGGACAACTATTAGTCATGCACTGTACAAAGTTGTCCTTTATGGAAGAGTGGCAAGAAGAAAGGCATTGTAAACAGAAAGCATAAGAAGTCCCGTTTGCAGTTTGCCACAAGCCATGTGGGGGACACAGCAACCATGTGGAAGAAGGTGCTCTGGTCAGATGAGACCAAAATGGAACTTTTTGGCCAAAATGCAAAACGCTATGTGTGGCAGAAAAATAACACTGCACATCACTCTGAACACACCATCCCCACTGTCAAATATGGTGGTGGCAGCATCATGCTCGGGGGGTGCATCTCTTTAGCAGGGACAGGGAAGCTGGTCAGAGTTGATGGGAAGATGGATGGAGCCAAATACTGGGCAAACTTGGAAGAAAACCTCTTGGAGCCTGCAAAAGACTTGAGACTGGGGCAGAGGTTCACCTTCCAGCAGGACAATGACCCTAAACATAAAGCCAGGGCAACAATGGAATGGTTTAAAGCAAAACATATCTATGTGTTAGAATGGCCCAGTCAAAGTCCAGATCTAAATCCAATCGAGAATCTGTGGCAAGATCTGAAAACTGCTGTTCACAAACGCTGTCCATCTAATCTGACTGAGCTGGAGCTGTTTTGCAAAGACGAATGGGCCAGGATTTCAGTTTCTATATGTGCAAAGCTGGTAGAGACATACCCTAAAAGATTGGCAGCTGTAATTGCAGCAAAAGGTGGTTCTGCAAAGGATTGACTCAGGGGGCCGAATAATTACGCACACCCCACTTTGCAGTTATTTATTTGTAAAAAAATGTTTGGAATCATGTATGATTTTCATTCCACTTCTCACGTGTACACCCCTTTGTATTGGTCTTTCACGTGGAATTCCAATAAAATTGATGCATGTTTGTGGCAGTAATGTGACAAAATGTGGAAAACTTCAAGGGGGCCAAATACTTTTGCAACCCACTGTATATGGGGAAGAATAGTATAAACTGGTATAAGATCCCAGTTTCCACACAGAGACTGTCCATCACTTGTAATAGGTCTGGCGTGATGCTTGACAATGCCCCGAAGCAGACAGCCAGGATAACCAAGGAGTGGCTCCATAAGAAGCATATCAAGGTTCTGGAGTGGTCTAGCCAGTCTCCAGACCTAAATCCAATAGAAAATAGTTGGAGGGAGCTGAAACACTGCGTTGCTCAATGACAGCCCCAAAACCTGATGGATCTAGAAGAGATCTGTGTGGAAGAGTGAGCCAAAATCCCTGTTGCAGTTTGTGCAAACCTGGTCAAGAACTACAGGAAACATTTGACCTCTGTAATTGCAAACACAGGCTTCTGTGTTCAAATACTTATGTGCAGCAGTGCAAAATAAATACATTTTTTAAAAATCATACAATGTGATTTCCTGATTTTTTTTTTAAATGCTGTCTCATAGTGGGAATGTACCTACAGTGTGAATTTCAGACCCCATCATGACAGAGAGAGAGAGAAACTGTTGTTGCTCTAATACAGACATTAATTGATGAAAGTTCAGTTCACGTTGCCCACTTTGTTACATTTAGGAAAAAATATAAAAATATTTTTTTCATTTTGCTCTTTCCATCGCCGAACATTTTGACTTCAAATTTTGACAACTGCCTAGTTGGACATGGTGGAGATTTCCAATCAATAGAGCTACAAAATCAATTGTCTTTTTAAAAAGTTTTGAATTTTTTTATATAAAATGAATAGACATTGCCACAAAGCGTTGAGGATTTCAACACAAGATGGAGTTAACTGTAAGGAGCTTATATAGGGTTTGTTACCCCCCCCCCCCCCAGGTAAGAGGGCAACTATACAGTTACCCCACGGGTGAATATGGGAGTTGTCTGCAAACCCCCTACTTATTCGCACACTCAAAATAATGATCAAAAAATAATTTAATGAAAACCCACATACCTGTTTATACTTAAATGTATCTATTACCGGTATCCCTGGCGTAAATTTAGAGTCAATCAGATCCTAAATCCTCATCCATTTTTCTATTGTTTTTATTTGCGCAACTTCATTAAAATTTTCTTCCAAGGGTTTCCATTAGTATAGCCAAATGTTTCTCAAATTATTATAGCAAGTACCCCTTTTCTGAAAAATGGTTTTTGCCAAGCACTCCCGGCTGTAAAAAGCACCCCAACTGACCAAAGAGGATCTTTAGCAGCAAATACAAATTCAGATAAATAAAAAATATTTTTTTAAAAATGAATTTCAAAAGTAGGTATGGGTGTTTTTTTTCCTCCACTATAATGCTTTTGATTTATTGTTAGTATTTTCCCCTCAAAATAGTATTTTTGGAGAGAAGAGTAAGCAAAATACTGAATTTCCATTCCTGCTTGCATCTCATTCGTATGTTTCCTTTAGGCCTATTCATCTGACTGATGCACAAGGAAAAGTAAAGCAACGATTGAAAGCATAAAAGGAAAAAAAACATTTTTAATTGAACGGGAGAATGCAGGTTTTTCCTAATGGACAAAGTATGCTGTATGTGGCTACTGTACTGCTACAGTAACAAAACAATTTCTAAAAAATAATAATAGACAATTATATTTCAGCCTAACCAAATTAAAAGGTATTAGGATTTCTCTCCCTACAGGTACACTTTCAGCAACAATAAATTTAATATATCCAATTCATTGACTGGGCAACACCCTAAGGTACATGTCCACGTTAACTCAGGAAAAAGCCTGACAGTAAGTTCTGCAGTGAGTAGTAAATAAAACAGGAAATAGGAAATAAGATTAGGATTCAGTTACAAGAGGTGTGAGATATCTCTTGCTTCCCATATGCCAGTAACACTTCCAGGAAAAGTATAGCCAGACTGCATACATTTCTGTACAATGGTATTGTTAAAACTTTGTTAACTAAATGCTTTAAACTGACAAATACTGCAGCTGGCAGCAGCTAAACATACTTGCACACAGGGCTATATGGCAAAGTACTTGAAAAGCATTGATAAAATATATGGGGGTGTATTAATGAAAAGCTTTCTGCCATTTTTATAACTGCTTACCCTGAAAGACTGGGGCCCTTATTCAATTCACTTTTGTAAAATGCCTTTTCAACCACCAGCAAGCAAAAAGAGTACTCAGAATAATTTTAGCAGTACTTTTTCACATGCCTTCTGGTACTTATCTAATTACAGAATGTTAAAAAGTAATTTGAAACAGAAGATTAAAGTTATCTCCTAGGGAAAAAGACTTAAAACAAAAAGCAGGGCAGGTTTAAAAGGCCATCTGGCCCTGGGTCAAACTGTACCGTTGACACCCCCCCCCCCCCCCCCCCCGCCGCCATTACCCCTGTGCTCCCCGGGGCACTGCAAGCATAAAAGCAGCCATTACCTCTTAGTCCCAGCGGGTGAGCGGACGGGCAGCGGCTGCACTCTGAGACACGCTGTCTCCCTCCCATTCTATGACCCGGCGCGTGTTTAC
The DNA here is from genome assembly GCF_040937935.1 of Hyperolius riggenbachi. NCBI lineage: Eukaryota > Metazoa > Chordata > Amphibia > Anura > Hyperoliidae > Hyperolius > Hyperolius riggenbachi. The sequence goes on along the minus strand of NC_090649.1, from coordinate 163,642,012 downwards.
ACATGACGCACCGGGTCATAGAGTGGGAGGGAGACAGCATGTCTCTGAGTGCAGTCGATGCCCGTCCGCTCACCCGCCGGGACTAAGAGGTAATTATGGCTGATATTTTACTTGCAGGGCCCCGGGGAGAAGTGCGAGCCATGGAGCAGGCAGAATATAGCAGGGTCGGCACTGCGGGGGCCTCAGCAGAGGTCGGGACCCCGGGGCAGTTGCCCCCTTTGCTTCTATGGTAGCGCCGGCCCTGACAAAAAGTGAATTCAATAAGGACCTGGGTATTTTACATTTACACTACATGAAGTTCTTAATATAAAATGCCATGATAACAACTAAATCTAGTGAGTATGATTGACAGAGACAAGTGTCACGTGGGAAACACAACAGAACTGAGGTGGAGTCGGTGGAGGAAGGCTTTTACACCTTTTCTTTTTTAATTAGGTCATGAGGTGCGAACAATTCTAGGCTGATGCACAATTAGGCAACTTTTGAATGCAAACTTATGCAGTTTGACCATAGACCAGTCAAATCTCACCTTGGCCTTATCTGAATTGTTCTTTTTCAAGCTGAAAACATTTGCATGAAAATGTACTCAATTCTACATCAGCTTGAAATGACTAGCATCTCTGATCATCTCTTCTCATCACTAATAATGACAAAGCATTTATCATCTCCCTACACTACTTCACTGGAGGAGAGTTGGCCTAAACCGTCACAGAAATGGAGGTTGATGCAAAAAGCAGTTGTAATAATGCACAAAGCAACGGTAACAACGCACAGTATTATTATTACTACCACCAGCAGTGTACAGTCAGTTACGCTATTAACAATCAAGTACTGCAAGCATTGCTATAGTATTGCGCATTAGCAGAGTAGAAATTCTCTCGTTACTCAAATACCGCAAAGTTTGGAGAAAAAGATCAGTGAGATGAGATAACAGGAACAGGATAGGGATAACTTGTTAATTTGAGGTTTGAATTAATGTGATGAATTAGAAGTTACTCCCAAGTAATTATTCTGGGGTCATTGTTTTTAGTAGGCAGGTAAAATGTACCGAAAGGTGGAAAGATTAAAAGTTCTATTTTGTTAATACTGAGTTTGCAGTGGGCCTATAGTGAGATGGATATGGAGGCTGCTGTATTTATTCCATTTTAAACAATGAACTGATCTGACGAAGGCGCAGGGCACCGAAACGCGTCATGACGCTGGAGGCACACTAGGAGTAGGACCCACCAACCCAACATCCATGCACGAGTCCATGCCACCGGAAACACTGCGCTGCTGGCCACAGACGGGGTTGTGGAAGAGGTTCGGCTGATTGGATGGTCTACTATGACAGTGATATGTGATTTTAACCTCTGCTTCTTGTAAGTAGAACCTGTATTTTTAATCTGTCCAAAAACTACTACACCATAGAGCGCTCTATTCTTCCCGTAGATCTGCCAATAAACAATGAAAGTTGCCTGGCTGTCCTGCTGATCTTTTTTGTTTATGTACTTTTTAAGTCACACAACTGAAACAACCATAATGTGGTCAAATCTTAGCCACAGAACTTCATCTACATATTTATCCTGGGTCTGTGGCTTAACCTATTGGAAGCAGAGGATCAGTAAGACAGATGGGCAAACAGAATTGTACAAAAAGAAAAAAATATTGGCAATGCCAATATCCCACTTGCTATAGGGTTTACATGAAGGTGGAGAAAGTGTTGAAGTCCGAGACATGCGTCATCAAAGCAAAAACAGCAGGAGCTTTTAAAAGGCCAACATTTGACCTGTAAAGACAAAGCAAGTCTTTTTTTTTGGAATGAATGAATGAATGAATATAGTTCTGGAAAAACTTGGTGCCTAACACAAATAGACTGCACTGTCTGATGTTTCCATCCATGCATTGCGATTCAATGAGGAATCTCAAAGCATAGTTGTCAACAAATTCCTGCAAACTCATTGCACTTTGCTTTCATTATAATGAATGTGAATCACAACCAAATTGGGAAGAATCACATAGAAACATAAAAATGCAGACATCAAACCAACAAATGGTTCTGATCCAGTTCTGTATAGTACTTGAAGAAGAAACGTAACGTTTCGAAAGCTAGCAATAAACCTTGTACAGTCAGTCATTAACCTCCCTGGTGTTATCCCCAAGTCAGGCTCGGGGCGGAAAAAAAGAACCCAGGAGCGGTAATCCCCAGCCTGATTTGAGTAGCTGCCGGGAGGCTTATGCAGAGCCTTATGCGCAGCCGGAATTTTTACTCACCTCCCTTAGAATCCAGATGCCGGCAGCCATTCTACTTCCTGTCCTCAGAGGCTCTGGATCTCACTACAGGGTTACAGTGATGAATCCCAGGGAGGTGAATAACTGCAGGGGCTGCTGCAGGCTCTCTAGCAGCATGATTTTTTTTTACCGGTATAAAGGTCTAAAAGCATGCAAAAAAAATTGCAACGCTTTTAGACCCTAAAATCTGGAACTAATCATACCGCCAGGGAAGTTAAAGGTAGTATCCGAATCAGCATTTGTTGGTTTGATGTCTGCATTTCTGCTCCACAACTAACACCGGATCATACGTCACTTACTTCACCATAGAAATGCAAGTGTATGTGAGGTAGGGGCCTTAGCTTGTTAACACTAAGCAAAGGTAAGGTCAATATTAAGCTTAACGGTTTCCATTACACTTACTCTAATGGTTAAGGTTTATTTGGCAAGAGCTACCACACAGGCATTGAAAAGTTTGTTTTTAAGTTCTATACCATGTTAGAGGAAATGCAGTGTACAAATTGCATAAAAATGGATAATAATTATTTGCAGATAACAGGGCTGTGGAGTCAGAGTCAAGGCCAGAACAATTTTTGGGTACCTGGAGTCGGTGGTTTTATAAACTGAGGAGTCAGAGTCGAAGTCTGATGATTTTTGTACCAACTCCACAGCCCAGGTAGGTATTAGACTAAGGAGTCAGAGTCGATGGGATCATAGCAATTTTGGGTACCTGGATTCTGTATTTTCATAAACTGAGTGTAAGGAATATGGAGGAAGCAGCTGCGGGTAGTCTAGCGTCCTCCGCAGCTGCCTCCATTCTGCTGCCCAGTATGTCTGAGGGGAACATGGAGGAAGCAGCTGCGGGTAGCCTGGCGTCCTCCACAGCTGCCTCCATTTGGCTGACCAGTATGTCACCCATCCTCCGGCGTCTGGCACGCCGAGGACGGGTTTGTCAGCTGCCCACAGGGTTGTTGGGACACGTGCGCACCGTCACGAACTTTATGCGGCAAGGAGGCGGCTCAGCTGACGTCACGCCATGCGCCCGCCGCCGCTGATTGGCCGGACGCGGGGGGCCGTGCTGCGAGGTCTCCTCGGGGTATTAAGCCCGGAGGATTCAGTCCTTCTTTTGTCTGCTGTTGCGAATGCTACGTGTTAGCACTCAGACCCTTAGATAGATCCGGTGTGCTTTGATCCGGGAGGAAACCGGGGATTTCACACAGACTAGGATTATCGTCGTTATTGATATATTGCTTGATATCTTGTGTATGACTCTGGCTCTCTTCTGACTTCCCTTTCGCTTAACGTCTATGTACTTTAGCCCATCTGATCCTGTTGCTAACTGCCTGAATTACCTTTATCCTCTTTGTCACAGGAGCCCTAGTGGCTGACCGCACTTAGCCTTCTAAACGGTGCCAGCGCACAGATCGTGCGAACTCTGGTCGCAGTCAATGCGCAGGAACCGCTAAGAATTAGCCGCAGACAACACAGAAGGGAGCCTGTGAGACACGGGTGATTACAACTTCACCCACTGGTTCAGAGTAAACTGCCACCACCGCGGTTACCATGGGACCGTGGAGCCCACTAACTGACTAGTCCTGCGAATAAAACGGTAAACACACGGTATTCTGTCTAGCCAACAACAAACAAACAGTAGCGTATCTTCAGAGACCCGGGATCAGTTCTGTGTGTGCTGATAAGCAGGGTAGCGGACAGTGAATGACTTGGAGAAAGTTGTTTATTCACGCAATATAAATAATTAATATATACAGACAATTATTAAAATCAACAATTATTAAAACAGTAATAGCCAGTATAAAAAAATAAAAGAAGGGAGAAAAATACTTAGTTCCTGGAAAGATGTCCTTTTTGTGGGAAAATCATAAAGTTCTTGGTTTCAATCAAAGTTCAGCAGAATTCTTTGTTCCAGGTTACAGAAGAGATGGCCAATCAAGATGGCCGCCAGCACATGTGTCCTTTGTTTCAGAGCTTCATTCAAAGTTCAGCAAAATGGCCACCAGCCCTAGTCCTCTGAGCTGGCAGCAGGATGTTCTCATATGGATGGAATGGGAGGACTCAAGCCCGCCTGCTGGCTCTGTGCTTTTGATGAAGCTGGTTTGGGGGTGTGGCAGTGCCAGCCCCCTCTGAGCTACCAGCAAATGACAGTTCATTCCCTCTGAGAGATTTTAGAGCTAAACTTATGAATTGCTGTAACTCCTGAACCATACACGTTACATTTAGGGGGGTAACAGCTTCATACTTGGAGGAAAATACAGATTAATATGATATCCGACATGGCTAGTACAGCAGATCAGGGTCCTGGGTAGATTCATACCTGGGTTGTAGGGGCCCCGGGCCCCTCTCAACTGGTATCAAGAGATCCAGCATGACCCTACAGATCCAATGATACCGCTCTCATAACCACCCTATTTATTGTATTCTGTAAATGGGCAAAAGATTATATAGTACATTCATTTCTTCCTGCTAAGGCTGGAGTCAGCCTGACTGGAGTCCAGCTGTGTCTGCTTCTTGGGATCTCCTTTTTTTGAAAGGCCCTGTTGGCTCCTTCAATTAACATCTGAATGTGAGATCAGCTAGGTGTCACCTGGTTCCCAGAACAGAAAGGGGAATTGTGCCTTCCACAGGAATATGTCCAAGCTAATTAACACCTCCCCCCCAGCTAAGACAGATCCCCCAGCTGTTCCTAGGCAGAGGGATACTACACATCAAATCTTGGTTCTATTGATCTAAAGCGCAATCGATGCAGGGAATCGAGTGCGATCGTTCTTTTCTTCACGGGCGGTTCCAGGACGCGCCTGCGGCCCCGCAACCGTCCGTGACACTCTTGCCTGCCGATTTTGTACTGTATCTTCCTGTCTGTTGCCAAACCAGTCTGTCTGACTACTCTACTCACCAGTGAGCCCTTGTCACTGGTGAGGTTCATTACTGATAGTACCCACCAGCTCCTCTGGTGAGGACTACTGTATTGTTACTATCCACCAGCTCCTCTGGTAATAGGCTTGTGTACTAATAGTGCTCACCAGCTCCTCTGGTGAGGGCTACTGTACTAATTACATCCTCCAGCTCCTCTGGTGAAAGCCGTCATACAGATAGTACCCACCACCTCCTCTGGTGAGGGCTTCTGTACTGATATACCCACCAGCTCCTCTGGTGAAAGTTTCTATACTGTTAATACTCACCAGCTCCTCAGGTGAGGCAATTGCTAGCTATCATTTACTACTGCTGCACCAAGCATTATTCATTATACATCTACTGTGTGTGGCTACACCAGTTAAACCTTCTGTATTTGTTGTCACGGCAGCTTCTGATATACCAGCATTATAGGTGATTCTGCAGATCACCTTATAATCAAGTATATATCTGCATTATAGGTGATACTGCAGATCACCTAATAATCAGATTCTGCCTTTGCTGACACCAATCATTACACTGAGGAGTTGGATGTTTTTTTGAGCTGACTTCACAGCACTTGCAGATACTGTGACACCGGGGAAAGGTAGTGAATGTTAGTTACTTCAGGGACAGGCACAGTGCAAAGTAAGTCTGAAGACAGTCACCAACACCAGTTTTTATTCTGCACTGTACAGGTTATTTTGCAGAAAACAGGTAACAAAAAAAAACAATCTTGCACTAGGTGGGCTGCTAATTGAAACTTAATGAGAATCCTCTCTATAGGGAGCATATCTACTATTTGTCCCAAATAAAATCAACAACTGGGGGCAAAAAACCCACAAACTAGTATTTTGCAGACCAAATCTGAAAATACCTTGTTTGTCAGCCCAGCACATATGCCATGTGCTTTCAAGAGAGATAATTGCAGCTGACTAAGCAGCAGCCCTTTTATTCAAACTTGAGAACTTATCTAAGGGAGAAAAATCCTGATGTGGATCTGTTATTTCACCTGAATACCTGTTTGAGGAGGAACACAAAACCCTGAAGTGAACTCTAAAGCCTCATCTAGACGCATAGATGAGGCTGCGATCCGGCGGCTCGATTAGCCGCCGGATCGCTTCTTCCGCGTAACTGCGCGTGCCCGCCGCGTACCCGCTCGCCGCGCGTGCGCCGCATACGATTCCCCGCTGGCCTCCGCCAGCGCCTCTTATCTTCCGCTCGATTCCCTGCCATTGTCCCCTCGCGGGGAGCGAGCAGGGAATCGGCGGAAGCAAGATCCGTCCTGTTGGATCTTATCAATCGAGCCGCATTAGCGGCTCGATTGATAAGGAGCATCGCGGCCGTATCTACGTGTGTAGATGCGGCTTAAAAAATCTGGAGACAAATATAATCATCATCATGAATCAGTTGATTGGTCCCTTCACCTATATAATCCCCTGCGCTCCTCTTCTTAATTATCTACACATCTGAAAAAAACGAGCTCCACATGGTGCATTACCAATAATACAAATTTAATACATGCACATCCACCCAGTGAAAAATAGTGATTTGTGTTCCACTCCACGTGACATCCAATTCCACTCCCTCCAGTACAGCCGCTCACCGGATAGATGCCACCTCAAACTCCAGGTGGGTCTAGCGCTTTGCCACACGGCAATAAACTTCACAGCTCCAATGTTTCAACTTGTATAAAATCTCCAGTTTAATCCACAAAGAACATGTAAAAACAAATGAATGGCACATAGCATAATACTGTTTGCACATGAATTCCCTGGCCTGCGCCCTTCAGTACACTCACTTGAATAACAAAGGTTTATGCGCACATCGAGCTTCTCAGCCCAGCAATATTGCTCTCTCACCGCGGTGTCGGCGTCATGTACTCCCGCTGTACCAGCGCTCGATCTCCATGCACACGTCCTGCTGCTCTGTGACGTCAGACGCACCTGGCTCCGCCAGAGCAGCGGGATGTGTGCACGAAGATCGAGCGCTGGTACAGCGAGAGTACGGGACGCCGACACCGTGGTGAGAGAGCGATATTGCTGGGCTGAGAAGCTCGACGTGCGCATAAACCTTTGTTATTCAAGTGAGTGTACTGAAGGGCGCAGGCTAGGGAATTCATGTGCAAACAGTATTATGCTATGTGCCATTCATTTGTTTTTACATGGTCTTTGTGGATTAAACTGGAGATTTTATACAAGTTGAAGTATTGGAGCTGTGAAGTTTGTTGCCGTGTGGCAAAGCGCTAGACCCACCTGGAGTTTGAGGTGGCATCTATCACAGGATCGGCTGTACTGGAGGGAGTGGAATTGGATGTCACGTGGAGTGGAACACAAATCACTATTTTTCACTGGGTGGATGTGCATGTATTCAATTTGTATTATTGGTAATACACCATGTGGAGCTTGTTTTTTCAGATGTGTAGATAATTAAGAAGAAGAGCGCTGGCGCAACTTTTTTCAACAATATCTTTATGGATTTGTGGTAGCGAATACTCAAAGACAAAGATTCACTAAGGCAGGCAAAGTTTGCATGTATATTACATAATCCCCTGGCTGGTTTCACAACTAGTCTGACCGTCCTGATGGATCCACTGCATGTCAAATGCACAAACGGAGAGTGTTAGATGGGGATTGGAATAGCGATCATTCTCATTTCAACTGTCGCTTTGCCCTCATTCAGCCCTTGCCCACCTGTCTTGTTTTGGATGCTGCTATCCACCTCATCCAACAGTGGAATCCAGAATCAGGATGATTTACTGAACTGAAAGGCAGAGAGTACACAACTGAAGGCCACAACTAAACAGAGATAACATGACAGCACATGGTTTACAATCTGCATGTGGGTGGCTACCAAGCCGAACATAAACAGTTAATATACAATGTAATTAAATATACGTCACATGGGTGCGAAATATCTAAGTTTATATTTGAGTATAACATATGTGAGATTTTAATAAGAATAAAGTGTTCTTTTAAACATGGTAAGTACCTAGTGCTAAGACACTGACTTAGGCCCAGAGAACACATTTGCTTTTAAGAGCTCTGTTCTTTAGTAACCTATGTTTTATGTGGCCTAAGCAATTGGCAGTTGGTAACCCTGATGAATTAACCTTACACGTAGAGAAGTAAGAAGTAAGAAGTCATACTATAGCATAGACTGTTCATAAATCCGGGCCTGAAGAAGGTGTACTATTTTCCACAATGGGTTGCTCAATGCCCCAGTTTGTAGGACCCATGCTAAATGTGGAGAACGAGTTTGCAATAGAGCGCATCCCCCCAGCCTCAGTCAGTGCACCATGTCTGCCCTTCAAAGTATGAACCATACCTAAAATCTTAGAAATGATGGAACATTTAGATTTTACAAAAATACTGTACACCCTTCAGTCATATATTCCTTATAGACCTCAATCAACATATCCCCCCACTAATCTCACATTATTTATAATCAGAAAGTTTGAACTCCCTTAAATAAGTGTCCAAACTCAATCACTGCTCAATTACACATCTACCCAAAGTTTCATTCTACCATAAACAAAGGAATTCGCAACAATTTATTTTTTTTTGAAAGATCAAATATTAAAAACTTCCACACAAAGCATAAACTCCTGGAGAAAAGATGCAAATAGAATGAGTACCATTATCCTTTGTTTTTTATTTGCTAGTGTTAGACTAAGAAGGGACAAAAGCGTGGAGCACAGCATCTGTCATATCAGAATATAAAAAGATGATCCTGGCACCAAATGAAAAAGCTCTAATTCATTTGCAAATCAAGCCTGCCACTTCTTTTTCAATCTGGAGGTAACTGTCAAGAGTTAACTAGATAATCACTTTCAATTCTGCCTTCAATACTACATTACGCTGTTATTCCATTCAACAGAGCTGTTCTTTAGGGCACTGGATGAATGCTTTTCATTTCTAACTCACACAAAAAGTTGCCAAAAAAAGAGGAAAGAGGAAAATCCACGGGGCTTAAGGAAGAAATCCCTTTATGGGCATTTATCTGCCCGCACTTGCTTTTAGGCAAAATTAGATATTTGGATACATCTGTGTCCATTCTCTTTCTACTCCTTGAGGCCTTTAGTCTGTTGTGGCAAAATAAGAAGCATAAGATGCCCCAGAAAACAATGCAAGGAGCATTAACCCCTGCCAATCCAAATCACACACAAGTCTATCGTCCTATAAATAAAGATGCGGTTTCCTCTGAAGGAATATTAAAGATTACTAGTTTGAAATAAAGTCTCACAAAAAATAAAATATAAAGCAAGGACTCAATTTTAAGATAATAAAAGCACGGTACTTATAATTTTGTCCCCAAATAATTTTTAACATTTTATAAAGATTACAATTATAGCTCCACTATAATAGTCTATGTGAAATGATCCTAGAATCTGAAACACTATTAACCTCCCCGGCGTTCTATTGAGATCGCCAGGGAGGCTGCGGGAGGGTTTTTTTTTAATTAAAAAAAAACTATTTCATGCAGCCAACTGAAAGTTGGCTGCATGAAAGCCCACTAGAGGGCGCTCCGGAGGCGTTCTTCCGATCGCCTCCGGCGCCCAGAATAAACAAGGAAGGCCGCAATGAGCAGCCTTCCTTGTTTGGCTTTCCTCGTCGCCATGGCGACGAGCGGAGTGACGTCATGGACGTCAGCCGACGTCCTGACGTCAGCCGCCTCCGATCCAGCCCTTAGCGCTGGCCGGAACTGATTGGTCCGGCTGCGCAGGGCTCGGGCGGCTGGGGGGACCCTCTTTCGCCGCTGCTCGTGGCGGATCGCCGCAGAGCGGCGGAGATCAGGCAGCACACACGGCTGGCAAAGTGCCGGCTGCGTGTGCTGCTTTTTATTTGAGGAAAATCGGCCCAGCAGGGCCTGAGCGGCAGCCTCCGGCGGTGATGGACGAGCTGAGCTCGTCCATACCGCTCAGGAGGTTAATAGCCATCTGCTCGACCAATGCGGAACATACACACGTTTCAACTGCAGTGGTTCGATGAAAGCTTAGATTATTATTTCATATTTATATAACTCCAACATCTTCTGCAGCGCTTTACAGAGTATATATTGTCTTATAGTCATATGTAGAGGTCCAATTTTAGGGAGTAGCCAATTTATCTGTATGTTTTGAGGAAACCAGAATGTCTGGAGGAAACCCACAAAACACGGGAGAACATAAAAACTTCTTGCAGATACTGCCCAGGTTGCAAATCAACCATGGACCAGCACTGCACGGTGAGACTTCTACACACTACGCCACCGTGCTGCCCACTAGGCCTGAAAGATACATCAAATTTAAACCGAAATCGCGATCACCAAGATCACATATTTCAGAATCGTCAAAGCGGTGAGTATCGCGATGACATCATTTCGGCATAGGGGGAAGTTTGAAGAAGCGGCTTCATACTTCCCCCTAATCCAGCACTGCCGCAGCTTGGGGGACAGAGGAGCCACAGAAAGACACCCAGAGAGGGCACAGAGAGAGACCCAGAGCAGGTACACAGAGAAACACACAGGGGGCACAAAAAGAGACACAGTGGGTGCACAAAGAGAGACAGAGGACAGAGGGGGAACAAAGCTTGATTTGAAGGAAATCGTGAATCGAAATTCTGATTTCAGACAGAAATCGCTCAAATCAATTTTTTCCTAAAATCGTTCAGGCCTACTGCCCACCAAACAAATATTCATATCTAGGTGAAACTGACTTGGTTATTTAAAGGACAACGGTAATGAGAGCAATATGGAGGCTGCCATATTTAATTCCTTTCGAACAATACCAGTGGCCTGGTAGTCCTGCTGATCTATTTGGCTGCAGAAGTGTCACAATCATACACCCGAAACAAGCATGCAGCTAATCTTCTCAGATCGGATAATAATGTCAGAAACACCTGATCTGCTCCCTGCTGGTTCAGGGTCTATGGCTAAAAGTATTAGAGGCAGAGGATCAGCAGGATAGCCAGGTAACTGGTATAAATTAAAAGGAAATAAATATGGCTGCTTCCATATACCTCTAACTTCAGTTGTCCTTTAAGAAAACTCAATGGAATGTGATCATATTCAGTTAAAGAGGAACCTTAACCAAGAACTGAACTTTATCCCAATCAGTAACTGTAGCCCTTTCCTATGAGAAATATTTTCCTTTTCTCAAACAGATCACCAGGGGGCTCTGTATGGCTGATATTGTGGTGACCCCCCCCCCCCCTTCCCCAGTGTGATGTCAGTGCCTCACAGCACTGAGGTGCTGACATCACACCGTGGGAGCCTTGTTGCACTGTGGGAAAGAACAGCTGTTTCCAACTGCCAAAAAAGCAAGCAGCATCTCCATCCAGTAACATCACCTGCCAGCAGTAAAAATGTCACCATGTCATAAATGTCAGACTGTAAATCAGGGAGAGGAAAGATTTTAAAATGAGCAAACACTGACTAAATCATTTATACATATCTATTGTTAAAATAAAGCACTTTTTTATTACATTATTTTCAATGGAGTTCCTCTAAGTATTATCCTCTTGTCGAAAGGGAGAAAATACATACCGTATTTATATCAAAATAGATTGTTTTAAAACATAAAAAATATATAATTAAGATTCTTTTGTCATCAGTCTAAAAATCAATATTTTATAATGTATGGCCAGCATAAGTGTAGCACAAAAACAAAACACTTTTCAAAAGTTATATTCTTACAAAACTCCAATGCACTGACAAGATAACATTAGTAGAGTACAGGAAAGACTGCTGCTATTTGTAGATGTTTCAAGTAATCGGGGAAATAGCAATGCCTACTAGAACGGACAATGCAATTTTCTTGCTCTATTAGAAAAACTTGGAGCAAATAAGGTTGTGTCTGTGTAATGAATTAGTAGATGTTGTACACCTATTAGCCAAGATGTAAGCTGTTGGTTTTTCCCTTTTCAAATCTGGCAAAGCTCTATTGGGCACAGAAGTTTCATCACTGAAATTTCTGGCACAGGAAGATTTGGCATCAGTAAACCGTACAAGTGCATTTTCTTGCCAATTTGTATTTAGAACTAAAAGCTTATTCTGCATATAATGCTTGACACAGGAGTTCTCTAAAAGCCTAATTACTATACTTAAGGTGTTGGCTGCAACGGTCACCTACAGCATATCAATGATCCAAAGCATCAGAACTATGCATCAGCAAGCGCATAGATTTCCCCTGAACACCATGTGACTGTAGATGTATCTAGTGATTGGATGAGGGCCAGTCTAGGGAAGGGGGTAAAAAGCTTGCTACATTAAACTAACAATGGAGTGGAGCACAGGCCAGAGAGCTCTTTAGTTTCCTGGTTGATTTTTGCCTTTTAATTCAGATTTACATTTATGAGTCAATGTAATACAGTGCAAACATTGCTCAGCTACACAGCCAATGCCTTACTCTAAAACTGAATGTGCTTTGTAATAATGTATATTCAATTTCACTTTAATAACGTAAAAAAAAGTCTGCAGTAAATCTGAACTACAGAAAAAACAGAAAGCTTATGGTGACCCACAACCACGAGGAGAGTATAAAGAAGCTAAAAGAGACCAAAAGCCCTCTTACTGAAAAGCAACGCTGAATATAATTTTGCCTTTTGAAAATGGAAGGTATTTGCAATAGCTCAGCTTTAACAGAGTAACTATGGTTTCCCATGATGCATCATTCCCAAACATGCAAATCCTCTCCTTATGCTTCAGAAAACCAGGCACACAGTGTATAGTGAGCCTGTAGCTTTCTCCTTATGCTTCAGAAAACCAGGCACACAGTGTATAGTGAGCCTGTAGCTTTCTCCTTATGCTTCAGAAAACCAGGCACACAGTGTATAGTGAGCCTGTAGCTTATACACTTTACAGTGCTACGTCAATCATCCATCAATCGGTACACTAATGAGGACCAGTAAGTCCAGAACAGGCAGTCTGCATGTTGGGATGATGTGAGTCTATAAAATGTATAAGCCATAGGCTAGCTATACACTAGTGATCCTGGATGTGTGATTGGCTTTCAGGGGCATAAAAGGAAGAGAGAAATAAATATATTCATTCATTACAGATTTCAAATACTTCTCAAACACTAATGCCTAAGCACAAATACAACACCTGAATGGTAAATAGAACTGTGCTGGATTCTCAAAAGAAATAATAGCCAGCTTGTTACCAGCAGTGTTTCCTCAGCCAAATAGAAGTGTTTTGGCTCCTGTTTACTTTTAAATAGAGCCTTAGTTGAATTTAACTGCTGTTCAGCTGCCTCATTTGCGTAGATAAAATAATTCATTATTTTACTCTTGCAATGCAAATGAACAGAAAAGAATGTCCGACAAGTTAGTACAAGGACTAGTACACTAGTGACCCATGTTTATCTGATCATGACACACGTAAGTTCAGGTACGCTCTAACCCTCCCCAGTTAAAGTTTTTATTGTCAATGATGTCACAGCTGAGAATATGTCTGTCTACTTCCTGCTCTGATGAAGCTTTTCACTGAAACCAAAAGTGAGGGAAAATATTGCTTACTATAGAAGAAGAGACACGAATAATACAAATGTAAAATAAAAGTTTCATACAGGGCAGACTTTAGTGCTTTATTATCAACAACCGGAGCTCCCTCTCTCACAAAGTTTAAATGTGTTTTATTAAGATCATATGCCACAGTCTATGCACATATTCACAGCAATCATCTGCACTACAGAATGCTTTGGATTTACAAAAACATACTTTTTTTTACCAAAGCAAAACATGCTTATAATTTGATATATTCGATATAGTCTAAAGTTTCCAAGCTTAATTTCTAGCTGTGAACCTGGTTTTAATGCTCTTATTCCTTATCATCTAAATATTTAGCAGCCCCTCATGTATCACATGCAAACATCCAATCATATCAGACGTCTGTCACAGCCTTAAGAGGTAGGATGTGAACTACAAATAAGACAATATTGGCCCGTAGCATGTTTCCTTCTGTTAAGTAGAGAAAGAAAAGACTTCAGCTGATTCAGCTGTGCTACCAGCCGCTGAGCCAAAGCTAATAGGAGCTCATCTGAATAATCAATATGACAACCTTATTTTTTAAATGCAAACAGGATTGATACAGTAAGGTGTCTCGCTGCCACATCACCGTCATGGCCTCTTTTAACCCCTAATTAGATTTAGGCGATTATCCGTACACTTCTTTACAAGTGCACAGCGCGGATAAGGGGGTGACAAAAGCTATATGCTACTTAATTCAGCCTCCGTAGACTGCAGGTTAGACAGCCTCACAGAAGAGTCTATCACTGAACAATTGTTATTCATATTGTCTACAGTTCTGCTATATGCCACTTTGTATAGGTTGTGGGGGTAAGAAACACCCTGGAGCACTACTGCGGATTTTAGCATAGCCACTGAGAAATCTATGGCACATTCATTAAAGGCCTGTCCTTATTTTGATCTGAACTAATTTGTTTCATCTCATACATAGCCTTTGCTTCTATCCTGGAGTTTGAAAACGCAAACAAATTAAACTTATAAATACAGCAGGTCCATAGTGTGTCATTTGTGTAACATAAGCGAGGCAGCAGTGTGAGAAACAAGACCAAAATCCTGGCGATCTGGATAAACCAAATACCAGAATCCAACTATTTAACTGACAGCTCTTCAGTAGCATAATTAACTCCAGTTAAGGAACATCCCAATCCTCTGCATCTTTCCCGAACGCATGGATAGAGCTTCATGGATTATTTAGAAACCAGTTCCACATTTACCCAATGCCCGTGGAAGTCATTTAACACAACAATGGGAAGTTCCTATTTATGTAAAACATGACATCCTTTTTAATGATTCAGGTGCAATTAAAGTTTAATAGACTCTAGGAACTTTGTAGCAGCATTCATGTCCGACTTATTTGTTAACACAAATAATGAACAAAGAAAATCTCAGATAAAGCGAAGAAGCAAGATATCAGAATAAGAACCATGCAAACCTTAAAGACGTGTTAAAAATGTCAATTTATAAATGCTGAAAAAATGTCAGCCCTCTAATTATAAAGATGTCATAAGACACGCTGCTAGGTTTCAGGTAGCAAATGTAATTCATGTCCATGGGGTCATAGTAACAATTGTGATCCCTAGTGAAGGCAGGCTCCTCCCACTCAGGGAGCTGGCCCTATGTTAGCCTCCAGCCAGTAACAGCAGCCATTTCTTCCTCACTGGTCAGCTAGGTCCAATGATCAACATGAAAAAGTGTAATACCAGTGCAGATGCTTCCTAAATACAGTTTATACACAACCTTGCACCTAAATTCCCAGAAACATTTGTTGAGGTTTGAAGGAGCACAGACTTTCTAGTTGGATAAAAAGTCTATTTTATTTACATGACACATAAAAAATTTCCAAGTGAGTCCATTTACTAAAACTGTATGAATTTGGTCCTCAATACAATGCTGGACGTTTGGTTCAAGGCCTACACGCTGCATCATCAGAGGCCACTTTTCTCCATTCTATTACCATACAATAATCCACAAGACAATTATCAGTACATTTTCCAAACCAATCCAGTACTTTTCATTGCACCGATTAACCAGAAAACACCATCTATCAGGTCGCCAGAGTCGTGTCCATCTTCACTCTACATGCGCTCCCACCATTGTGTGGCATGGATTATTATTATTATTATTTAGGTCATACGGCGCAGGAGCGAGTCCAGACTATTTGCAGGCTAACAAAGTACCCAAAAGGTCCACACACAAGAAGAAAAAAGGTGTTTTTTTTTTTTTTATTGTCACAAACACCAGTAGTTTATTTGATAACCAATCACTGTGTTGGTGTCACAGTGGTCCCCTTTATTAACTATTTGACATTCCTGGACGTGAAACTCACGTCCAGGAAGCCATGTGCGCTCCTGCGCGTCCACGCGGCCGATCGCGCGCGTGCACGCGGGCTCCCGGCCGGCGGTTTGTTAGCCAGTGAATCAGTGAATCGGGCAACGGTGCCCGATCACTGATTCCTCTCCCCCGCAGAAAAAGCGACAGCTTCTCTCGGAAGCTACGCTTTTTCTGCTTCCTATGTCGCTCTAAGCGTACGTGGTACGCTTAGAGTGACGTCACTGTAAACAACTCATGGCTGCCATCTTGTGGCCAAAAAGTAAACTACATCTAAATGTTAAATAAAAATAAAAATACACATATATTTACAAAAAAAATACAATTTCAATCCCACCCTCCCAAAAATACCCACATAAAATGTTTAATTAAAAAAAAAAAAAAACATTACAATTAAAAAAAAAAAAACACAAATATTTACCTAAGGGTCTAAACTTTTTAAATATCTATGTAAAGATGAAATATTTTTTTTTTTTTTTTTATTATAAGCTTGTAAATAGTGATGAATGCAAAACGGAAAAAATGCACTTTTATTTCCAAATAAAATATTGTCGCCATACATTGTGATAGGGACATAATTTAAATGGTGTAATAAACGGGACAAATGGGCATATACAATACGTGGGTTTTAATTATGGAGGCATGTATTATTTTAAAACTATAATTGCCGAAAAGTGAGAAATAATGATTTGTTTCCGTTTTCTTCTTATTCTTCCTTTTAAAATGCATTTACAGTAAAGTGGCTCTTAGTAAAATGTACCCCCCAAAGAAAGCCTAATTGGTGGCGGAAAAAACAAGATATAGATCAGTTCATTGTGATAAGTAGTAATAAAGTTATAGGCTAATGAATGGGAGGTGAACATTGTTCGGATGCATGAAGCGAAAAACGACTGAATGCGAACTGGTTAAGGTATTAGGAGAATGGTTTTTCTGCTTAAACCTTGAAAAATGTACCTGCTGTAGCCCTGAAACAGTCATTGGTGATCAAATGGACATCTAGTGTTTGAGCCCCCCCAAAAAACACGTTTTGTCTACCTTAATGTGCGGACCTTTTGGATACTTTGATTGCTACTTCAGTGCAGCACCTTAGAATTGCACATGGTGTGCAACCTTACAACTGCTTGTGGATCTCTGGAAGAAAAGGATATGAGCTTAAATGAAGCCCCAGAAATAGGTGCTTGTATTGGACCACACAAATACACTGATCTGCATCAACAAACAAAAATTCTCCAATCACAGGGAAACATTTATTTACTCTACAGTAAAGCAATGGGGGTTAAATAAAAGGAATGTATAACCTTTTTTAAATTTGTATTCCATTTATCAGATCTAAAATATATTTAAAAATATATATATTTTTGTATCAGGAATATATTAAACACTAAGGTTTAATGTAGTGGAGCTCCACCTGTTGGTATGATTGGCGAGTTTGGTATACTGAAAATATTTTTGTTTTACTGCTAATGAAATGCATGAATTGAAGTGAAAGTAGATCTATTGGAATTACACTCCGTATTTAAGCGAGGCTCTTCGTTCCTAGACAGCTATTGATCACAAGGCAGGTGGAAATATTGGCATGGCTTAAGGCACAGTAATGGTAGCTTTGTTTACATTATCAGCCAATCAATGATCTCCTGAGAGATATAACACTAGTCTAAATATTTTAAATAAATTGTTTTGATCTCATACAGTAGTATAAACTATGAAATTCCTTAAGATATACAAGTATACACACGAATCACAGCTGAGCATTACTTAACTATTGCAAGTTCATTTCTTATGCGGTTTCATAACAACAACAAAAAAAAAACACACACACACACAAAACACTATCTATACAGTTAAACACTCAAGCATGTTGTAAGGTCCGGGCCTGATATTTTTTTTTCCGTCTGATGGAGATTAAGGATATTTTCACATTAACAAGTTGCATTATAACAGACACTCTTTTGCCAATTGTAACATATGAACAATTGGGATGCACTGCAACATATTTTGCGGTTTCAACTCTGAACATACAGTGCGTTACTAGAAGGGCACACATTGACAAGCACAATGTTCGTCCATGAAGGAGAACATTGGTCATTAAGACCAGGCGTAGAGGGCCTTTTTTTTCATGCATTTAAACGTCATGTTTTAAAGTCATTCAAATGTTTTTGTGTGAAATCCTAATTCATGGCAACGTATCAATGCACACGAGAAGCATTGTAGGGCATTATATGAAGTGTTGTATCTACCAGGACAGAAACTACATCCAAACATGTTAAAGGACACCTGAAGTGAGATGGATATGGAGGCTTCCATATTTATTTCCTTTTAAACAATGCCCATTTATTGCCTGGCTGTCCGGATTATCCTATATATCAAAATCCTGGAGATCTGGATAAACCAAACACCAGACTCCAACTATTTAACTGACAGGTCTTCGGTAATAATGGCAGTATTTGTATAGCTCCTTTCTCCTGTCGGACTCAAAGCGCTTGCGAGGCAGCCACTAGAGCGCACTCAGTAGGCAGTAGCAGTGTTAAGGAGACTTGCCCAAGAAACTCCTTACTGAAATAGGTGCTGGCTTACTGAACAGGCAGAGCCGAGATTTGAACCCAGGTCTCCTGTGTCAGAGGCAGAGCCCTTAACCATTACGCTATCCAAGCATTAACTCCAGTTAAAGGACATCCCAATTCTCTGCATCTTTCCTGAATGCATGGATAGAGCTCATGGATTATTTAGAAACCAGTTCCATCAGTTGGTATCTGGAGATTAATGGGGGAAATGTAAGGAGATGACAGCTTATGAAAAGCTTTGTATGATCGGATGAGTTTAAACTGGATCCTTTGGTTAACAGGTAACCAATGGGGAGATAAACGGAAGTAGAAGTGGATGAGGCGGATAGCAGAGTTAAGTGGAAACTTGAGAGGTGCCAGGCTCGTTTTTGGTAGACCACAAAGTAGGGTGTTTCAGTAACCTAACCTGTATGATCACCAACATGTAGGCTGTTTCAGTAGGCAGTGTGATAACACGCACGCACGCACGCACGCACGCACACACACACGCACACACACACACACACACACACTTATTTTCCCCCTCTTATGCTGGGAATACACGGCTCGATTCTGAGCCATTTAGATGGGTTGATAGATAATTTATGACATGTCCGATCTCCCGCCCGACCGTTTTCATGCTTGATTTCCGCATTGAGGACAATGGAAAAAGAGAAAAAGAAAAACGAACGAAGATAAGAGAATCGCTTGTGGAATCGACCGGGTAATTGATCGGGCGGGAGAATCGAGCGGCAAAATCGAGCCGTGTATGCCCAGTATAAAGCTGGCCATACACTAGGCCGATTCACGCCAGATCGACAGCAGATTCGATCACTGGGATCGAATCTGCTGTCACATCGTTCCCGCTACATGCCGAATTTCGATCTATCCCGTCCCAACGCGTTGATCGCTCCGTGCGGAAAATTACCGTCGATCCCCCGCGGGTAGGGAGCGCGTCGCTAGCGGCGGTCGAGTGCCCGACAACCGACGCAATAGAGCCCGCATACATTACCTGCTCCGCCGGCGCGACTACCCCCCGGTCACCGCTGCACCTTTTCGTGCTGGTCTCCGGGTCTTCTCTTTTTTCTGCCCGGCAGGAAGTTTAAACAGTAGAGGGCGCTCTACTGTTTAAACTTCCTGCTGGGCAGGAAGAAATTGAAGCATGCCGGACCTGGAGACCAGAGCGGAGACGGAGCAGCGGTGAGCGGGGGCAGTCGCGCCAGCGGAGCAGGTAATGTATGTGGGGGGGGGGGGGGGGGGGAGGGCGGCAGCGGCAGCAGCACCAGCACCACCACAGATTGTGAACGGTTTCAGGCTGAAATCGGTTCACAATCTGTTGGCAGTAAAGGTAGCCATACGACCCCTCTCTGATCAGATTCGATCAGAGAGGGAACTATCTGTTGGTCGAATCTGATGGCAAATCGACCAGTGTATGGCTACCTTAAGACTCTTCCCGGAGTCTCCTCTGTTTCCACACTGTGCATAGACTGACTCCTTCATTAATATAATCACAAATGAAGCCACAGACACACCAATATAGTACATTTAATTATGAACTAGTAAAAATAGCAGGCACTCATAAAAATGTAACATCACAGGCTAAATTTAGGTGAGTGCTTTATATTGCTTTACAGCAAACGATGAGATGTAATTAACACATGAGATGTTGCAAGTAACGCTGAATCCAATATGATTATCTGTTTAGCCACTCAATTATTGCAGCAGGCTCTCTCCCAGCAGCTTGGTGATAGCAGAACATAGTGTGCATGGTGGGATGATTACTGTATCTCTGCAGTTCAGTATCTGCAGGGTGTTTGAATGCCCCTCTAACTACTTAAAACCAGTAAAGAGATTACAGCTCACACTAACTGGATTTTCACAGCTCCATATCGTTCACCTTGGATTCCACATGCACAGATTAGAAGGGCTCTGCCAGACAATGGTAGCTTAATAGATACAAGATGCCCTGGCTGGGAAATCAACTGCCCTCCTTCTACTCCTTAGTAACATAAAACCTTCTGCACATAAAACCTGTTAAAACATCACAAGAAAGGGTCGCTGCAGTCTGGCTGGCTGCATGCGTACAACAGGAACATTGACATTTTCCTTGTGTAAGACACAACAGAAAACATTTCTCAGTTCAATCCCCCTAATGACCCCTGACAGATACAACCATCACACAAGTCCAGTGTCTCTGAACTTCATTCGTCTGTGGCTGCCAACACTGCATGTTTTCTGTATCGGTTTGTAGAACCTTATGAAATTATTTTGTGCACTTTGTTTAGGACAATCTCAGAAGGGCGCTTTAAGATATATATTTTTTTTTGTGATTGAAAATCTGTCATCTTTATTTTAAATGTGTTACAAAGAAACTCTGCGGACGTGCCAACATACTGTGATGTGGACATATTGGCATCCTGTTTAATATGTTTTGAGCAGCATCCTATTAGGGCATTATCCACGCACATTCACGGCCCTTGCACTAAAAAGTAGCACAACAACAAGAGAACGGATGTTACTGCATTTATTTAATAATGTTTTACCATCGTGACATATTAACACAGCTAGAGAATAACATTTCTGTTTCTAAAAAGTAGAAAATGTGCCTAGACAGCCATCATCCACCTCCGCTTGTATAGCCCAATTACTGGCAACCCAAGATGGTGCGTCTGAACTAGATTCCTAATGCAAAACATTAGAGAAAATTTTACAATTTTGAAAGCCCTGTTAAAATTACAGTCCAACTAAACTCACAAATTAATAAGTCAAACTCTAACAGCAATCATTTTGATAACTGAACACTTACAGAAGCAAAGTGGTAGGCAGCATACCATAGGCTAAATGTGTTCCACAAAACTGGACTACAGCTAATTTCTTCCCCATCTGGATTCAACTGATGAGCGTGTCAATCATGTGTGCCCATGTGACCATTAAAGTTAAAGAACAAAAACAATATGTACCAGTATACATTTTCTAGTATCCCGGTATTACAGTAGAAAACAAGTGTTTTCTACATGATGAGACAGACTTGTAGTTCACAGGAAGTAAGCAGAAATTGTATGGCCTCATTCGGAAACAGGAAATGACTAAGATACTAAAGGTCATAAGTCAGTACGGATAGGTGTGTAGCTTCAGGCAAAAATAACTACACTATGAGTTTTTAAATTTGAAGATAGTGCAGCAGAAAGAAAGGAGATCTCCACAATCTGGGAATCAATTCTGGAGGGTTAAGGGCTTGCAAATTTTTGGATTACTATTAGAATTGAAAATAAATTTACGAGATAATTAATTGTATGTGTAGTTGCAATAGTCTATAGACCCTACCTGCAGTCTCATAGTCCTATTTTCAAATTAAGGCATTAAACTCTGAAGTGTGCGCAGCATCCATTTCAGTGTGACATACAATCTGATTCATTCAGCTTCCAACAAAAATAAATAATGAACATTTACACTATTCAGCTCTCTTTTGTGTTTGCTCTGCCACCCAGCCGTGGCTGCTTTGGACTTGTTCTTATGCATATATCTAACACTGTTCTAACTTCTACTAACTGTTTAAATCTAAAAAATACATAAACTGTGGACAAAGGCTCAGTACTATATTTACCCATGTTTACTTCACCCTATCACGTCAGTTCAGGTACACTTTCAGCTAAACACCTGTGTGAACAGGTATCCAATTTAAACGTGTAAGCAGATTCCAGTGAAGTGCAACTGCTCTTCAGCATCATAACTAGTGACAATGACAGCATTCCCCAATAAGCACTATGCACTCAAGAGCAGCAATTTCCATTATTTGAAATCCAATTTCTGCAAAAAATGGTTAAGCAAATATTTTTCTGTCACTTAGAAGTCCTGCATTTCATAAGAAGATATTAAGAGACTTGCCAAGAAAGAGCAATGGATGCAGCATATCAGAATAAGCACAGCAGTATACTGCCCTCCATCCACCCCCAACCAGCACGGTGGAGTGACATTTTAGTAGGGAAGACATGAAATCCTGGCTCTACTCTAGGGTAGCTAATGTTAATAAACGAGCCTTTGTATATTAATAACATGTTTAATTATGAAACAAACGTTGCACATGGCAAAAGATGTCCAGCAACTCAAAGCGATATAAGCATATCACAAAGTCTTTTAATTATTTTATACCCTTCACATTTTATATCACACGCAATAGATCTGTTCAATCTGAAAGTGCTGATGGATGTTTTATATGTGAATATCAGGAAGAATTACAAATCTAACACTGTGTTCAGTATAAAAAGGCAGGCTGAGAGCCGGATAATGAGCACATCAAAAATGAACTTAAAGCAGACCAAACCTATAAATGCTAAGTTTTCATCAATAAATAAATTGCTCAGCAAGTGCTTGTATTAATGGTTTCCTTCCCTTGAAAATTAATCCACTGGCTGCACTTTGGGTTGTCAGGGCGCTGCATGCTATAGTTAACACCAAAAACCCAACTACAGGCAGACGTGTTTACCTTAGTAAGCAGCTCTGTGCAGGGCACCGATTTATCGGTGTCCCTTATTTAAAGGAATACTGTAGGGGGCCGGGAGAAAAGGAGTTGAACTTACCTGGGGCTTCTAATGGTCCCCTGCAGACGCCTTGTGCCCACGCAGCCGCTCACCGATGCTCCGGCCCCGCCTCCAGTTCACTTCTGGAATTTCAGACTTTAAAGTGGGAAAACCACTGTGCCTGTGTTGCCGTATCCTCGCTCCCGCTGATGTCACCAGGAGCATACTGTGCAGGCCCAGCCCATACTGGGCCTGTGCAGTACGCTCCTGGTGACATCAACGGGAGCGAGGACACGGCAACGCAGGCGCAGTGGTTTTCAGACTTTAAAGTCTGAATTTCCAAAAGTGAACCAGAGGTGGGGCCGGAGCATCGGTGAGCGGCTGCGGGGGACCATTAGAAGCCCCGGGTAAGTTCAACTCATTTTCCCCTGACCCCCTAAAGTGTCCCTTTAAAGGACCACTATAGTAAAAAATCCTAAACTTCAAAATGCATACATCTAAAAAATACATTTTCCTCAAAGTAAAGTACACCAAAAATTACTTTGTTCCTATATTTCTGTCACTTACAATAGGTCGTAAAAAGCTAACAGATTTGATAGATTTTGGACTAATCCATCTTTTCATGGAGGTTTTTAATTATTTCTGTTTTTACAAAAGCACTCCCTGCTAAAGATCTCTACAAAGATGTCAGCCACCCTTACTACTCGTTTGCACACTTTTGGCTGCTTGACTGAGTAACTGCCATATGGTAAATGCTTTTGAAAATATAGAAATAACTTAGAATCCCGCTTGAGGAGACAATTCCAAATCATTTCAGATCTGTCAGATTTATACTACCTACTGTACATGAAAGCAGAATAAGAGAAAAGTCATTTGAAGTGCATTTTGCTCTGGAAGAAATGTACATTTTATATATATATTTTAAATTTAACCTTATTTTGCGCTAGTCGTCCTTTAAATAACCAAACCGTATTTGGTTTCACCAACCACTTCCTGAAGCGCCGACCTCCACAGCTGTAAACTATTCTTCAGCACCAATGTTGCCATAGCAACTTGTACAAGGTTCTGTGCCTTGAGAACAGGTGGACTCTAGAAGATGATTCAAGAGTTCAGCTGTTTTCAGGGCACAGAATACATGCTCTAGGCTCTGTAGAAATAGCGCACAAACTGCAGTGCGTTACCCTGCAACTACCAGAAGTGCACTGGAAGTCAGTGCAATTTTTTTTTTGGGGGGGGGGGGGGGGGTTGCACAGGGGCTGTAATGTGAGGTGCAACTTTTCGCCTGCAGTGCGATTGTTTATAATCACACTGCTGCCACATCGCTCCAATGTAAAAGGACCCTTAGGCTAATTTCACACCAGGACGTTGCGTTAGAGGGGGCGTTAAGGTCGCATAACGTCCCCCTAACGGAACGCCTGGTGGTGCTGGATCTGGACATCAGAGTGAGCCGCGTTGTGCAGCTCACTCTGGCGTCAGTGATGCCGTGATGCGCACTCTTGTGCGCATGCGGCATCACGTGGTCCCGCCGGCCAATCGCCGCACAGAGCGGCCGCTCCAGGAAGTAAACACTGCACGTCACAACGTGCAGTGCATATTAATTAGCCATGTGCCTGGCCGCTCTCCGCTCCTCCACAAGATTACTGAGCATGTGCAAGCAGTCTAACGCGGCTCAGCCGCGTCTAAAGTACTGCATGCAGTACGTTGTCTTGTGACGCATCGTTACAATGTAACGCAACGTGGGCACTGTGAACAGCCCCATTGATTTTTCATTACTGTGCGGTGGGCTGTGTTACAGGCTGCTCTAACGTGCGCCTGTAACGTCCCACTGTGAAACCAGCCTTAATGTTAATTTAAGACTAAGAAGTCTCCAAATGAGGTTAATTTCATCAATTGAATGCCTTGCTAGTTGCAGTCCATTTCCTATAGCAAAATGGACTGCAACTAGCGAGGCATTTAATTGATGAAATTAACTTCATTTGGAGACTTTAGTCTTAAATTAACATTAAGAGTCATTTTAAATTGGAGCGATGTGGCAGCAGTGCGATTTCAAAGAATAGCACTGCATGCAATTTGGACATCTCTGGTTTCCTTTAAGACTGCAGTTTAGAGCCCTGACTCTTAACCCTTACAGTGAGAAAAAGAAAAAAGGAACACGGCATAGTTCTAGTTAGGATTGGGACTATACATACATATGTTTATATTATCATGTCATTTCAGGTAACTTTTAAAACATACCTGAATTGAGAAAAAGAGATAAAATTAGTTGCTTAGTAGTGGGAAGCTCCTGGATAGTCCAGAGGCTTCCACGATCCTCCTGCAGCCCACCATTCCAGCACTAGGTCCCTCTAAACCTATTTGACAAGAGCTTGCTGAAAAGGTTTCTTGTGGCGGCACTCCCTCCAAAGATGAGGGCTTCCAGGCTGGGCTTGTGCAAGTAAAGTCCACACATGCCCAGTAGAACGAATTGCTCAAGCATGGCTTTTTACCTCTGTGCCCAGTTTGGATCTGGAAATGCCCAGTTTGAATCTGGAAATGCTCCTGCTCTTCCCTTCCTTTCAACTCAAATGTCCCTGCTAAGACTGCAGCAACTTATGGATTGCTGCTCAGTCCTCGGCCCACACATAGCTCTCCTGTGTTCGCCCTACTGGCCTGCATGGAATGAATTGCCTCAGCTATTACAAACGTATATATGATAGGAAAAGACATTATTTTGCTTTTCAGTGCTTTTATTGGAGAGCTGCAAACCTATCACAGGAAACCATAATATAGATCTGACATGGGCGTCACAATTACAAGCAGATAATAAAGTAATTAAACTGATAACTAACAAAACTTTCTATAGGCTTTGATAGGTGAAAAATGTCAAGTTCCCAATAGGGATGTTAAATGCATTGACAATTGCCTAGAACCTGAGTTTAGGTGGAAAGGTTCTAGACATGAAGATAACTCATGGGAAGTTGGGAACCTGTCAGGAATGCCGCATATCCTTATCCAATCTAATTCTTCCAACAATATCCTGAAAAAGCCTTTGTAATGGCTTTGGAGTGTCTGGCAAGTGTACTGGTTAAGGGCACTGCCTTAGACATGGGAGACCAGGGTTCAAATTTAGAGATGGGCCAAACTGTTCTGCCGGCAAATAGTTTGCAGCGAACAAAGGGTGTTCGCGTTCGACCCCTCAGGCGAAAACATGCAGTGCTCGATTCACCCTCCTATATATTATAATGGAGCCAAACTTTGACTCCTCACCCCAGAGTCAGCAGACACATCGCAGCCCCTCCCCTCCCCCCCCCCCCCTCCACCTATCAGAAAGCCAGCACAGAAGCTTTTTTGCACTCTGTGTTTGGCTTCTGTGCTAGGCAGATGAAAGACAGTGTTTTGCTGACAGGGAGAGTTAGGTAGGCCTGTGTTCTGTGTCCTCAGTGCAGATTCTTGCTGCTATCACATTGTCCTGAACAGCTAAGCCCTTCTTAGGGCTGATGCATTGTTTTTCTTGCTATTGTATTGCTCTTCTGTGGCCAGTGCACAAGTTAGCTGTGGGAGACAGGTTTGCTGGTCCTAGTAGTGCACCGACCATAACCCAATAATCCTTCACACCACTACTGGCATCTAGTATCCACTACTGCCCCCTGTATAAGGCCTCAGTGCAGAATCAGTGTTTTTTTTGGTCACTTAACTGTCATTGAACCATCTCAGCCTGACCATAGAGGCTGGAAAACCGCAATCGCCTGCACTCCCACGATTGTGCACACAAACACAGCGGCCACTACACACCACTATGCAAACACTGCTGCCGAGAGGACTAAAATTTATGTCCTGGAGGTGTCAACTAGTAAAAACTAAGATATGCTCACCTGACGTAATTACTAAAGGTCTTTGCGGTTGTTTGCAGACTGCGATGCGTTAAATGTGGTGTTTCGTCTGTCAGTGTGAAGCGGGTGTAATCCTTACACTACCTCATAGATGTGTACACAGGCCGGACATTTTAAAGTACTTTATTCCACCAATTTAAGCATGTACTGTGATTTCTGCCCTTTAGAGATGAAAACACGGCTTAATTTTTGGCGGGACTTTTGCCATGGATTCCCCTCCAGCATGCCCCCACCCAGGTGTTAGGCCCCTCGAAACAACATTTCAATCACTTTTGTGGTCAGAAAAAGTCCCTGTAGGTTTTAGAATTCGCCTGCCCATTGAGGTCTATGGAGATTGGCAGATTCGCCAGATATGCAAACTTTTGCAGAAATTCGCGTTCACCTTTTGCAAATCTTAAATTTGATGTTAATCCCATCACTATTCAAATCTTGGCTAGGGTCAGTACCTATTCAGTAAGGAGTCCTTAGGCAAGACTCCCTATCATTGCAGGTTGGCCTACTTGAGCGCATCCCAGTGGCAGAAGAAAAGCACTATACAAATGTTTGGCTTATTAATCAGATTATTAATGGTCATCCAGAGGTCACCTTTAAGAAGGTAGGACAACTACCATTCTCCTGAGATGACCTACTGGCTTGGTTGATGACTGCACTCTTGCGCTGTAGCTTCATCTCTGCATTGTGCAAGCACCTGGATAATTACTTAAAAAATTCCAGAAGGTCCGCACACTCTAAAGTACCATGTCCTGTTTATTCAAAACACGTGACAAACCATTCCACAACCAACGAGTCGTTTCAGGGCCCTGTGGGTACCCCTTTGTACTGTAGCCTTGACAAAGGGGACCTCATGGGGCCCCGAAACGACTCGTTCATTGTGGAATGGTTTGTCACGTGTTTTGAATAAACAGGACATGGTACTTTAAAGTGTGCGGACCTTCTGGAATTTTTTGTGGATTACAAACATTGGTCCAGCACCTCACCAGTGGTGTGCGACTTCTCTCTCTGTGCACTTGGATAAATACTTAGTCTGACTCTTTGGTCTAAAGGGGCTGATGCTGTGCCAGGCTAGATCGAGCCAACGCCGCCCATAGCAGCAGCCATGTTTTCTTATGTCTGACATTAGTGCTAAAATGGTAAGGGTTAAAGGACCACTACCAAAAAAAAAAAGAAAAATTTAAATTACATAGGTACACATACATGTAAGATGTACATTTGTCCCAAAAATAAAAAGTGTTTATGTTACTGTAACTTATTAATCTGACAGCTCTGACAGGCTTTGGACTAGACCAGTTCCTCATGGGAGATTCTGACTACCTTTATTTTCCCAAAAGCATTCCTCGGACAGAACAGTGTGAGGTAGCAGGCCAGACAGCTGACATCTTTGTATAAATCATTTCTAGAGAATAAAGGAAATCCCCCATTAAGAGATGCCCAACTGTTAGATTAACAATATCTAACTGTGTGTAAGTGACAGTGATGTAAAAAAAAAAAAAGGAATTTATTTCATTTTACTCTGGGAAAAACGTACCGCTTATATGTATGTCTAATAGCGCAATTTTCTGTGGCATTGATCCTTTAAAGTTAGCCATACATCTAGTGATGTATAGGCAGATGCAAGCAAGAAACAAATCTCTTATCGAATCTGATAAGAGGGAGATCTTTCAGCTGCCCATACAACACAGGCCAATTCCCGATCAATTTTATGCTGACATTGATCCAGAATCTGCCTTGTGCACCGCATCAGCTGCCTCGACGTCCTAATGTAAATGCCCCCCAATGCCCTGTGAAAAGGGTAAATTACCTGGCCAAGGCCTGCGCTTGTCCCCTGCTGACTACTGGGATTCCTCCTCTGCATACACACATGCCCCACGTGGTTTCCTAGTAAGGGTGTGCATGTGTGACATTACGCGCGTGCCCTTACTAGGAAACCACATGGGGCATGCGTGCATGGAGAGGGGAATGCCCCGGAGCAGCAGAGGGACAAACGCAGGCTGCGGACAGTTAATGTAAACTTACCCGAGGTACCGGGGGACAGCGTCGGAGATTTAGTCGTGTTCGTCGATTGTTGGGAAATTGCACGTTGTTACCACCGCGCACCGAACTGAGCAACATCTTGCAGCATGTGTGATCAAGAATGCGTCTAATTTTTGTCACAAAAATTGGTCATATTGTCGGTCGGGTATGCAATTGGCGATTTGAATCCAATTCAATTAAAATAATCGAATTGGACGGTCGATCAGTCGCCAAGTCGCTTGATGTATAGCCACCTTAAGGAGGAGATTAAGGTCATTGGTGGTGTGCAAGCTAAGATTGTAATATCTATAGGTTGTCACTGAACCTGATAACTAAAGTACACAGATCTCACCAAATATTGTTTGACAGACAGTGGGGGCTGGTGGAGAATTTAAACTATCAGAAATCTATAATTTAAAGGGATACTGTAGGGGGGTCAGGGGAAAAGGAGTTGAGTTACCCGGGGCTTCTAATGGTCCCCAACAGACATCCTGTGCCTGCGCAGCCACTCCCCAATGCTCCGGCCCCGCCTCTGGTTCACTTCTGGAATTTCAGACTTTAAAGTCTGAAAACCACTGCGCCTGCGTTGCCGTGTCCTCACTCCCGCTGATTGCCCCAGGAGCATACTGCTCAGGCCCAGTATGGTCTGTGTCTGCGCCATTGCGCTCCTGGTGACATCAGGGGAAGCGAGGACATGGCAACGCAGGCGCAGTGGTTTTCAGACTTTAAAGTCTGAAATTCCAGAAGGGAACCGGAGGCGGGGCCGGAGCATCGGTGAGTGGCTGCGCGGGCACAGGATGTCTGCGGGGGACCATTAGAAGCCCCAGGTAACTTCAACTCATTTTCCCCCGACCCCCCCCCCCCTACAGTATCCCTTTAATTCTTTCCTCCTTCAAATAAACTACGGAGACTGTCATCTTCACTCCCTAAAAATGCCACCTGCCTGCCTGGCTGTCATACTGATTCTGATTCACAAACCAGCAGTCAGAGATATCAGAGCAAATCATCTGCATATTCTGAGTCAGTGATCCACAAAATACAAGAAACTGAGAATCAGCATGTCACTGCAGACTTTACTTTTATCATGAACCTTATCTTGGCCTTCACAAGAAAAATACACATAGCTTAAAGAAAACCTGAACTGAAAACGAAAAGTCAAAATAAGCATACACAAGTCACACTTGCCTTCCATGTAGTCTACTCCTCAGTGTCTTTCTCCTGTCCCGCGTCCTGTTTGTTCACTGTGATCAAGGGAAATTTCCGTCCTCCATTTTGAAAATGGCCATTACCCATAACAGCTTTCTGGTCAGCACACAGTTAAACTGTAACATCGCCCTCTTGAGCCATAGGGAAACATGGACATTACCTGGTACATCAGTTCTCCTCTCAGCTATAACTGACAGCAACTGATATTTTACTGACAGCAACAGATGTATTTCAGATCTGACAAAATATTGTCAGAACTGGAAGGGATTACTGTCAGAAGAAAATGGTGAGCTTCTGAGAGGAACTGATGGCAAGGTAACTATGCAATGTTCATTTGAAGTTACCTCATGTGTTTATTTTAAATATTTTTACTGAGTACAGGTTCTCTTTAAAATGTAACTGTCGGGCATAAATTCAAAAATCAATTCTTTATTTTTATCTGGTAAACAAGTAATAAGGATGCTAACCAGGCAATCCAAAAGTTAAAATTACTATTACTTTTCTTGTTTATAAATTATCATTCCCAAATTTACCCGACTCTTATTTGGTACACACAAAATTTGGTACACAAAACGGAAGTTGCAGGGCATGCTGGGTTGTCCTTTTTTTCTATACTTGCCCTCACACTTAAAGCGGACCCAAACCAAACATTTTTTTAATTAAAAATATTTAGTTGCACCACTCTTACACATACAAAGATAAATAAACACTCCTTCAAACCTATGATCATTTCAGTGCATGCTTTTCACCCTTCTCTTATCATAGCTAGGGTTATACTGGGGGCAGCCATTAGCAATTCCTCCATTGCCAGACACCATCTACTCCACCAGTTTGCCAGAAAAATCCTGGCAATTTGAAAGGAAGGGAGGGGTTCCTCAAATACATGTAAAATATTTTATATTTGTCATCATGCAGCTGAAAAAAGGCTGCTATTTATTATTATAATTTAGAAAATAGATTTTATTTCTGAAATCTTGTATTTTTAATTTGGGTCCACTTTAACTAATGCAGCCTGATTGGCTGAAGCCTCTTTCCCTCCTTTTTTCCTCCCACACCCCTGTTCCTCTCTGATTGGCCAATATTTCTCATGTTGAGACAATGCACTTCCTATAGTGAAGGGCGGGCAAATCAGGCAGAGGAGAGTAAGGGAGGAACTTACATCAGAATTGGCTTCAAAATAGCCACACTTAAAATGGGTAAGGCGAAGAAGGATTTTCTCTTTTTTTACTGAAGAAAAATCACTAAAATGTGGACAGTGCAATACATGTTATGTAAGTACAGCAAGTATTTATCTACTTATATATGTGTTTGTCTGTTTTCTGAGATAGTATGGCTGATAGCTCCACCTTAACTTTCTACACGTTTACTGATGTCCATTTGCTGGCTTTAGTTTTGCTGTAGCACATGGTAGGTTGGCTCGGCTTATTACACTGTGATACAAGCTCTGAAGAATCAAGAAAAAAGCAGCTCCACGGCTAATTTGCTCTTTGATTTGATAGTTATTGGTCTATCAATACTGACCTGTCAAATTCGATTGCTCTTGCCCACCTTAAACCAGCTGCTACATCTTAAAATAGCTGTCAGGAAATAATTTGGCATGCAGCAACACAGAAATGGCTGCAGGCAATTGTCCTAAATACACGTTGGAAGAAATTAACCGATCATTACACTTATTGCTATCTGACTTCACATAGAAACATTGATTATTTTTTATTAAAATGCCATTAGGTGATAAATGAAAAAAAGAACTTTAAATATATCAAATTGCTCCATAAATTTACTAGAAAGTGTGCAATAATTTTCACTTGGGATGGCTGGGCCTGGGGTATATTAAACCACAACTGAAGCTGGAAAAAACATTTGATATAATAAATTGTATGCGTAGTACAGATAACAACAGAACATTAGTAGGAAAGAAGAGAGTCTCATTTTTATATTCAGCTATATAGATTATTTTTTTTTTAACATATTCTGTCACATTTGCAGTTTTAAAATCACACCAGCTGGTCGCAATAGCAACATAGGGGGTGATATACAGGCTGGGAATGCGAAGAATCACTCACGTTCCCATGCCTGTCGGCCGGTGACGGCCAAACCGGAAGTGTTCGCCGGCGGGTCCTGGAGCGTCAGAGCGGGGCTGCGAGGGCACCGATCGGCTGCTGGTGGGTGAGGGAAGCCCCAGGTGAGTAAATCTCATTTTTTAAAGTTGACTTAAGTTTCCCTTTAACAACATTCCTCTTGCCAACATTATTTACAGGGGCACTGTAGTGACATATACCGTCTTTCCCCTAAAGTAAGACATCCTCTGAATATAAGACCTAGCTAATACTTTGCTTATTCTGTAAATATAAGGCATCCCCCGAAAATAAGACATCCCCCGCCGAGTAGGCGACACATACCGCTAATGATTTGCTTTCTCTGCGAGGTCTCTGGTACACTTTCCATTTATGCCAGGCTGCGTGCTGTCACACTGTGCCACTCGTCGCCTTCTTCCCTGTTAGATTACACAGCCTGTTTCTAATTGGATGTGATGTCTCGGGGATGGGATCATGCTCCATTTTTGGACCAATCACTGCACTCGCTGCTACTCAGCGAGTGCATTGATTGGCCCAATCACGGAGCCATGATCCCACCTCCCAGACTGCGTGGACGGGCAGTACAGCAGCTTAAACTTGCCGGCTTCACACAGGTGGCCAGCGTGGGGGACACATTGTACAGTACCGATCAGGCACTTGTCATGGTTTATCACCTGTGTGCAAGGATGACATGACAGGTGCCTGATCGGCACTGTGACATTACACTGAGCAGCAGGCAGAAGCGGCCAGCATGGGGGACACCTCATGCAGTAGCAATCAGGCACTTGTCATGTTATCCTTGCACACAGCAGGTTTATTACCTGTGTGCAGGGATGACAAGACAGGTGCCTGATCGGCACTGTGACATTACACTGAGCAGCAGGCAGAAGCGGCCAGCATGGGGGACACATCGTGTAGTGGCGATCAGGCACTTGTCATGTCATCCTTGCACACAGCAGGTTTATTACCTGTGTGCAGGGATGACATGACAGGTGCCTGATCGGCACTGTGACATTACACTGAGCAGCAGGCAGAAGCGGCCAGCATGGGGGACACATCGTGCAGTGGCGATCAGGGACTTGTCATGTCATCCTTGCACACAGCAGGTTTATTACCTGTGTGCAAGGATGACAAGACAGGTGCCTGATCGGCACTGTGACATTACACTGAGCAGCAGGCAGAAGCGGCCAGCATGGGGGACACATCGTGCAGTGGCGATCAGGGACTTGTCATGTCATCCTTGCACACAGCAGGTTTATTACCTGTGTGCAGGGATGACATGAAAGGTATCTGATCGACACTATAACTGTACAATGAGCAGCAGGCAGAGGCGCCCAGCATGGGGACACATCATGTGTTGCAATATAAGACATCCCTGAAAATAAGCCCTAGCACACTTTTTGGAGCAAAAATTAATATAAGACACTGTCTTATTTTCGGGAAAACACAGTAGAATTCAGTAAATCATTTTCTTGTTTCAGAATCAGAAACACTTTCTATATTTTTATATTGCTGTATATTGATGTAGCCTTGCCCTCCCAGTGATGATTAGCCTAGCTATGTGGAATCCTCCTCCTCCCCCCCAAAGCCCCCCACCCCACGAGCATTCTGGGAGACCAAGCTTATTTTGAATTGGCATTGGAGCGCACAGTAAAAAAAAAAGTTCCATAGATATCACCTAACAGGACTAAAGATGTCGCCACCAGTGATAAATTTCAGAATGTAAATCAGTGAGAGGAAAGGAAAGGTTTTCCAATGGGTAAACATCAACTAAATAATTTTTAAATTAATATTGAAAAAAAAGCAATTTTATTACGTTATTTTCACTACAGTTCCTCTTTAAGGAAACTTTAAACAAAATTAAACCTGATTAGAGTCAAAGTGGCTCAGAGTATTATAGCTGTTCATTGTAATATCTCTGTAGGAGATTATAGGGAGGTGGCTTGCGAGGACAGCGTTGGGTTAGTTATGGTGAGCATGAGAGATTTGTTAAATAAAATCTATTCCTGGAATTAGGCATGAAAGCCCACAATTCCCCAGACAAAAAGTCAGGCAGACATGAGGCACTCTTGGAGACATCCATCTGTTTTCCAACCGTAACGGTAAATGATTAGATTGGCTGACATACAAACATTGGACATCTGTAGATGACTTTAAAGTAGCGTTTACCAAATCAGTCATCAGGCCCCAACAACATTGCATATTATGTGCCTATCCACACAGGTGCATAACCCACATCACTGAGACCTGTGCATATACTGTATGTGAGATCACCTGCAAAACCTGTCCTACTGTTGGGACAATTTCAAGAGATGCTGTCAAGTGTTTAACCTCTTGAGGACCTCAGTGTTAAACCCCCCTAATGACCAGGCGATTTTGTGTTACATGGGCCACTGCAGCTTTAAGGCCAAGCTGCAGGACCGCAAAACACAGCACACAAGTGACCCCCCCCCCCCTTTTGTCCCCACCAACAGAGCTCTATGTTGGTGGGATCTGATCGCCCCTGCAGTGTTGTTTTTTTTTATATATAAATCGTTTTTTGTTTTTTTTATTAAATGTTCGTATTTTTTTACATATTTCTTTCCCTCCCACCCCCCAGGCAGCCAACGGCGATCGGCTGTCATAGGCTTCAGCCTATGAGAGCCGATCACTCTCTTGTACCCCAGGGGGACAGCCGTGTCACACGGCTGTCCCCAGTACAGCGCTGCTGCAGATCGCAGCGCTGTACAATACAATCAAGCGGCGGTTTCGCCGTTACCGCTCGGAGACTGAAGGCGGAGCTTAGCTCCGCCCACCAAGCAGGAGATACGCGCGCAGCCTGCGCGCGATCTCCTGCAAATGCAAGCCCCAGGACTTTACACCAATCGGCGTTAGCTGATCCTGGGGCTGGCGTGACGCGGTCGGGAAATGGTTAAAAAAAGTGTTACATACTTAGTGGGATGCCTCTCGATCTAGCAACATGGAAATAATATGGCACAGCAGAACCTATGGATTAAAGCAGGATAAAACTCCGATATAACATTCAATAAGAAGTGTGTTTTCCTACTTTCTATTTACAGTTACCATATTTGCT
This sequence comes from Hyperolius riggenbachi, assembly GCF_040937935.1. Taxonomy (NCBI): domain Eukaryota; kingdom Metazoa; phylum Chordata; class Amphibia; order Anura; family Hyperoliidae; genus Hyperolius; species Hyperolius riggenbachi. The sequence continues at coordinate 163,606,730 of NC_090649.1, read as the reverse complement.
TTTGTGCACAAGTATTCTTGTTAATTTACAAATTACAAGTTCCCAAAGTACAGTTTATCTGCTCTGAAAGCTGCCATTGCAATTTATTGCATCGCTGCTGTATTTATATATTAATACCTATCTACTGACCATTTCTTACATCTCTGTGCTTCTCCGCTCAGTGCAGTTCGGTTTCAGCAGCTGTTGGTTGTATACTAAATGTATCTAGCAATGCAATGTAAAGAAAACAAAAAGATAATGTTATCACCTCTTTGGATGTTGTCAGAAAGCAAGGAGCTTTTCACTGAAGAACAAAGTGCTGTGTTTAAGTGGTTGAATGCGGTTCTGGTACAATTTTTTTGTGGTAGTGGATTTTATGCTGTAAATAATCTTTTAGAGCACAGCAGAAATGCTGAGTTTCATACCACTTTAAGAGATAAAAACTAATGCTGGCCAGAGTGTACAAGGCAGATGAATGTGCGTGCATGATGAAATGATTTACAGTACATTGCCTGGATATATCCGTTTCCAAGTCCAGGGGTGAGTTGTATGGGTAGACACTTCTAGAACTGGCCTAAAATACCCATCCCAGCCAATCCTTATTTCGCCTGTGATCAGGGAGGTGTTGGTATTTACTGTGATCTGCCCAATTCTAGTCATATAACAGTGGGCAACCACATAACCAATACTTACCACAAATAATTGCATTTCACTGCCATGGTACTTTGGTTTGCCTGTGGCATCATCTGAAAGCCATCCAATTATCAGATAATGCCATAAAAATTACAGACCTTTAACAGCCAATTGAATGCCCAGAGACACATGCAAGAAAATATGCCAAGCAAATGTCAAGCAATGTTGAAAAAATACAGCCAAAATTCCTTCATCAGTAACAAGCAAGTAACATTCCCTGAAACTCGTGTTAAAAAAGGCAATCAGCAGTTCACAAATACCACAAAAAATCATGTGCAGTAAACAAAAGAAGAAAAAAACATTGTATCTGCGGATAATTTTAGTAGTCTGTAGATGGTAAGATGTTAGGCCTCTAGACCCGTGGTTCTCAAACTTTTTTGGGTGAGGGTGCCCCCGATGGCTTTGACATTTTTTCAAGGCACCCCTTGGCAAAAACAATTACCGAAATACTGTTATGATACTTATTAGGCAGCACCCACCTCCAAGTAGCTAGTCACGCTTATGAGGCAGAATCCCCTCTCCAAGTAGTCAACGACTGCCTGTCCATCTGTCCCCCACCTTGGCAGCAACCCCTCCCCCCTTCCAAATATTCAGCCACTCCCACATTAGGCAGCCTTACCCCCTCAAATAGTCAGTGACCCCCTTATTATGCAGTATGCATCCTGAATGAACATAAGGATACAGTCAATCTTGTAGAGTACATAGACATTTCCACATAGGGCCAGCCGTTAGTAACAACCCCTTTAATTATGCAGCATCACCTCACCAACCATTCCATATAAGTAACCCCCCATTAGCTGGACAAACATTTTCTTATCTATCCAGGCCAAGGTGCACTGATTCGTTGCTCCACCCCGATTCCTCTGATGTCCAACTTCAACCACGGCTGCCAGGATTAAAGGTTAACTGGTAATGTAGCTGCATTGTATATCAATGTGCGGTTGCTTTACCTGATGGCAATGCACAAAGGATGGGGATATATGCCGAGGCACCCTGGGAGGTGCTCGAGGCGCACGAGGGTGCCGCAGCACCCAGTTTGTGAGCCCCTGCTCTAGACTAAACCACATAAACAAAAGAGAGGGAGCACCGTTTCCAAAAAAGAGTATGCAGCGTGCCCAAGGTCTCTCCCCAGTGCCTCCTGGGAAGTGCAGTCCAGATAAAACAGAAAGGACCGGCACCGCTGTCTTGTATCAAAGCTCTTTTAATAGCACCAAAGTGGCAGCAGTGACAGACTGCTGTTTCGGTTTACACCTTTATCAAACTGCTCAAAGCCAACTTGGCTTTGAGCAGTTTGATAAAGGTGTAAACCGAAACAGCAGTCTGTCACTGCTGCCACTTTGGTGCTATTAAAAGAGCTTTGATACAAGACAGCGGTGCCGGTCCTTTCTGTTTTATCTAGACTAAACCACAGACATTGAAAAGTAATGCCTGCAGTGAACTACTGGCCCTGTAATGGCTGCCAAATGAGATTTCTCAAACCCATGCTGGGAAAAATTCGAGCCTCCTCTCCACCTAGAATAATGTAAGGATCCAACCACTATACAAACCACCATATAAAACATAAAGAGCTACACCATATAGACATTTTATGTAATGTTTTCACAACACTTTGAGAAATTTTAGATCATAACTAAGCAAGCACATCCCCCAAATAATTAGGCAGACATGTCCCTTATATAGCATAACTAAACTATGTACCCCAATAGCATAATGAAGCAATAGAGCTTGCCCATGGGATAGAAATAATTCAGGTTTCTATGCTAATTTAATGCAAACCATGCAGCTTCAAACGCCAGATCCACTTCCTGAGTATCGTGGCTAGCTAAATTCTGTGCTGGAATTATTTGTATCTTATCTTACTGACCATCCCAAATTCACTTCCTGTCTATTTTATATATCGATGTACAGAGGCGCCAAAAGGATAAAACACACTATGTTTGGGACATATGGTAATAGTGTCCCAAACAGGTGGCAGGATATATATTTTTATACACAGTTATCAACGTGTATCAACTACTGGTCTTTTTCTTATCTTAATAAGTTGTAAATGCAGAAATGTGTAAAAACCTGTAAAAAACATAAAACTGTACAATAAAGTGGATATGATTGTTTGCACAAGGAATACAAATGTATATACAAATGCATGTAAATAATATAAAAGTATATACAGATGTAAATAAGAATTTATACACTGCAAATTACAATAAATTAACAATAAATAGGGGGTGTAGATGACATAAAATCATAATAAAACAATGTAAAAACCAATAAGAAGAGAGCACTAAGAAGAGTACTAATATTTCACAGTTACCACAACTTCTGTCAACTCACTCACTAAGCAATATATTGTGTACTGTATCCCCCAATACAATACTACATCACTATATTTCCATCTTTACATAGAATATAAGTATACATATTCAGCGCTCTGATATGCTTTTTATCTCTGTCATTTATAGTGTGATACTCCTGTTGTTTAATGTCTGAGGAAGCGGGATCTTGCCTGTGAAACGCGTTACAGTTTTATCTCGGAGTATATGAATAAATTGTTTGACTTCAAGTGACAGCATCGTATTTATTTTAGAGTGGCTGGTCCACCACCACCACCTGAATATTTTAAACTTTTTAGTGTGTTTTATCCTTTTGGCGCCTCTGTACATCGATATATCCAGTTTTCCACCCTTGGTGGAGGGGTGATACACCCTCTTTTCCTCCTTCTACAGAGAGCGACATCTTAATCCTGAGTGGGGACAGGTCTAATCTCACCACCTGCTTATGCAGTGGTTGCCTGAGCGGTAACCCATGTTTGTAAGTATATTACTTGCTTGTCATTTTTTCCTCCTCGTTCCAATGCATACTACACTATACTGGGTTCTCGGTTTGTCTGTTTATTATACTGTCTATTTTGACTGGTCAAATTATTTTCTGCATGCAATTGGCATGAAACATGCATGCAAACCAGAAATATTTCCATCTCATTGACCATCTCTATTAGGCAGCTCTATCCACCAAATACCAATTAGGCAGCATGTACACCCAAGTTGCATAACAAACCAAGGAGGGCCTCAAAATAAAAATTAGCAGCATGACCCCTAAATAACATAATTAGGAAAGTATGTCTCAAAAATAATACAAGTAGGCTCTCTAACCTCTCCACCCACCTGCAAAAGAAAAAAAATGAAAACCCTAACCATATAGAGTAGGTACAGAGGCGCTTGGCACAGACCTGGACGGCTTTTAGTTATATGCTCCACCTTGACTGTCTGATGAAGCGGGGTCACACCTGTGAAACGCGTTACAAACCAAGAAATATATCAATAAATCGTATTGTTACACGTAAACACATTTGTCCTTTGGAGTAAGTAAGTCCATCACTGCCACTCCATGTTTTAAAAGTTTTATTATATTTTACCCTTTTGGCGCTGCTTTGCACATAATTCCAGTCCACCCTTGGTGGAGGGGTGACACACCCCTTTTTCCTATCTACAGAGAGCGACTTATTAATCCTGAGTGGGAACAGGTTGAATCTTTCCACCAGCATTTACAGTGTTTGCCTTGGCGGTAACCCTGGTTTGTGAGTAGAGATGGCCCGAACCTCCGATTTTCGGTTCCGGGTTCGCAAACTTCCGCAAAAGTTCGGTTCGTGCGAACTTTCGCGAACCGCAATAGACTTCAATGGGGAGGCGAACTTGAAAAACTAGAAAAAATTATGCTGCCCACAAAAGTGATGGAAAAGATGTTTCAAGGGGTCCAACACCTGGAGGGGGACATGGAGGAGTGGAATACATGCCAAAAGACCTGGGAAAAAAAATCTGGATTTGATACAAAGCAGCGTTTTAAGGGTAGAAATCACATTGAATGCTAAATTGCAGGCCTAAAGTGCTTTCACACATCTTGCATGTGTATACATCAATCAGGGAGTGTAATTTCCCTCCTCCTTCCTCCCTCCACCCTCTCTCTGATTTTGTCTTCCAGGGATTTGTAGGCTGTCAAAAGCAAGCTCACATACATTGGCCAGGAATCGAACCCAGGTCAACTGCTTGGAAGGCAGCTATGCTCACCACTATACCACCATTGGCCGGGAATCAAACCCAGGTCAACTAACATTACAGGCTGAAGCCAGCTATTTCATTCATCTCTTCAACTACAAGAAAGGCCCAGGAGTAGTCTTAGCTACTGTAATATCTATGTTACGGCAGGGCCCTTATTACACTTTCTCTTACAGGGCTATGGAAACCGTTTTGCCAATGTGATAAAGCGAGGTGCAAAAGTTGAAATCATGCCTAGCAGAGGATGGTTTAAATCCATCAACCTCTGGGTTATGGGCCCAGCACACTTCTGCTGCGCCACTCTGCAGTCTGCTTACATTTGTATACAATCTTCAAGTTTAAGAAGGGTACATTAGTTCCCTTCACAAAACACAAAAGGCAAGGTCGTCCCTGGGTGGGCTTGAACCACCAACCTTTCGGTTACCAGCCAAATGCACTCACCAATCGTGCCACAGAGACTGTGTATGTAGTTGCTGCTAAATGGCCATCTGGGGTTCTCTTCAGACAACTGTTGAACACAAAAGGCAAGGCAGTCCCTAGGTGGGCTTGAACCACCAACCTTTCGGTTAACAGCCAAATGTGCTAACTGATTGTGCCACAGAGACTGTGGCCTCGATTCATCAACACTTAGCACATTTGTTAATAACAGTTTGGTAAAATACAGAATTTGTTAACTTCATTTCAGGATTCATCAAAGTTATCTACAGCTGTTAGCGAACATTCGGTAACGATTCGGTAACGATTCGCTAAAACTGAATAAAGTGCAATTCATGAAAAAGAAAGTGGGCGTGGTTTAGCGTTACATTTAGGATTAGTTATCTCCTTCACTGCTCTGTCGTTATTCCTGTCAGATCATTGCTGACAGAGAAGATGGAGCCATTTGAAGTGGTTATGTATCAGCTGAGAGTGATTCAAAGGCGCAGAAGGGCAAGAATAAGGTCTGCAACCATATAAATTTGTAAGAGAATAGATTTATTTGCTATAACACGACATCTGCATTTCTCTTGAATCATCTTGTAAGAGAACACAGGCAGTGTCAGGGTTAACTAATTTGCTAGCTGCACTATAATTTTTTAGAAAAGGCTCCTATCAAATTGTGGGATTGTCCCAACCACTTTCAGAATCCTGGTCCAGGTGTTAAGCCCTATTCAAAATGTTGCTACGTAGTGCTCAAAGGACTGCCTTTTACCCACAATTCCATGGGAATCTTATGGCCTTGTGTTAAAGTACCACTGTAAAATGGAAATATCGACACGTTACCGAATGGTTACAGAATTGTTATCGAATTCACACCGAATGAGGAAAAACCTTGATGAATACAACTAGAAATCGCTAAACTTCGAAATCGGTAATTTAACAAACTGGAAAAAGTTATCTCAAAGAGAATGATGAATCGAGGCCGGTGTATGTAGTTGCTGCTAAATGGCTATCTGGGGTTCTCTTCGGACAACTGTTGAACACAAAAGGCAAGGCAGTCCCTGAGTGTGTTTGAACCACCAACCTTTTGGTTAACAGCCGAATGTGCTAACTGATTGCGCCACAAAGACTGTGTATGCAGTTGCTGCTAAATGACTTTATGGGGATGTATGTGTGTCTTTTGGAGGAAGGAAGTAAGTCTGGTCCACGAAGTTTAACACCACTTTTTCCTACAACGAAGCATTCACTGTGTGGCAGCAGAGTGGTGCAGTGGAAGTGTGCTGGGCCCATAACCCAGAGGTTGATGGATTGAAACCATCCTGCTAGGCATGATTTCATTTTTGCACCTCGCTTTATCGCATGGGCAAAATTGTTTCCATAGCTCGGTAAGAGAAAGTGTAATAAGGGCCCTGCCGTAACATAGATATTATGGTAGCTAAGACTACTCCTGGGCCTTTCTTGTAGTTGAAGAGATGAGTGAAATGGCTGGCTTCACCCTGTAATGTTAGATGACCTGGGTTTGATTCCCGGCCAATGGTGGTATAGTGGTGAGCATAGCTGGCTTCCAAGCAGTTGACCTAGGTTCGATTCCTGGCCAATGTATGGGAGCTTGCTTTTGACAGCCTACAAATCCCTGGAAGACAAAATCAGAGAGAAAGAGAGAGGGGGGAGGGAAGGAGGGAGAGGGAGGAGGGGAGGAGGGAAGGAGGGGGAAGGAGGGAGAAGGAGGAGGGAAGGGGGAACGGATGAGGAAGGTAAAAAAAAACACCACAAGAATAAGACTAGCTCTCAAAAGAGCTGTTGTGGGGTGCTATTTTAGGAATAACAATCAGCCAGGAGCAAGCTAACAAGCTTGCAAGAGCCCAACTAATCTTTCCCTATGAGAGTCTACCAGCAGCTTTCCCTTCACTAATTACTACAGGGACACGACGACTATAATGGCCTGCGTTGCCTGCCTTATATAAGGGGTGGGGTGGCTCCAGGAGATAGTGTAGCCTACAACGGGCCTGCTGACTGTGATGTAGACGGTCAAAGTTGATCCTAATGGTGCACTTTGGGGGCGAACCGAACTTCCGGGAAACCACCCAAAGTTCGCCTGGAACCGTTCGCTGGCGAACTGTTCGGGCCATCTCTATTTGTGAGTACAATTATACTTTCACACCAGTACAACCATATAGAAGTAGACGACTTTTTGTTACACAACTTCAGGTTTAGTGGATCTTACGGTATCCCCAGTAATGATACCTTTGTAAATCAGCCCCAAAATATAAAAACAAATATGCCCTTTTTCAAATATTACAGACACACTGCTGTCACAGCATTATATTAATTCCATTATAAAATATTTTCCTTGAATAAAAAAAATTGTAATAAATCCGTGCTATGTGACCTTAAAACAAGGAAGGGAGTGACATTAAAAATAAATATTATCAATAAAAAACCCACTTCCATGCTGTTCAGGAAGGGATTTTATCCTAGGGTTTATGTAGGGGAATGCAAGCAGCATGGGTGTGAAAAAATATATATACTAGCAACTCACCAATCAAACATTTACCCTTCGCCACTGGTGAAAGGCAACAAGATCTTTTTACAACGTCTCGTCTTTTTCAATAAATTTTGCATGAAAACATGTTACCCAAGCACAAAGTTGCCTGCTGTCGCATTGAAAGTATGATAAATGTTTAATGAAAACAACACCGCTCAGCTTGGTGTCAGACAACAGCTATCACACAGACCTGCTTTGATCTAAGCAGACACTTAAAAGGAGTTCTGAGAATGCTTTGCTCCACAGAACTCTATAACCTATATGCAAATAGCAGGGAATTAGCATAAATGACTTCCTGCTGCATAAAGAGGATGCAAGGGGAAAAAAATTATGACAAGCTCCAAATAAAAGCTAGTGTCTGCTGTCAGACTAGAAAAGTCTAGAAACCGTAGTTTGTTTGTGAAAATATGTTGTCACAGAGGAGATATACGAGTGCTCCCTGGATCAGGATCACCAGCTGTTGAACAAGACATGCTGGAACAGAAGGAGCACCTACTTTGACTGTCAGAGCTGTTCTGTGCAACCGCAGGGATTCCAACGTACAGCATACAGGCTAGATTATGCACCAAGCTTGTCATGTACTGTATACAAGATGCCTCCTGAGTCATTTGAATTCACCATACATAGGAAGATCTTGATACAGATCGGTCTATAAAATAAATAAAGGTCCTATACAGTGAAAGCACGTTGAGGTACAGAACATCTCAGAAGCCCTGAAACTATACTAAATAACTTTCTTTAGAAGTCTGGCATGTAATGCATCTTAGGTACTCAACACATGGGGGTTCTTGGGGGTTATTGCGATTGGTTAAGGGAGCACTTGATTCCATCATAGTCAATCTGTAAAAGTGAATTTTGGGATTAAATAAAATGTATAAATTGTACATAGAAAAGCCTGGATAAGTATGTTCGCTAATTAAAGATATAAAGCAATGTTTTCAAAAGTAGTTATGCACAAATACATAGTACTGTACTTCTACATCTTTTTGATATATATTTTTTTTACTTCTCACAGAATCAAGCATTTTTGGGCCATTCATATTGGCTATATATATTTCAAGGGGTACTTGAGATGATGTTCTATATTTCATGAAGGGGTACATGCTCTAAGAATGTTCTGCATAGCTCATGACTGCTGTCCTTTTGGAGTAACAGTCCTTCTGTGGGAATAAATTCCCCCCATTAAGAAAAGAAATACACTTAAAAAACAAACAAACAAACACAAAGTACGTGGATAAAATGTTCTTTAACCCCCCTGGCGGTCTATTAAAAACCGCCAGGGGGCAGCAGAGCAGGGTTTTTTTTTTAATTTGTTTTTTTTTTTTTAAATCATGTAGCGAGCCCAGGGCTCGCTACATGATAGCCGCTTCCCAGCGGCATCCTCCCACCCTCTTCGATCACCTCTGGCGATCTCCGATCAGGAAATCCCGTTCAAAGAACGGGATTTCCTGGAGGGCATCCCCCGTCGCCATGGTGACGGGCGGCATGACGTCATCGACGTTGTGACGTCATTGGGAGTCCCGATCTACCCCTCAGCGCTGCCTGGCACTGATTGGCCAGGCAGCGCACGGGGTCTGGGGGGGGGGGGGGAGGGCGGCGCGGCGAGTGGCGGACAATCGGCGCACTGCGGCAGCGATCAGAGTGCACACGCAGCTAGCAAAGTGCTAGCTGCGTGTTGCAAAAAAAATTATGCAAATCGGCCCAGCAGGGCCCGAGAAATCCCCCTGCGCGACATAGCCCGTGCTCAGCAGGTTAAATGTAAAATTAAAAGGTAAAATGGAAGGTTTTTTTAATATTGAGACACATTGTTAGCATGCATTTTTAATGTGCTATGAAAATGCCCTGGGGGCTAAAAATGGTGCTCAATTCAATTTAACAAGTAGGTACATTCTCGCCAACAGGATATGTTAATAAGGATGTTTTACTGTCTACAGCCTGTTATACAATCTAGGCTAGGTGGGATGACAAGTAGGAGGCTATCCAAATCTGTACACTACACACCAGCATGTAAATAGAAAGGGGCACCGGGCACATAGGTATTCACATTCAAGCTTATTAATCTATCAATTGGTTAAAAGCACACCACAGACATACACAGGACAGCAGTGAGGGTACAAGCAGCGGCCCGACAGCCGTTTCACAGTAACACATGCTTTAGCAGAGGCCCTATGCAGAGTGACACACCAGTGTAAGAATTTAAGTATTATATGATTGAATTCGTAGGCCTCAGTTACCTAAAGTGAGTTTAGTTAAAAGACTTGATTTGCGGAGTCTCCCTTTAAGCAGCATTTCTAGAAACACTGGAACATGGTTTTGTGTCTTACACAAAACCAGCCAAGGCTGTATCAGAGATATCCAGTATAGAGGCCAGACTAGCTGGCGACGAACAACATAAATATGAGCAATTATGAAAATATTCTTACAAGAACATTAAACAAATGAACATGGTTAAACTGTGATGACGCCTAAGAAGTTCTATCTCCTATGCTGCTTGCTTTGATGAGAGTTAAGTTATCACACTTCCTGTGATATGGTGCTGAACGACGGTGTAGTGTTGTTGCCAATAGCAACCAACGTATAGATTCTTACAACCAGCATGTGAAGTATTGGGTGCTTATGCCTACCTACTCATTGGCTTGGATGATGTTCTCTCTGTTGAACCACTCTGACCTACATGTGTGACACAGACTGGAGCCAACTGCACAGAGCAGTGCATGATCAGTCAAGACAAGACAGTCCTGGCAGACTCAAAGCAACAGAGCTGCAGCCACTAGGGCACACTCTATAGGCAGTAGCAGTGTTAGGGAGTCTTGCCCAAGGTGTTCTCACTGAATAGTCCACTCACACTCCCTGTAAATTCGGACCCCTCACCCACTGTGCCCTGCATGCTAAGTCCATCGCACTCCCTGTAATTTTGCACCACTTGCACGGCTGTGCCCTGCATGCTCAGTCCATTGCACTCCCTGTAATTTTGCACCACTCGCCCGGCTGTGCCCTGCATGCTCAGTCCATTGCACTCCCTGTAATTTTGCACCACTCGCCCGGCTGTGCCCTGCATGCTCAGTCTATCGCACTCTTTGTAATTTTGCATCCCTCACCAGGCTTTGCGAAACAGCCACAGCAAGAAGCCTTGTGGGCATGTGTACTTGAGAAGAACAAGTCTACATGCAAGTAAGAAAATAAAATAAAGTGTAGATAGATAGATAAATACAAGACTTCCTCCCCAAGACAACTGTTTCTAACCCATCCATTACTTTAAGCTTTTAAATGTTGCTAATACAGACATTTCCATTGCACATTATACACAGGGTAAAGGGTACATCTTTAGTTATCATTCCTACAAGAAACTGTATTTAAAGACTGCTCCAAAGAAGCTTCCTCATTATTGATACTGTTTATTTTACCCGAATGAGAAGGTGACTGGGTAATCCTTCAAGAGACTGCACCAATACAGCCAGCCCTGATAATGTGATAAAAGGAAAACAGATGAACAGCTACAGACTTCTGATTTAAATAATTCTATAGGGTCTAGGTAGAAGTTTCCATGAATTTATACAAGAAAAATTTATCCAAGGCGCATTCGTAATAACTAACAACATCAAGAGTCAGAGATTTGTGGTCATAGTTTTCCCTAAAACGAAGGAGGTCTCGGCTCTATTGGATGAAATTATGCTATTTTATATCCACACTCGGAGATGGCCTTCACCAATCATATTGAATTGCTAATACCTCTATGTTTAAAATGAGTAACAACCACATTACCATGATACAAGTTCTTCACTCCAGTTTAAATCAAACTTCATCCCCACAAAAAGAGGAGAACCTCATACAGATTTTGTATGGAAGCCATCGAGATAAAATATGTACGCTCTGGCCAAGGTTTGTGGATGGTGAGCTCTCTGAGTCAGATTTGTATGCTTAACACTGCGCTAGCCATGATCACAAGCAATCACGGACAAAAGAGGAGTCCTGTCACAGCATGTAAGGAGAAAAGGCTGAAAGGAACATCATTATTTATTTCATGGGTGATCACTATTGACAAAGCAAATTAAAGTAACCAAGCTTAAAAATCTAATAGAAAAGACACGCAGAAAAAGAGGATGGAAATTTGATTAACAGTTGAATGGAAACTTTCAATATTTAAAGTAACACTTAAAGGTAAATGCTACTATTTTAATAAAATGGCTATTAACAGATATCATTGGTGCACAAGTATTATCAGTTTAATGTTGCTAAAAAGCTTAGCATGTTTGCTAGATTTTCATCACGGAAAATTATTGTTCCTGAAAGTTTTGACTAGTAAGGTGAATTGGAAAATTGCTTTATTTAAAGCGGCAGGCTCAGCCATACTATGCCAGGAAAAAAAAACACATATATAAGTAGATAACTAATTGTTCTACTTACATAACAGATGTATTGTACTGTCCACATTTTGATTTCAGGGAATTTTATATAGTAAATAAAGACAATTCTGTTGTAGGCATTTTACATTTTAATTTCCTCTGACTATAGCCAAATCTGATGTAATTTTCTCCCTTACTCTTTTTTCTCATAGAATCTGCTCTGTCCCAGCTGCTTGCTTTGTAAACATGTGAGCACAGCAAGATCAGATTTCACACAGCTTCATACTGAACTGCCCTCAGCCAATCAGTGAGGAGCAGGAATAGGGGAGGGGTAAAGACAAGCTTTGTTCTCGTCTGCAAATAAAGCCAGGTTGACACACAACATTTATTACAGCATTAACTTTTCTGATTAGAATGGGGTGCTTGCAATGCAGGGTGAGGTTCCAGGCTACATAATAAACACAGAGCAGAAGGTAAATGTTATTTAATTTTGTGGCCGACAATCCCTCTTTAAGCATTTTTAGTAGATACGGGACGAATCCCAAAATTTCCTTGACTACAATTCCAAAAAAGATTCTCAGATCTTTTGAATCTCGAATCTAACGAATCTTGTTCATACGAATTGTGTGATCTGTGTAAGAATAGTAGTTAGACTTAGAATATACTAAGTCTAACTACTATTCTTACACAGATCACACATTTCTTATGAACAAGGATTCATAAGAGTCAAAAGATTCAAGAAAATTGAGAATCTTGTTGGATTCCGATTCGAGGAAATAAAAGATTCATCCCATCTCTTATTTTGAGTTATCTGCTTTCTAACAGAATAAAAAAACAAACATTTCCTCCTTCCAAGCAAGTAGAAGCAAGTAAATAGGTAGGATGGATATCCCTCAGCAGGTGTTAAAAACAGTAACTGTACCTTCGCATAGACATATTAGAAATGCATTCTAAAGGAGCCCATACACACTTATTAATTTGGTCACGCTTATCTGAATTGATTTTCCAAAATGATTTCTTTTCGATTGATTTTGACCTGAAATCAATTGAAAGTATCGATCAGACTGGATGGAAGATTCAGAATTGCTCATAGTGTTGCACTGCATCAGATAGCAACACTGCAGTTCAATCAATTTCCAATATCTTCCCTGTTAGAATGTATCTGTGCTGTGTGTGGTAGGAATAGATTCCTCTTTGAATTGATTCTGATCAGAGAGAAATCAATTATTTTGCTACACCCGGTGGCAATCCATAAGTGTAGGGGTACCTTGATCCTCTTGAATGCTCCTGCTCCTACTAAGGCCTCGATTCATAAAGCATTTCCGCATGCGGGAATGCTGAAAGCAGATGACTTTACCGACAACTTAGCAAAATGTGTATTCATAAAGGCTTTTTCCGCATGAAAAGCCGACATTCGTGAGCAGAGCGAGAAATCACCGCCTTGTGCCGTGATTATGTCAAGTATCAAAATGCCCATTCATAAAAATTACCGCAAGCGGGATGCGGCCGGGGATTACCGCTACCTCGGGATGTAGCGATAACCACGTGCAAGTGAATGGGACTTACCTCCCAAGCAGCAGCACTGAGAGGAGTGCACGGAGGGACTCCGGCAGCTTCCTACGTTTCCGCATGCCTTCCGCCAGCCTAGAGCGGGAGATCTCCGCTCTGTTATCGCAACTGACAAAATTTTATGAATGACCACCCAGAAGTGTGAAATACCGTGCGCGGAGTTTTCCAGCACGGATTTCATTACCCGCACACACTTTCATGAATCGAGGCCTAAGTGTGCATCTGTAGGCAATGAGAGCTGTATGAAGTAAAGACAAAGACAAACACTTATATAGCGCTTTTCTCCTGGTGGACTCAACGCGCCAGAGCTGCAGCCACTAGGACACGCTCTATAGGCAGTAGCAATGTTAAGGAGACTTGCCTAAAGGTCTCCTGCTGACTAGGTACTGGCCGAGATTCGAACCCTGGTCTCCCATGTCAGAGGCAGAGCCCTTAACCATTACACTATCCAGCCACTACAGTACATACAAACATCCAAGGGTCAACAGTTTTTCAAAATAGATTGTGTAGGTAAGCTCTCATACTACATGGAACTGGCCAAATTGGCCAATTAAAATTGGCTAAAGGGAGTGGTGGTGTTGGATGTAAAAAAAAAAACCTCTGCTTTTTAAGTCACACGACCACCAATGCTTGAGGCTGAGGACACCTGGGAGATGGTCTTGAGGGTCTGGGGGCAAACCGAAAACTGATGAAGGCATACAGGATAACTGTACACTTTAAGTACAACAGTCCTTTGACTTTAGCTGCAGACTCATCTGTGGCTTGCTGTATAAATAATATCTCAATACATGTGGCATAAAGGTCTCAACGACGAGGACAAAACATTTGCAGCCCGATTTTCTCCAGTAGGACCCAAATGGTATTAGGTGATAGGAAAAACTGTAACAGGTCTGGTGTACTTTTGCCTAGTGTCTTAAAATATGTATTTTATTAACATGTTTTTTGTTCATCCCCTATTTACATTAAGTGCAGTCTCTATGTGGAACAATGCAGTAGAGGGTGCATCTTGTGCAATGTAGGCCTGCCTTGAATAACCTTTCAAGGATGTGTACTGTTGCCCTGGATGTCAAATTAAACAGTGTACAGAGGTAAAGCGTTGGACAGAATACCTATTGTAGGGTCCAGTGTTTATTTATTTTTTTAAATACCATACAGAGGGCATTTGGGAGTATGATGAACAATCTCACTTTTGAACTTCTAAGATAAAGCAATGAATTTCTTTGGACTGGGCACTGAATAACAATACAACTTATTTTTAACGTTAAGAAGTTATGTGTCCTAATGTTTTTTGATGCAAAAGTTTCAATTAATTACAAAATTAATTCTAAGACTGTGCAAGTTAAGTACAAATGCTAGGCTTACAGATCATTACAGCACAGTCACAACTCAGGATAAGCATTGGGCAGGTTCAGTATGAAAACAAACACTCCTGGGAAGCCCTTATTCAAAATCGAGTTTTCTCCCAGGAATTAATTTTTCATAACTACAAAATAACTTTTATTTTTAGCAATCTTTTAAATCCGTTATAAGGTCAATGGAAAAAAAAACCCAGAAGATAGCAATTTCATGGTAGCAACAATGTTTTAACTCCAAACTTATAGCATTACAGAAGTAAAATGATAATACAGTCACTGACCACTGCTGCTAGATTTTTCTTTGTGAAATAGCTCAACAGTGGTTTACTAAAAGATGAAATAAAAAGGGACTGCAGTATTCATGCTTGCTATTTCTGCATTGCCCTGCATGCCTTCCAGCCAGCACTGCTATTTTCTATAGTACAGTGTATCCAGAGATTTGCCCCTTCATAGATGTATTATATGTCAGAGCTTTAGCTCTTCTCCTGCTTCCATTAGATGCCATCTTACTATACAGTACATGAAAACTATGTGCATCGGCATGTGTATGCTCTGCCTGACCTTCATGGTAGGGAGGTAGGACGGTCCTTAAGTTGGAGACCAGCCACAGTCCTGGTTCTGACAAAAAAATAAAATAAAGCTAGGTGTCTGGGAAGGGGGAAGCCTAATATCCAAGAATGGCAGGGCAGTACTTAACTGTAGCATTTTGTCTATCAAGCAATCTGCACTAGTCCTGGTCGTAACAAAAACTGTAAAAATGTTACATTTTTTGCAATACTAGCCATTTAAGAATGAAAACCTTACAGCGTACTTGAACTAAGTAGAAATATATACGAGGTGTCCATTCCTGTGGCTTCTTCAGTGCCTCTATAAACTCTGTGGCCCCTGAGGTTTGCCAGTCTCCACTCTGTCTTGACGGAGCAAGGGTGCACACTCTGTCCTCTCTATATGCCTTCTTTAAATCCACTCTCAAACAGCTGTGCACAGCAGCCGTGCCCAGGAAGCATTCTGGCCATGCGCGATTTAGAACCATTTGTAACTGCACATGCCCAGAATGCTCCTGGTCATAGCTCCTGCGCATAGCTGTGGGGAGTGCACATAAAGATAGTGTGCAGAGTGAACAGAGTAGGAGTTCTTCAGGGATGAGTCGGGGCAAAGCTCCAAGATGGCAGGGAGGCCTGCAAATCTTAGGCAGGGGTAGGGGCATTGAAGAAGCCCAAGGTATGGCTACCTCATATATATTTTTGTTTCAGTTTAAAGAGAACCTGTACTAAGTAAAATTATTTAAAATAAACACATGAGGTAACTTCAAATGAACATTACATAGTTACCTTGCCATCAGTTCTTCTAGAAAGCTCACCATTTTCTTCTGACAATGATCCCTTCCAGTTCTGACAACATTTTGTCAGAACTGAAATATATCAGTTGCTGTCAGTTACAGCTGAGAGGAGAACTGATGTGTCCATGTTTCCCTATGGCTCAAGTGGGCGATATTACAGTTTAACTGTGTGCTGACCAGAAAGCTGTTATGGGGTAATGGCCATTTTCAAAATGGAGGATGGAGAATTCCATTGATCACAGTGGACAAACAAGACACAGGAGAGGCAAAAGAGATTAAGGAGTAGACTACACTGCAGGTAAGTATGACTTGTGTATGGTTATTTTGACTTTTAAGTTTCAGTACAGGTTTTCTTTAAGTGTGTTTTAAGGTTTTTTTATTGTTTTTATGCCTTTTAGTCCCCAGCACTGTTCAAAAGCCGGGTTACTTTATGCCAATTCCATTTCTGTAGGTTAGAGTCCCTTGGATCTCCGAAGGCAACTCTGTAAGCATTACAAAAATTATGTGTGTGGAGCTGGAGCTCATAGCATGTGTAAGGAGTAGAGATCGGCCAAACTGTTCTGCCAGCGACTAGTTTGCGTCGAACAAGGGGTGTTCAAGTTCACCCCCTCAGGCGAATACATGCAGTGTTCGACTCGCCCCCATACATTATAATGGAGCCAAACTTTAACCCCTCACCCCAGAGTCAGAAGACACACGGCAGCCAATCAGCTATCCCTCCCACCTAGACCCCCCCACGACCTATCAGAAAGCCAGCACAGCAGCCATTTTGCAGTCTGTGTTTGGCTTCTGTGCTAGGCAGATGATGGACAGCGTGTTGCTGACAGGGAGAGAGTTAGGTAGGCATGTGTTCTGTGTCCTCAGTGCAGATTCTTGCTGCTACCCCATTGTCCTGAACAGCTAAGGCCTTCTTAGGGCTAATACATTGTTTTTCCTGCTATTGTATTGTTCTTCTGTGGCCAGATTAATAGAAGATTAATTAAGATTAATGGAATCGATCCAAAAAAATGGATAGATTTGATTGATATCATGAATGGGGAATGGATCATCCAAAGAATTGTATCATTAATGACCACCTTTATTAGAATAGGTGGTGCTGAAGAGGTCAATTACTGTGAACCAACAGTTCTGGTAGTGTGTAGTAGAACTGTCTAACAACAACAGTCACTTAAACACACAATAGCAGGCCACATCATTTAACGTATGAAGGCCACCTAGTGCTTGCTAAGGCATGTTGTGCATAAAAGTTACCCATCTTCAGCCACAACAATCATTATGAATTTCAAAACTGCCTCTAAAAGCAACATCAGTGAGCTTCAAGAACAGTAATTCTGTGGCCTAGCAGGTGGAACCTAGCCTAGATTTACAATATTCAATGCCAAACGTTGGCTGGAGTGGTGTAAAACACGCCATAAAGATAAATCATGCTTTGCCATTTGGGAGCCTGATGCATGAATTTTAGTTTGGCAAATGACACGCCAATATTTCTCCAAGGTGCCTACTGTGAAATGTAGTGGTAAAAGAGCAATGGTCTTTTGCCATGTAAATGTATGTATCCACATACCACCAATTCACAGTATGAAGAATAGGGTTCCATTATCAGTAGATCCAGATATATTGGCAATCAGTGAGCACACCCACAAAAACACTTTCACCTTTTTTGTCTCAAAATCTCCATAGGATGACAATAGGATGGAGATAATGAGTAGATGGCCAAGAAGAAATTTATAGGACAAACCGGTGTGATTGTAAGGGTAAATTACAAAGGCCTGTCTATGTCTACATAAAAAATATGAGGAAGACAGAAAAAAAAAATATGGTAGGTGAACAAACACCGGAGGAGGATAATACATAACACAGAAACCAGGTAGAGAGATCAGGGCATTGAGATTATTTCCTATTGAGTTAAAATACGACTTTTTCTTTCATAAAAATAAAAAAGGTCAGCACTACACTGTGTTTTCTTGCTTTAGGCTGCTTGCACACCAAGACGTTACAGGCGCACGTTAGTGCGCCTGTAACGCTCCCCCAACGCACAGCAATGTAACACAAGTGGGCTGTTCACACAGCCCACGTTGCGTTACATGTAACGCTGCACGTTCTGTGCAAAGTGCAGCATGCTACGGCGTTGGAGCGGCTATAGCCGCGTTAGACTGTTTGCACATGCGCAGTGGGGGGCGGAGAGGAGGCGGGGAGAGCCAGCTACAGTAGCCGCGCACATGGCTACTTAATATTCACTGCACTGGCGGGCGCTGATTGGCCGGCGGGACCACGTGATGCGGAGTGTCTCGCTCCGCATCACGTGGTCCCGCTGGCCAATCAGCGCCACTCTGGGAGATATTATGGGCATCGAGCAGCCTAACGCGGCTCACTCTACCGTCGGCTTTTGCAGCACCATACGTTGTGTTAGGTGCACGTTATGCGACCTTAACGTGCCACCTAACACAACGTCTTGGTGTGCAAGAAGCCTTAAACTACAGATGTGCTTATTTCTACAGCAGAAGTCAGACATGTTAGGCCACTCATCTCATTCTGAGAAATGATTTTTAAATCAGTTTCTTCTCTCTGAGTCAAAGCTATTGACCTTTGCAAGTCAGTCTTCCTTCTAGTTAGTTGATCCTTCCTACTGGTTATTTGATTCTCAAACCGAAAGAGAACAGCAACTGCTTATGACAGCACATGTGGACTCTCTTCCCCCTCTCTTTTTCTAATTTCCTTTCTCTCTGTTTACAGACCAGCTCATACGCTACAATTTACCATTTCTTCTTTAATACAGGGCTGTTTCAATAAAATAATGGTGATGCTGCTTTATGAAATGCACCAAGGACACAGCAAAGACAAAAATGCAGCTGCAAAAGATCCCCTAAATTGAACACACTGTTAACTGCTGAATAACATTCACATGCAGTGGACAAACAGGAACCGTGAAGTGACCACTGAACGTGATAAAAGTGGAACTAAGGTACGTCTACAAGATGAGGAGCTAAATATCGACAGTTGCACTTTTACATTAATGATTCAATTATGAATCCAAGATGACAACATCAACCGCAGAGCTTGACTTTATACAAACAGTTCACTATAGCAAGTTCATATTTTTCTGACCTTTAATTTCGAATGATAACACCTACCCAGGTTTAGAAGAGGATTCCTTTTCTTTCCCTCTCTCTTTATCTCTCGTTTTCCCCTTAACTCTTCCTTTTCCCCGGTCTCGTTCATAGGACTTGCTTCGGGATCTTCTGCGGCTGGATCGCTCACTGCTACGGCTACGAGACCGTTTGCGTTGTCTTGATCGAGATCTGTTTAAGCAAGAAAACAAGTATAACTTTATTGTATATCGCTTTACTCTTTCTTAGTCATACCTATTTTTATGGAGTCTGTATTTTCTGTATCATTAGAGTCAGACCAGGTATTTCCTTTTCATGCAGTAACTTCACAAAAAATGGGGTCTTAGTTTCTATGTCTGCACTAGCTGACTGACTAACCTCAAGAAGACAGACAGACTGTGTAAGGACCACGGTGGTGGGATTCAGTATTCCTTTGCTCCAAAATTAAGTAAGCAGTTTGTAATAATGTTAACCCCAATAATGTGTAGAGCCAAACTTGAAGGATTGCTTACAATAAAGTTCCACTTAAAATTTCTATACAATACATAATATATTAAAGTATGCAACACTCCCAACTCTTATAACAGGGGCCAATAAATATGGGCAATGTTTATTTAACCTCAGGTTAATACACTCAAGTTTTTATCACATTTCATATGGGTCAGATTGTGGATATGTTAATTGCTTGTGTAGCTAGTTCATTGCTCTCTGCTTTTGGTTTGGATAGGTTATGTATATTCGCCAGCTTCACGGAAGTCAAGGTTTCTTTAAATTGTGATCTGTATGCATTTGCCCAGGCTCTCGATTCCTCATATATTAGTTATTGACCTGAATGGACTACCATTTATCTACAATGCCAGCTAAAAATTGTTTGCAAAATGTCAGAGCATCAGTCATTTTTATTTAAAAGTCACAGAAACATGCAACACAGTAAGCCGTGCAAAATAAAAAGCTGTTCAAGCAGGGGTGCAACAACCCCCCCCCCCCCCAGCAAAAGTTTTGATGGGCTCCCCTCCAATATACACACGGTTTCCCTTGCCTACTCTTGGTGTCCCTCACAGCCTGGGGGTCCATACTGCAATGCTCATAAAACAAGTGTGCCCATAAAAAGCATAACACCCAAAACAAGTGTCGTCACAAAAACACATGATCTGAAGGATGGCCTCTTTTATTGGAGAAAGGGAAGGTTAGTAGTTGGACCCTCCCCCTCACAGCACTGGGCACCTTCTGTGATGCAGGGGCTGCTTCCCTGTAGTTATATTCCTGTATTCGAGTCACAAGTGCAAACATCAAAAAATGCCATATTTAAGAAGTCTGACTTCATTCCCACAGAAATGCTATGCTGCAACTTTATCCCAAAAGCCCATATAAATAATTAAGTCCAAATGTTTCCCAACTAATGCGCACATCTCATCAGGCCATAAGTTCTGGGTGTATTGCTAACAAAGCCACCTGGATAACTAAATATTAACTGTTCACTTAAAGTTATTGCTAAAAAAAAAAAAAAAAAAAAGTAGGTATCTTAGTTTATATACACTCACCTAAAGGATTATTAGGAACACCTGTTCAATTTCTCGTTAATGCAATTATTTAATCAACCAATCACATGGTAGTTGCTTCAATGCATTTAGGTATGTAGTCCTGGTCAAGACAATCTCCTGAACTCCAAACTGAATGTCAGAATGGGAAAGAAACGTGATTTAAGCAATTTTGAGCGTGACATGGTTGTTGGTGCCAGATGGGCCGGTCTGAGTATTTCACAATCTGCTCAGTTACTGGGATTTATACGCACAACCATTTCTAGGGTTTACAAAGAATGGTGTGAAAAGGAAAAAACATCCGGTATGTGGCAGTCCTGTGGGCGAAAATGCCTGGTTGATGCTAGAGGTCAGAGGAGAATGGGCCAACTGATTCAAGCTGATAGAAGAGCAACGTTGACAAATAACCACCTCGTTACAAACGAGGTATGCAGCAAAGAATTTGTGAAGCCACAACATGCACAACCTTGGGGCAGATGGGCTACAACAGCAGAAGACCCCACCGGGTTCCACTCATCTCCACTACAAATAGGAAAAAGAGGCTACAATTTGCACAGGCTCATCAAAATTGGACAGTTGAAGACTGGAAAAATGTTGCCTTGTCTGATGAGTCTCGATAGAGTCAGAATTTGGTGTAAACAGAATGAGAACATGGATTCATCATGCCTTGTTACCACTGTGCAGGCTGGTGGTGGTGGTGTAATGGTGTGGGGGATGTTTTCTTGGCACACTTTAGGCCCCTTAGTGCCAATTGGGCATCGTTTAAATGCCACGGGCTACCTGAGCATTGTTTCTGATCATGTCCATCCCTTCATGACCACCATGTACCCATCCTCTGATGGCTACTTCTAGCAGGATAATGCACCAAGTCACAAAGCTTGAATCATTTCAAATTGTTTTCTTAAACATGACAATGAGTTCACTGTAGTAAAATGGCCCCCACAGTCACCAGATCTCAACCTAATAGAGCATCTTTGGGATGTGATAAATCGGGAGCTTCGTGCCCTGAATGTCCATACCACAAATCTCCATCAACTGCAAGATGCTATCCTATCAATATCAGCCAACATTTTTAAGAAATTCTTTCAGAACCTTGTTGAATCAATGCCATGTAGAATTAAGGCAGTTCTGAAGGCGAAAGGGGGTCAAACACTGTATTAGTATGGTGTTCCTAATAATCTTTTAGGTGAGTGTATGTGTCTATATACCCTTTTTTTTACCTAAAAATGTTATTTTCACCATCTTTTTTAGTAAAGGAGAATGCTGTAAAAGGATGTGCTTGGTGCGCAAGAAATAACACTTTTAAAAGCTTTTACAGGGAACAAAAAAAAATTATGGGGCCATATAAAGCATATTGCTAAATAATCAGAAAAAATAAATGTGAACTTAAAAAAAAAAAAAAGTATCCAGATTATTTATTGTTAATAGCGAATATACATGTATATATCTTCTGGCAATGACTAGGGCACTGTGCATTTCCAAACACAGAAATTATAATCTAAAACAAAAAGAAAATAAATGTTTCGAAAATGATTCCAACTACACTAAATGTGCGTGCATGTATAAAATACTATATAAAACTACTGAGAACTATATTAAACAATTTAATGCTGCAAAAACAATACATCTGGTAATTTAATAACACAAATAAATTAAAAACAAAAAAAAAACAGGGAACAGATTAATTGAAAAGTGGGTTGCCATAAAAAGACCCACCACTATGGCAAAGGTTAAGTCACTTAGTCAAGTTGAAAGATCTTCAAAGCCTTCTCAGATCCAGATAGGCCCATATGTTACAAAAATTCTGTGAAAGAGTCATTACGTTCCAATCTGCTTCTCATGTAGGGACTTACAGAACACACAGATGCTTGGCTCGCTCCCTTCTCCGTGCCTCCCAACAGATAATGAAGGTTCTCCAGTACCTTCCCTATGTGACAGACCCAGAGCCCTGTCTTTATTCAATCCACACCTAACCAGGATGTCAAATAAATAAAACTACACAGACAAAGTTAGGAAAAAATTCTCAGGCCATCCATAAAAGCTTATTTACTTACTGCCCAATACGTGTTAATTTGCTAATTTCTTCACAGGTAATCAATTAAAATGTAAAATATTGGATAAAATTAGTTGCACTAAATTTAACAGCTGCTCCATAAGCATAATTAATTTCACAAGAGCCATATGTATTCTCCACACAGGCAGAGTTGAAACAGAAAAAGCAGATTTGAAAATAAGTTTGAGAAAATCTGCATTTAATTAGCAGGTGGGCACTACAACTGCATAATGTTTTATACATTTTTATTTATGAAGTGACAGAAGATCTAAAGGCTTTTTAAAATGGCGTTTATTGTTTGAATGGGTACTGTTTTGCTGCATGCTAAAGTGATTTAAATCCTCATAGCTGCTCTTTGAAAAAAATCATAAATGATGAAGGAAAACATGTGGAAAATTGTAAAACTAGAAAGAAATTGCGACAAAAAGCAGATACACATACCATAACCGAGAGGAAACTACACTTAATTAAATGTATACTACATCTGGACTATCAGCCCCATAAAATGCGAAACTATTAATTTTCATTGTTAGAAAGGAAATGAGGTCAGTGTCATTTGGTACTTCCCAATATTTATTAAACTTTAGCATGAAGACAGATCAGTCCCACAAAAATCATTCATTACAAGATGATGGTGTATAAATATTATCACAGGTTGTGTTACAGTAGAAGACCATTCATATAAGCAGCATTAATGATCGACGGAAAGTGTGAAGAACAAGCTGTGTGCTTAAGTTCAACTGCACATCTTGAAGGTTGCTGATCGACTTTAAGCCTTTAAATCAGGGATGGGTAAACCTCTGGCAATCCGGCTGCTGCTGAACTACATTTCCCATGATGCTTCGAGCAGCTAACAAATCACAGAGAAAAAAGCTTGCTCTCTGAGCCAACATTAGCTGAAATCCTCGGGAGATGCAATTCAATAACAGCTGTAAGGCCAGAGGTGGCTCATTTCTGCTTCATCTTTTCAAGAAAGTAGAACACTTGTCAGTACTCAGTCAGTACTCAAACCAACTTAGTGAAACATCTTAGGGCTCCTCACAGAGTCTGAACATACAAGAATGTAAGTAAATATTTGGAAAGAAAATGGCAAGAGATATGAGTTTGTTGCCTCTTCCTCTGGGGAAAAAAAATATATATATAGGTTAGAGGAGGGAACTGTCATTTGTAAACATTTTTCCTTTCCTAGTGCCTTGGCTGTAGTGTTTATCCTATGGATTCACTGATGTGGAACTCACATGCAAGCTCAACAAATATGAATAACTTTTGGTCTTTACTACCCCCAGTGCTAGCTGTAGTATTGTACTTAATAAAAACATTACAATGTGGTGAAGCAAAGACTTTCATTGGTGCACTCATACATTACACTACTAATGCCCTTCTTGTGGTTGAATGGGTTCTTTTCAGATCAGTGTCTTCTCCTCACAACCCATCAGATTTGTGGTAGATTTGAGTCTTACCAAATTGCATTTAAATGTGACAGGGATATTAACCACTTGACCACTACAGGTGACTGTTCACAAACTACAAGCCCTTATTTGCAAAAATAACAGTAATATACGCTCATGACATACATATTTAAAAAAAAAGTTGAGTCCTTAAGTTAACTATTCATATATATTTTTTATGTCACTTTTGTTTTGTTTTTTTACAAGTGCTTTATTTTGTTAACTATGGGAGGTGGTGTCTTTTTACTTTTTGGCCACTAGATGTCCCCCCAATGTACTCCTGTGTATTTATTTATCATTTATTGTATTTATAAAGCGCCAACATATTACGCAGCGCTGGACATTAGTTAAGGTTACAGACAATATTTAGGGGTTACAATACAGAAATATATGACAATTCAGGAATACAAGAAAAACCAGATCACGCAGTGGAGTAGGAGTACAAGGTAATGCTTAGACAGTCACTGGATGGGAGCATGGGGATTAGGCAAGTTGAGTACTGTGAAAGTACACAAAAAGGGCTGTGCGTTTTTACTTTCAATTTGTCAATGACCATTAGCATCTCACTGATGCCGGTGATTATTGAGTACAGGCAATTTGATTGGCTTTGGAAACAAATGTTCCCATTCACTGAGCAATGTACTAACAGGCAGCGATGAGATGCGCAAGGGAGCATGCACAGTTAGCAATCTCCCATCAGAGGATATCATAATTATTGGGTGTGCTGTCTATGGCTGACTGGGATAACTGAAGGAGTATAAAATCATATGATGCAGATCATAACACACTAAAGTTTCTATAAAGCACAAGTGAAGGCCACAATTCACTAAGCTTATCTCCTATCTTTAATAACAATTCTAAGCTGTTTTACTGTTATCACCATGGTGATAAATCACTAAGCAATTTACCTCAGGCAAGCCTTAAAATAATAAGAAAAAAATTGTAAAAAAAGAAAAAAATAAGGATTCTGTTCTTTAGTAAGGAGTTATTCCTAGAGTTAACGATTGAATCCTTAAATTAATGGCCGATTCCTAAACTTAAAGACAGGATGTTAACCTTCTTGCCGGTTATCCCGAGCTCAGCTCGGGGTAACCTGCGCAGAAGGATTTCTCCGCCCCCGCTGGGCCGATTTTCACAATTTTTTTTTACTGCACGCAGCTAGCACTTTGCTAGCTGCGTGCATATCCCGATCGCCGCCGCTCGCCTCCGATTCACCGCACTTCCCCCCCCTCCAGACCCCTTGCTCAGCCTGGCCAATCAGTGCCAGGCAGCGCTTAGGGGTGGATCGGGATTCCCTCTGACGTCCATGACGTCGGTGACGGCATCCCGCCCCGTCGCCATGGCGACGGGGGAAGCCCTGCAGGAAATCCCATTCTGAACGGGATTTCCTGCTTGCAAAGATCGCCGGCGGCGATCGAACTAGGCAGGGGGATGCCGCTTGTCAGCGGCTATCATGTAGCGAGCCCTGGGATCGCTACATGATAAAAAAAAAATAAAAAAAATTAAAAAGCGCTGCGCTGCCCCTTGCCGTCAGAATTGGAACAGCAAGGGGGTTAATTCACACAGAGGAATGCAAGTGATAACAACTGCAAAGTGTGAGAGGAAATATCACCTGGCCTCAGCTATCCATAAGTGAAGTGTTACTAGAGACTATTATGTAAAGTGAAGGATTCTAAGCTATCTGCTTTATTATTTAGTATTTTATGCAGAAGGGAACCCTATAAAAAGACAAATACACACAGCATGCACACAGAGATGGAGGATGAGAGAGACATCAAGCATATGTATACACAGAGACACAGTCATGTGCTTTCTCTCTCCTTCCCTGAATACCATACACAAGCTGCAGGCTGGCTATAATCTCACTGGCAGAGGAGGCAGCAGGAGGGGTGGAGCTACATCCAGCCTGCATGTGCTCCTCTCTATCTACTGCATGTGAGAATAACTACAGAGGTGTTAACTTAAAGTGTACCCGAGATGGATATTTATGTGCCAAATGGGACATAGAGGCAAGTTAACTCCCTAATGCCATGCCTCTGTCTCCTCCACGCCACTCTTTGTGTCCCCTGTGTTCCGCTGCACCCTCTGAATCTACCAACAAGAAGCAACGGTAATTAATGCCAACTGATCCGGCTTGTCCCCTGGATAATGTAGTATTTTTTATTTTAAGTTTTTTACCCGGATTAGGTTAAACGTTAAGGACTGGAGTGATAAGATAACACTCTCACTGTGAAAACATATCTCTACATGTTAATAAAGCAAGCTTTTTTAGTGAATTAACACTTAAAATACAGATTGATGTGTGATGATAAGTTTTCATGTGCCTTATCATTTGAATGATCTTAAAGGACTTCCGAGGCCAAAAGGAAGAAAATTACACTATACCTTTTTATTAGCAGAATCCACGGAGGACGTCGTGCACGTCCCCCGATCCATTCCGCCATCAATGCAGGCCTTTCCGTTCCCCCAGGGCATGGCCCGACCCCACCGAACGGGTCGCATCGATTCCACCTCTAAGATGGCCGCCGCCTTGATCCGCGGCTGCGCAGTACGCTTTGCCGCGAGTGCAACTGCGCAGTGATGTGAGCACGCCCAACGTACACTTGGGGAGCATGCCGGGACCCACTACGCGGTGGGAGGCGGGCTAAAGGCTGCGCAGTCGCACTCGCTGCAAAGCGTACTGCGCAGCCGCGGATCAAGGCGGGGGCCATCTTAGAGGTGGAATCGATGCGACCCGTTTGGTGGGGTCAGGCCATGCCCTGGGGAATGGAAAGGCCTGCATTGACGGCGGAACGGAGCGGGGGACGTGCAGGACGTCCTCCGTGGATTCTGCTAATAAAAAGATATAGTGTAATTTTCTTCATTTTGGCCTTGGAAGTCCTTTAATGAATGGCGGCCATTGTTTCAAACTCTGGATCTTAAAAAAGGGTCTGCATCCCTGGTTGATAATTCAAAATAAATCATTTAGAGGTCCACATGTTCTCCAAGTAGATCTATTTAAAGCCAATCTTCCAGAAGCTCCAAAAATGCCTTGTTAGTTTTGTAGCAGCAGGCCAAAATGACACCTTTTTCAACTAAAAAATCTTGACCATAAGCAGCTGAGCCAAAAGGTAAAAAAATAAATAAAAATGTGGGTGGAGCTGCTGCGTAGCTTATTTCACTATCAGCAGTTCAGATAGGCAGGGGCACAGAGAAGACTGTAATCTAGGCCCATGCACACGGCATACATTTGTCTGTAGTTGTGAGGCAACGACAGACAAGAGACAACAGCATATTTATGGCAGCGACAATTCAAATTCTTGACAGCTGTACACGTGTAACAACAGAAAGAGTGAAGACATAACGGAAGCTGTCTGCCACTGACTACATATAGTAGTAGTACTATGGTAGCGACTCTGCTGTCTGTAGAAGACTTTCGTACACACGACAGGACAACAACAAACTAAGCGACGGATTATGAGACAAAAGTCACAAGAGAATCACCAGATGAATCGCTCAAACATGGCTGTGTCTGCAAACAGTCTGCTGACAGTCTGTCTTTTGCAGCATACACACGAACAAACTGTTGCTCATCACGCGTCTGTACAGACATTTGTATGCCATGAGTATGGGCCCTAACCTCCTTAGTGGTATGCCCGACACTGTGTTGGGCATACCGCTTGCTGGCCCCAGGGGTCCCCCAGTATAAATTCAACAGATCCCATACCTGTAAAAGCTTTAGCTAGCACTAGGCTAGCTAGTACAGGTTGCCGGACCCCCCAATCCCCCCGCTAATACATTACCCAGCCTGGATCCAGCGATCATGCAGCCTCCCCGCACAGGACCGGTCTCTCTGTGGGGAGGATCGGGGTTGCGGCAACGTCATGACATCATGTGCGATCCTCCCCATAGTGAAGACCGGAGCTGTTCGGAGAGGCGGCGCTGATCGCTGGATCCAGGCTGGGTAATGTATTAGTGTGTGTGTGTGTGGGGGGGGGGGGGGATCAGCAGCGATCAGAGGGGTGCCGGCAACCTGTACTAGCTAGCCTAGTGCTAGCTAAAGCTTTTACAGGCATGGAATCTGTTAAATTTATACTGGGGAACTCTAGGCTGCAAAACCTCCTGAACAGTGTAACGCTCAGGAGGTTAAGAATACTGAATGTAATGACTGATAGGATTCTTGACCTGATAGTTTCACAGGAAACAGCAGTCAAGTTTCATCAAGCAGCAAACTGCTCCTACAGACTGCGATAACTGTAGCAAGACATCAATATCAGTTTACCAGGAATTCCTATTCAGTCATAAGAAACTATTTAAAGAGGAACTGTAACATAAAAATATCCCCTGGGGGGTACTCACCTCGGGTGGGGGAAGCCTCCGGATCCTAATGAGGCTTCCCACGCCGTCCTCCATCCGTCAGGGGTCTCGCTGCAGCCCTCCGTGGAGTCCGGGCAGCGGTGACGTCATTATTTACCTTCCTGGCTCCTGCGCAGGCGCTCTGACGGCTTTCCATTCCGAACTACACGGAAATACCCGATCGCCGTCGGGTCCGCTCTACTGCGCAGGCGCAAGTCTCCTGCGCCTGCGCAGTAGAGCGGACCCGAATGAGATCGGGTATTTCCGTGTAGTTCGGAATGGAAAGCCGCCACAGCGCCCCCGCTGGAGCCAGCAAAGGTAAATATTGAAATGACAGTCGGCACAGTCGCCGGCTGTTCGGAGGGCTGCGGAGAGACCCCCGTGGGACAGAGGACGGCGTGGGAAGCCTCATTAGGATCCGGAGGCTTCCCCCACCCGAGGTGAGTACCCCCCAGGGGATGTTTTTAATGTTACAGAGTCTCTTTAAGGCAATTCAGTAACAGTTGGACAATCCCTGTTATTTAACAAGAGTAGAAGAATAACAGGAAAAGGTTTTAAATGCCACAATTCTTTTTTGCCTATATCAATAATTGTATGTACCGGAACTCTGCCTCTAAGTTAACTTTTGAACTCTGGTTTTACAATATCTCCTCATCACCCCCGAGTCTGGAGTATTTGATGTTTAGGCAAACAAATGGTCTAATCTATTTGTCATAAATAAGCTAGTATTCTTTTGAGACCTTCCTGGTGTTGTAATTAAGGCATCTGAATGACATTATTTATGTCCGTAAAACAGAGTATCTCCTTTTGATATCCCATGAAGTGGGGATTATGGAGCCCTTAGCAAAACTTTCATTGGGCCATACGATGTAGGAATCTTTGAACAATGCCACATCCCCCCACCCTATGGATAAGAGTTAATTGGGCAATTTAAATTCTCATGCGATCTACACTGCATATAGTCCATGGGACCTTACACAAAATTATAAGGTGGAGGAACACAAGAAAGGTAATGGTGGATACATCAAATACTACCTAGGCCTCCTCTGCACTAAAGCCCCATAGCAACTGCTATGGCTATTGCTACGCCCTTTGGTCCCATGTATATTAGCTGCTCGTTCTAACATCTTGACGGCATACAGGAATTTAGTTTAAAGAATGCTTATTAACCAAAAGTTTACTCTGTCTTCTTAGTTACCTAATAAATGGTATTATCCTGATTCATAACTTCTTGCTTTCACTGATGGCTAACACGGTACAATACTCTACTGCTATTATACATTTACGTAGTTATGTAGGCTGACAAAAGACGTGTCCATTAAGTTCAGCCTCACAAACTATCTCCCTATAGGGCGCAGGTGTGGAATTGCAGTCCTTGCGGGCCAGATCCATGCCAGTGTTTAGGATAGAAGAAGTGTGAAGAGGAGGCACTCCTTCCTAGGAACAGATGTGATGTGCCTTGGCTGTCCGTGTACCAAACGGATAAGTAACAATAGGAGAATGAAGCCGGCACCATCAATAAAGTGTTATGCTCTTTTATTGAATTTTCTTCATAGTAATCCGTCACAAAGTATGCGACGTTTCGGGGGGATCCCCCTTTCTCAAGCGAGTGACAGAATGTGTATTAACAAACATAGTATACAATTTAAACATGGCCACCATATAATCAACCAATCATTGGTCCAAATTCTTGGACCAATCACAAAAGCAAAGAAACTGTGCGGACCTGACAGAAAACTAAAAGATAGGAAGGGAGCCAATAGAGCCATAGAAGCACTCACCCACATGTCAGAACCTCGGAAGACCGAGCCACGCCGCACCCATGTACGGAAGACGCCATCTGTGGCCAAGATCCGCCCCCAGGAGGCGGACGGAGCTCCCACATTGGTGCGCGACCGGGGGAACACCACGTGACCAGCTCAGAAAGAGCTGGACACAAGCGAGGCCTGAAGTGGAACGCGGAAGTGACGCGACACATGCAAAGACGCATGCACGCATCACTCTCCAGCGTCCACATGACCTCGCGGGTGCCGCCCCCGCCGCATCACGATAGCAACAACCGTCACGGTGCCGCGTGGACGCGGAAACCTTAGTAATGGCAACATGGGACAGCAGGGCAGTACAAAGGAAAGCTAATCAAAGAATAAAAAATAAAAATAGAGACAAGATTGAATATTGCTTATAAACAGGATATATGTCAATGTATACGTACAGTCTCAGAGAGTAAATCATTCCAAATATATAAGGTCATAGTAACTAGGACCTGCAGATCAAATTAGGACATGATAACTAGGACAAAAAATAAATGTAAAAAGCTAGAAATTAATAACATAATAAACCAGAATAAGCTAATTATAATAGAGGTGATAATTCAAATTCCCTATTAAGGCCCCGAGGGTCAAGACAATCTAATGTCCTGATCCAATACGCTTCCCTATAGAGTAGTTATTTTATCCTACTGCCACCTCTTTTCATGGGTGGAATTGCTTCAATAATTTGGCATCTAAGTTGATTGACATTATGTCCAAACTTTACAAAATGTGATGGGACAGCTTGTTCTACAAGTTTATTCCTTATAGCTGATTTGTGGGCTGATAATCTTACTTTAAATTTAGATGTGGTCTGTCCTACATAAATAAGGCCGCAAGGGCACTTAAGTAGGTATACCACATATTGAGTATCACATTGTTTCCCTGTGTATGGATGTACTACATAAGGAGATCTGATGATGGAGTGGCAATGCACGCAGTTGAGACAGGGGAATGTCCCCCTACGAGTGCGACACTCTGGTGGTCTAACCAAAGTCCTCATCTCAGCGTGTACTAATCTATCCCGCAGAGTGGGAGCTCGTTTGTACGAGAATAATGGTGGATTTTGAAATTCATTGATGGAGGGGAAAGAGCGAGACAATATACCCCAATGTCTTTTAACAATTCTATTAATGGAGTCACTCCATATATTAAATTTAGAAACAAAAGGTAATCGATTGCCTACGCTCCTTCTCCCCCTATGTCGTGCAGGTGTCTCTCTCGCCTCCCTGCGCGCATTGGCCACCACATCATCAGGATATTGACGTGCCAAGAATTTCTTTGTCATTTAATCTAGTCGGGACTCAAGTTGACCTTCATCACCCACTATACGGCCTATCCGCATGAATTGACTTTTTGGTATAGCACATCTAGTGCTTCTGGGATGGAAACTATCAAAAGAGAGAATGGAATTGCGGTCTGTGGGTTTTACATACAAATCTGTATATAGTCTTCCATTGTCAATTTTGACCAGAGTGTCTAAAAAATTTACACTATCAACATCACAGTGTATAGTAAGGCGAATAGCTTCACATTGTTGATGTAACCGTGAGGTCAGCTCCTCCAGGGCTGAACGGGGCCCCGCCCACACGCAAAATATATCATCAATGTATCTTAGCCAAATCTTGGCATACTTTTTAAAATTTGGGTTGTTGTAAACGAAACTTTCTTCATAAACATCCATGTATATATTTGCGTAGGACGGGGCCACGCTCGACCCCATAGCTGTGCCACGGACCTGTAAATAGAAACGATCATTAAATATGAAATAATTAAATTTCAAAACAATATATAGCAAGTCAATCAAAAATTGTATCTGAGGATCAGAGAAGTCTGACGCTATAAATAACATATGGCGGACAGCCTCCACACCTCCATCATGAGGGATGGAGGTGTAGAGGCTCTCAACGTCCATAGTAACCAACAAACTCCCCTCAGGAATATTCTGAAGAGAGGCAATAATTTCCAGGAACATGGTAGTTCCTTTAATCCACCTTCTTGCCAAATTCTTTTTATCTAGAATATATTCCTCCTCTTCCATTTATTTCCCTGCCTAGCTGCCTATCTGAAACACAATCCCCTGCTCACTTGTGTTTACAAGCAAGGCTGAGGTGACTCAACGATTGGAGAAGAAAAAAATAAAGGGCAGAAATTACATCAGGATTAAGCCTAAACTGTGGGCAAAAGATATGGTTCCAAAAAGGAACAGAATTCTCTTCATTTACTATATAACATTCACTGAAATCAAAACGTGGACAGTACAATACATGTGCTATGTAAGTAGATCAAGTATTCATCTACTTATATGTGCGTTTTTTCCCTGGCATAGTATGGCTAATCCTACTACTTTAAAGTTAAGAAAAAGGCTTCACATCGAGTGATAAATTGTGTCTGCTTTTGCTACCTTATTTACCTATTCCAATTAGCAGTTTGTCACTACCTCTAGCCATGGAATATTGATCATAACATTAGTAGACTGGTATAGTTCTTTATATAACCTAGTACAACTCTCTTTGAGAGAGAAATAAAACTATTACCCAAATCATTGTGCAGTCAAGGTATTTGTATCTGCTGGACAGTCATAGTTTTTGTTTCATTTGCAAATCGATACTGTATAAATGACAGAATGAGGACAAACATTTCAGGGGAACAATCAATCATGTACATACAATCACAAAATAAAAAGCTAGGGAAAAGACTAGATTAGAAGCTCCTTTGATGGACAGTTAGTGACAAGTCATATATATACTGTACAGCGCTGCGTAGTATGTTGGTGCTATATAAATACTTAATAATAATAACAGACTTAAAAGAGTACTGTATGGACCCTTAGGGAAAAGAATTTAACTTACCTGGGGCTTCTAATGGTGCCCCACAGACGTTCTGTGCCTGCGCAGCCATTTGCTGATGCTCCGGTCCCTGCCGGTTACTTCCGGAATTTGCGACTTTAAAGTCTTGACAGCTGTGCATGTTCAGTTAATGGTCCTCACTAAGCTAGCAGAAACACACCGCAAATATACAATAAATGTATGCCTAACCCCAGTGCTATACTTTCTGGGAGTTTTACTTCTTTTCTGCTTGTACATGTGACACAGCAGAGCAAGAAGGACCATCCTTTTTCACTCTTCATGGACTAAATACAGCATAGTGCTTTTACGGCAATGCTGACCCAATGTTGCCTTAAAAAAATGCCTTTGTCACAGAATTTCTGAAGCCAACATTTGTAAACATTCCTGTTCATATAGGTATTTTTGAATTATTGAGGCATTAGTACACTAACACTGAGCAGCATTCCATCTTCATCTACCACAGTAATGTGAAAAATACAAATGCATGGAACAGCTAAGCCGTTTCTGGTCCCATATGCCTCTGACTGGGAAGCACGCATATAAGTATTGGAATCTGAGCTACTGTTGCTAGCCACACTCCCTCTGCATGTCAACAGATCAGATTCCATGGTGTCTCAGTAGCTTTCCCCATCCTGAATTATGCCGTCAATCAACATGTTTGGGTAAAGGGGTTGGCCACAGATACAAAATCTGCACACATGACTAACAACAGTCAACTAACATCACATAACTTAGCTATATTAGTTAGTAATATTCTCCATTTTTTCATCGTAGTAGTTTCACAGGAAAACACAAAACCTTTAGGGATGGTTCATATTTTGACATCTGTGGAAAAACATATGTTCAAAAATCCCAGAAAGCTTGTCAAAACTACGTTTATGAAAGGGAAAAAGGTCTAAATTGGATAAAGCATAAAACACACTGAATTCAAGTAAAACATTATCCATCTAAAATATAACTAAACATGGCAGTCAAACCTATCCAATGAAATAAAAACAGCTCAGTCGTAATCTGTGGGAAACCCTATATAGGATAAACACACTGAAGCTGTTACCACCCTGAAGTAAGACAGAAGATAAATTTAGTAAATGCCTCAATTCAGAAAGGCATATGACCATAGAGATGCAATATATAATTGGGTTTGCTGTCTAACCCAGAGCAAGTTAGGTCAATGTTATCAGCAACTTATTAAGACAAAAGTATTTGCTCCACTACCACTTAGTATTAAACTCTGAAATGACCAGTCTGAAAATGAAATATCAATGTCCCTTTATTAATATTAAAATTCTGTGTTTCAACAATTTTTATTCTCATACTTAGACATGAAACGAATGATTAGAACCACATTTTCATAAGGGGTAAAAAGGAAGGTAACGGTGACCTTCCTTTTATTAGACTGCAATTTGCTTCACCACTGTTTTCTTAAGCTGTACGAATGGTTTATGTACCTTAACAACACAGCACACATGGTTCTGATTATCTTTAACAGGACAAGGTACCCATTGAACAACTTTCACAGACTCGGTCCTAATGGGATATAATAATAAATCTGATATATGGAGATAAAATGGCTATACACCAATCACAGTGCATTGACAATAAATTATATGAAACCAGCACTCAAATAAGGCAAAGAAACTCTCAAAGAACTGTAAGAGGACTAAACACTGAGAAGGAGCCGGCTAAAGAGTCAAAACGTACAACGTCTTTTGCCAACTTGTATCCTTTAATATGAGCAGCTGTCAGCATTTTACATATAGATGCCTCTAACTAGTAAACTCTGGCAAATGTCAAAATTCCATTTGGCTTCTTTTAGCTTCCCCTTTTAATGCTTAATGACCAATTCCTCTGAGATGCCCTTAAAAGCCTAAATATTGTCCTTGGGAAGAAACTTTCTCTCACCAATCAATCAGAAGCGAGTTGGGGGCTTGTGTTGAAATGTCAAGCCCTGTTTAAGTTAGCAAATGAACACGGACAGGTAGCATATCGAGGCATTATTAAAAGAAAAAGGGCTGTGTGTACGATGAGGGGCTGAAATCAGGGAAAATATTTGCAACGCAGGGAGAAGTTAATATCCAACAAGGAGGAAAGAGTGATGAAAGAAAGCTGGATCGCACTGAAAACCAAAATACACTGACAGACACAATTATTTAACTAATTGCAAAAGAATACAGTCAAGCGGCTTCAAAAAGGAAAACTTTGCCTGGGTTACACAAGGCTCCGACCTCTACCTGAGTTAGTGCATTTAAAACACAAGCCAACCACAACTGATTAACTGTGCCACCCAAGGCCAACGTAGTAGAAGACTTTTTTTATGGATTTTTTTTTTACTTCCTCCCCATCACATGGCCCTAAGCTTAGTTAAATGAACCTCAAAATGGCTACAAACAGCTCAATGACTACACAGAGTCCTGCCAATTAGAAATAATTAGGGATTCATTTTGGTGGTAAGTCTTTTTAAGTGCATACATAATGATGCAATGATGCTTATTAGCGATCTTATACGAGCTATGCTCAAACAGCCTGAAATAATTATGCAACTATCACAAAGCCTTGCACATCTCTGTACTTCACCTTAATGTATTTTAAAATCCACTTCATTACCTCCAGTAATTAATCCTCCATTAATTGCAGGAAAAGCCCAGTTTACAGTGCTTCGTCTCTAATTATCATCTTATAAATAGTTATATTTCTAATTAATGTGTTCATTAAGCTGGATATCTCTCTCAAAGCCACGCTAAGAGCAAAGGTTCCGCTTGTTCTCTCAACAGTCTAACTAGCCATAAGGTTGGGCCATTTTGGTTGTATTTGCTTTTATTTTATTATATTCAACCTCCTAATTGGCATTTAAAACCTAATTTGGAAGAACTTCAAGAAGAGTATATAAGAAAAATAGGAAAATCTTTTTTCCCTCTACTGCAAAAAGCTTAGAGCTTTAAGAGTAAAACTTTTATGAATAAATTTGCTGGTTTCAGGCAGCTCTTCTGGCACAAATTAGCTCTCGCTGTTAGTGTATAGAGCAAAATGGTGATTGAATAAGGAATTATATGCAGCGCCGTGCTAGAGGGAAAACACAAGACGCAATCTGCAAATCTTCTACTAAAATAACTTAGATTGAAAAAAGAAACAGTTTATTACATTTTTTGAAGACCAAAGCAATCAACCAAGATTATCATGTCAATAGTTTAACAATAACACAAAAAAATAATGAAATGCAAGAATACCTATCATAATTCACTAAGCCCACGACACAGATAAGTAAGTTTATTTGTCAAAGGCGGTAATAAAGCACAACCAGATTCAATAAATCCTGGTAATAGGAACAGCTAATAGCTGGTAGCCATGTGTTACTGTTCATGATAGCAGTGCACAGCATTTATCTACATTCAAATATTATAAGCTCTGCTAAAAGCCCATTTAACCAATTTCTACTTCTTTTGACTCCACCCTTTTACCCCATTTTAAACTAAGATGGTTATATTCTACCCAATTCCCTATTATACTCCCTAGAACTCCTTTTAAATCCAAGGATGATGTCATGCTGGGCATCCCAACAGTTTCCATCGCCTAGTATAAGCAGCCCACTGCTTTACTGCAGCGGCCAACCCTTTCACTGCCCCTTCTGGGAGGGGGCATTACTACTTCCCATCACAGATACTCAACAGGATGATTTGACTGTTCTAACCACTGAAAAGCCCCAAAGTATATCAATCAGCAGCGGACATGACTACATGTAAGATGTGGCATGCTGATGTTGGTTTAGAGCATGGAATGTGATGGAGAGAGTTATGAAAAAAGATGCAGTGCTATTCAAGTTGAGGGGACCCACGGTTGCTTCCTGTTTGTGGAAATTTAGTGGTGACCACTAATTTGTAAGAAATGGGGAACGGCAGGAAACACTATTCACACTACCAACCGAATAGATTTAGTAAATTGCGCAAGCAGTAGCTCAAGCGAGCGTTGGCAAAGGCCACATACAAGGGTCCTGGTGTACAATTTTAACGTTAGGGTTTCCCGCTGGGTACTCCATTTCTTACATACTGGTGCATGCAACCAAAGTGCCACGAGCACGGAGCTGCCATTGGTCAATGAGGTTTGCCACTGGGTCCCCTCAATCAGACTCGCGCCAAGAGTACCACCAGGGCAACATGATATGAGTCAAAGAACCTTCAAGAATCATGGCTGTGCACTTGGCCAGTGGGGTCACATGACCCATTAAGTTGAGGAAAGATTCCCTGTGAATTTGAAGGGGGAGGGGGGGGGGAAACCGTACAGAAGTTTGATATTGAATGATATGAAATGTAAGAGCTACTTTGATTGAACAACACAAACTGTTTCAAACAAGGTGTACTGAGGTTGCTAATATGGGTGTGGATGGGAGACATATAGTTAGAGAGGTATGCTCTATTTACATACAGTCAGAGAACTGTTACTGAACAAAGCTTCAGTCAGATTTGGGACTGTAGACAAATTTATCACCTTTTCACTGGACCACTGGTGACCAAGCCAGTTTTAACATTTTACACGTGTCGAGAAAACACACATTACAGACTGATTGTTCATTAAACAACCCTATAAGCTATGTATTTACCGAAAGTAGGGAGCCAATAAAACTAAAATACTTTTTGAAATAATAACCGTGGCGCCCCAAATAAAAGTTAGTGCAGTGCTGCTGTGTGAGGACGAATCCTAGCATCCAAACAGTCAGTAATGTAGAATAAACTCAGCGCACATGCACTCTTCTCAATAGTCGATAGGAGATCCAGGTCAAGGCAAGACCATGGATGCCCATGGATTGTAGTGATTGGAGGAGGAGGGGGTGGTCAACAGTGTCAAATGCTGCGGAGAGATCAAGGAGGAGCAGGATGGAATAACTGCCTTTGGCCCTGGCAAGGGTAAGGTCGTTGACCACCTTGGTGAGGGCTGTTTCAGTTGAGTGTGCAGGTCGGAATCCAGACTGTAGGGGGTCAAGTAGGGTATTGGTGTTGATGTATTGGGTAATGCGTTGGTGGACTAGGCGTTCGAGGAGTTTAGAAGCATAGGGAATGTTTGCTGTGTCCCCCACATGGCTTGTGGCAAACTGCAAATGGGAGTTCTTATGCTTTTCTGTTAGCAATGGCTTTCTTCTTGCCCCTTGTAATGGATTGTGGAGATGCCGCCACGCGGTCTGGCAGCGGGGCGGCTGTCTCCGCGGTCAGACCGGCGGTTTCCACACAGCAGCATGTGTCTGGTTTGCCTGGGCCTTCTAGTGCACACAGATGGAGAGCTACGCACGCGCGCGCTGGGAGGCAGGACCTTTATGCCAGTAGGAGAGGGATCAGCTGATCAGGTCGATCAGCTGATCCCAGCGCAGTTGTTGATTGGCTGAGTGGCCCTGGGCGGCGCTGAGGAGCGCTGCAGTATATATAGATCTTGCTGGTCAGTCTCAGGCTGTCTGCCGTTGCGAATACTTACGTGTGAGCACTCAGACCTCAGTCAGATCCCACAGTGTGTTAGAATTAGGTGGACCTGGGAATTCACACTTAGCCAGATTACGCTTGTGTTATACTTTAGACCAGTTCCGGGGTGTTGAG
The DNA here is from genome assembly GCF_040937935.1 of Hyperolius riggenbachi. NCBI lineage: Eukaryota > Metazoa > Chordata > Amphibia > Anura > Hyperoliidae > Hyperolius > Hyperolius riggenbachi. The sequence goes on along the minus strand of NC_090649.1, from coordinate 163,567,730 downwards.
ACCAAGGACATCACACTCAAGCTTAGGATTACTGTGTCATTGCTGTGTTATACTTTTTTTTTTTTTTTAAAGATTCTTTATTTATCAACATTTTGTACAAAAAAATATTAAACAGTCATAACCCAGAGGAAGCAATGGGTATTTCTTAGTGCATATTTAACATCAAGACCTTAAAATACATGGGAGAAAATATTACCACCTTTATATCCCATTACTTTTATACCTGTTATCATCTTTATTTAATAAATTAACCTTTCTTCCCTAACAATACCTTCAATTTATTATATATTCAGTTTATATAATTCCTTTCTCCTCCCTCACTTGTTACTCTCCTCTCATCCCATCCCTTACAGTCACTTAGTCCCATTCCTCCACAGTCTCTTCATTCCCCACCTTCCATTCCCAGCATCCTTCACACAACCAGACATAAGGAGTAGAAGAAATAACACTCAGAAAAGAACAGAAAGAAAAAAAAAGAAAAGAAAAAGAAAAGAAAGGAAAAGGGGACACCGCAGCATCATCAGACCCCCTCACACCAGTCTCCGCTCCCCGTCTCCCCTCCCCCCCCCCCCCCCGGCGATCGACCCCGACCAGTTTTTTCCCCCTCATTACAGGGATTTTCCATACTATATAGGTTTTATTCATGTCTGTGCTCCATCCCCCCAGGAAAAAAGAATCCTCAACCACATATCAGCCTCCTGTAATTTTCACTGTCTTTAAACAGCTCCCATTTTTCCCATGTTGACCTATGTTGTTCTTCTTTCCCCATAATATATTTTGTTAATTCCTCTAGCATTTGTGTTTTATTTATTTCTCCTATCCACTCTGTTAGCGTAGGGGGTTGCTGTGTTTTCCAGTGTCTTCCGATCAGAATTCTCGTCGCGTTGACTAGGTAACTACATAAGGATTGTCTATATTTCTTAATGCCCCATTCATTATGGTGTAGGAGGAAGAAGGCTGGGTCCAGAGGGAGCTCACACCCCAATATTTCCCCCCCTATTCGTCTCACCCCTTCCCAAAATCCTCGCAGCATATCACAGCTCCAAAATATATGGAGATATGTGCCCCTTTCAGTCCGGCACCTCCAACACCTGGGATCCGAGTCTGAGTACATACCTCTCAATCTGTCCGGGGTGAGATGCCATCTTACTAGTAGTTTAAAACCTATTTCTTGCATCCTAGTTGATATTGACGTTCTATAAGAAAAAATTATAATTTTGTTCCATTGGGTATCTGTGAATTGTTGGTTTAGCTCATCTTGCCATTTCTTCCTATATGATTCACTGGCTTCCTTCTTGTTATTTAACAATCCATAGATCTTAGCTAAACACCTTCTGCCATCTCCTTCCATGCTACAGAGTTTTTCAAATTGTGTCAATTCTCTTGTAAATTCTTGTTTTCGTCCTTGTGACAGTAAAAAATGCTTAAATTGCATAAAGCTCCACCAATCTAGGTCTTCCCTCCCCCTCCGTTCTTTTAACTCTTCCAGACATCTCCATTCTCCTCTTACCATCAGGTCTCCTGCTTTAACCCCCCCTGACTCTCTCCATCTCGCATATTGCCCCTCACTTGAGCCCTGCATAAATTTATCATTATCCACTATCGGCATCAGTGGGGATGGCAGAGGGGACAGTTCGTATCTTTCCCTTAATCTATTAAAAGTTTTTAATGTGTGATTCACATATACTCCTGCCGGGTGTATAGTCCTGAAGGCATGTGTGGTCCATGGAGTTCCCTGTAAGGGGATCTCAACCGTATTCTGATCCAACTCCACCCAGAGTTTATGTTGACTATTTTTATGCCAGTCTACAATCCTAGCCACTATCGCGGCCATATAATACATTTTAGGGTCTGGCAAAGCGAGTCCTCCTTGGGCTTTTATCTGGGTCATCAATATATATTTTACTCTAGGGGGTTTGTCTTTCCATACAAACCTAGTAAATTATCTTTTTAAAGTCCTAAAAAAGGACTCCGGGACCGGGACTGGCAGTGTTTGAAATATGTAAAGCAGTCTTGGGAGTACATTCATTTTTAATATGTTAATTCTACCTAGCATGGAGAGTTTTAACTTCCTCCATGACAGAAGATCTTTTTTCACAGTCTCAAGAAGGCTGTGTTATACTTTAGACCAGATCCGGGGTGTTGAGACCAAGGACCTCACACTCAAGCTTAGGATTACTGTGTCATTGCTGAGTTATTATCTAGACTAGTTCCTGGGTGTCGAGACCAAGGACCTCACACCTCAGACTAGGACTCTGCTTTATTTCTGTTATGACTATTTGCTCTGTCGACCGCTCTATTGCTTTCTGATTCTGTACCTCTGCATATCTGCCTACCTGTTGCCAGACCATGCCTGTACCCGGTTACCGAATCAGCCTTCTGTCTCTGTACCTTATCTGCTCGTGTGTTGCCGACCTGGCCTGCCCGACCTTCCAGGCTGTCACTCACCTCTTGAGTGCTCAGTCTATCTGTACTAGCTGTGACACAATTCCAACAAGTGTCAGTTTCAACTAGGACTCCCGCTCCTCAGAGAGCCCGGCCTGTTAGCAGCCAGTGGCCTCTTCCCCTGGAGTCCCCTGGCTGCAGTACAGTCTATTATCTCATCTCCAAGTATCACTGGTTGCCAGGTTCTCACTGTTCCCTCTCTCAGGGAGATAGTCCCTGCACACCCCAGGGCCACCTGCCCCTCAGGTGGTTCTTGGCCAAGCTGCCTGTATCTCCCGCTTCACGGGAGATTGCCTACAGTTACACCAAACACTTACACTTCATTAGGTGTCCTGCGGTTAGTCATACTTGTATTATTGGTGATTCTGCAGATCATCCATAATCACGTATACATCTGTATTGTTGATGATTCTGCAGATCATCAATAATCAGATTCTCTCTGTGTGCTGACACCGATCGTTACACCCCTCTTCCATAAAGGCCAACTTGTGCAGTGCATGACTAATAGTTGTCCTATGGACAGATTCCCCCACCTGAGCTGTAGATCTCTGCAGCTCGTCTAGAGTCACCATGGGCCTCTTGACTGCATTTCTGATCAGTGCTCTCCTTGTTCGGCCTGCGAGTTTAGGTGGACGGCCATGTCTTGGTAGGTTTACAGTTGTGCCATACTCCTTCCATTTCTGAATGATCGCTTGAACAGTGCTCCGTGGGATGTTCAAGGCTTTGGAAATCTTTTTGTAGCCTAAGCCTGCTTTACATTTCTCAATAGCTTTATCCATGACCTGTCTGGTGTGTTCTTTGGACTTCATGGTGTCGTTGCTCCCAATATTCTCTTAGACAACCTCTGAGGCTGTCACAGAGCAGCTGTATTTGTACGGACATTAGATTACACACAGGTGCACTCTATTTAGTCATTAGCACTCATCAGGCAATGTCTATTGGCAACTGACTGCACTCAGACCAAAGGGGGCTGTATAATTATGCACACCCCACTTTGCAGTTATTTATTTGTAAAAAAAAAAATGTTTGGAATCATGTATGATTTTCGTTCCACTTCTCACGTCTACACCACTTTGTATTGGTCTCTCACATGGAATTCCAATAAAATTGATTCATGTTTGTGGCAGTAAAATGAAAATGTAGAATACTTTTGCAAACCACTGTGTATATGTGTGTAAGTAAATAAATGGAATATATATATATATATATATATATATATATATATATATATATATATATATATATATATATATATATATATATATATATATATATATATATATATATATATATATATATATATATATATATATTTTAAAAACACCTCACCTTCTACTAGCTACTGACTGAACTATGAGCTCCGCTGATAAAAAAAAACTAGCATTTTTGCCTGGTTACAGTAGAGTAAAAAAGATGAAGCCGGCGGCACCATCTATGTAGTTCTTCTGCTCTTTTATTTGTCAAAGCATTTCTAGCAAATAATGCAACGTGTCAAGGCTGCACGCCTCTTTGTCAAGCTTAGCTGGAAGTTACAAACATATGAAACATACACTGACATTTATAGCAGACATGGTTAACAGCAGCCAATCAGTTCAAATTACTAACCACCAATCATAATGATCCTGCTCTGTCGGACCTGATGGGGAACTTACATGTGGCTGCCCTGATAGGACACACAGGCTGGACCTTCCCATCTTTTCAGCCCCTCCTGGCCGCACGTTCCATGACCTCCTTGGTCCGCCCATCATCACCCCCACTCCACCCGCCCGCACTTGGCGGACCTGATGGGGGGCATGAGTGACGTCACGCCAGGGGCGGCGCCAGAGCCCCGTCCCGGCATGTCTAGGCGGATACTTGGGAGACGCAGGCGGCAAATGGCCGCTGACGTCACCCATCAGATGTTAGGAGGCCCGGGCCGCCGGCCAATCGGCGCTTACCTATACTAATGCGGCATAGCTGTCGCATCTACATTACGTTTGAGTTGCACTCCAGGACCCTTGCTGAATACCACAGAGTGAAAAGGATACCTAGAGGCATGAGGTCTAATGTGGCACCAATAATGTTCCCAGCAGATAAGGACTTTTGCCTTAAATGGTCTCGAATATGGAACAAGGCATCGTTCGATTCGATGGTCCTCACTATTGAGAAAATACAAGAGGAACTACCAAAACTGGATGTACAACGTAAGGAGCTCAAGTCTAAAATTCGACAACTTATCCCAGAAGGAGAATATGAGGCGTTCTTGGTAGACCTCACGGACAGCCTGGAGAACTATGAGAAACAGATACAGATATTAAACGCGATAAATTCCAACGAGATGAACTCGACTATAAGTCAGGATTTGTTTATAATTGGCAGAGACCAATACCACGACAGCGCCCCCCCAGGAGTCCTAGACAAGGGGGTAGGCCAGGTGATCGTCCAGCTGGAAGTCAACCGGATACCTCAGATAATGCTACAAGTTCATCACAGGAACTGACTTCGGGATTTAGCCTCAAACCAAGGAGGAAACGCAGGGGTGGACACAAGAGACGAGGGAATAAGGGGCAGATTGCGACCACGACGCAATCAGCCATATCGGAGAACCTGATAGTTGTCAACATCTCGTCCTGTACCTTGACTCCTGCACAGACCTCTGCCCTCAATTTGGCATTGTCATATGCACCGACGAACACCCCTGACCCACTAGAGGTGGACTTGGAATTACAAAGATTTTTTCGTTCTATTAAGCTCAAGTATTTTTTCTCGACACCAAAGACTTTTGATTTAGCCCCCCCTCCTGATATGGAGTTGGAGATGCTACAGCTTCAGGACACCAACCTTAGGCTAAAAAGTCACTTTCAACCTCCATCATGTCAAATAATCGACCTATTCATTAAGAAAGTACAAACTGAGGTGGATACACTTTTTAGAAATTCAAGACTTATGGGTCTCTCCACTCGGAGGAATATTACTCGTGAACAACAACAAGCCTTAAAGAGACTCCGTAACAAAAATTGCATCCTGTTTTTTATCATCCTACAAGTTCCAAAAGCTATTCTAATGTGTTCTGGCTTACTGCAGCACTTTCTGCTATCACAGTCTCTGTAATAAATCAATGTATCTTTCCCTTGTCAGACTTGTCAGCCTGTGTCTGGAAGGCTGCCAAGTTCTTCAGTGTTGTGGTTCTGCTATGAATTCCCCCTTCCAGGCCCCTCTATGTACACTGCCTGTGTATTATTTAGATTAGAGCAGCTTCTCTCTTCTCTCTTATCTTTTACAAGCTGGATAAATCGTCCTCTGAGCTGGCTGGGCTTTCACATACTGAAGAATTACAGACAAGGGCAAAGCTGTTTGCAGGAGAAAAAAAGAGCAGCCTGAAGCTTCAGTGCATGAGAACTGCAGGGAGAAAGAAACACACAAATGATCTCTTGAGATTCAAAAGGAAGGCTGTATACAGCCTGCTTGTGTATGGTTGTATTTTCTATGTGTGGACATGCTGTATATCAACCTACTTCCTGTTTTGGTGGCCATTTTGTTTGTTTATAAACAAACTTTTTAACCACTTTCGGATTTCCCAGACGCTTAACTACGCCCCTATTGACTTAATGAGCGGATCAGGGGCGTTTATAAACGCCCCTGCCGCTATTGTGCTGTGCGGACACGATCGCGCGCGTGCACGCGCGCGCTCCCGCGCGCCCCCGCTCCCGCGCTCCTGCCCGCACATGCCTGCACATGCCTGCACATGCGCGTGCACCAGCTTCATTTATCTCTGGGTGGGATTGATGAATGGGAGTAATTACTCCCATCACCAATCAGATGCCTGTAACCATGAATGAATAAGCCAATAGCAGTGCTCATTCATTTGTGAGGTTTATAAACAATGTTGCCAGCACTTGAGAAGATACAGTTACCTTGTAATCACTCCTGAGAGGATTACAAGGTAACTGGATCTTCTTTACTTGTATTCTGACTGCCACCTAGTGGATTTTATAAATAAACCAGGACTTATAAATAAATATACCAGGACTATATACCCCTGATCTACCCTGATCTACCCTGATCAACCCTGATCTAATCCTAGCCTCCCTTGCTTTTTTTTTATGGTTGGAAATATAGAAATAGTGTATCTTTTCATTTTTTTCTCTTTTTTCTTTTTAAAATGCATAGAGAATAACATTATTACTAAAATAAAATATCACCCTTGAAAAGCCTAATTTGTGGCGAAAAAAACAAGCTATAGATCATTCACATGTGATGAGTAGCAATAAAGTTATCAGTGAATGAATGGGAGGAGCGCTGAAATGTAAAAGTTGTTTTGGTTTTAAGGGAAGAAAACCTGTGATCCTGAAGTGGTTAAAACTGTTTTTAACCACTTTTAATGCGGCGAGGAGCGGCGAAATTGTGACAGAGGGTAATAGGAGATGTCCCCTAACGCACTGGTATGTTTACTTTTGTGCGATTTTAACAATACAGATTCTCTTTAAGGGAACTTTCAGATAATCCACTCATCACAATTAAGCCAGCGGACAAGGGTGGGGCGATAGTAGTGATGGACACTACTATGTACTGGTGTGAGATTATGAGACAGCTCTCTGATGAATCTACTTATCAAAAATTGGATGGCGATCCACTAATTGAGATCCAAAAACACCTGGAAGTTGTGATATCTGCAGCTGTGCAGACTAAGATGATAGATGAAAAGTTAAATTTCTTGTACAGGAACACCCGATCACCCCGGTATTATACATCTGCCCAAAAATCCTCAAGCAACTAGTCAATCCCCCAGGTCAACCGATTGTAGCAGGGGTAGAATCTGTATTCTCCCCTGTAGCTAAATATCTGGATCAAGTGTTGAGACCATATGTAGTAGGTCTAAAATCATATTTGCGTAATACTCAAATGTTTTTGAATATTATTCGTAATATGGAACCATTACAGGGTCCATGCCTGTTGGTGACGTTGGATGTGGAGAGCCTCTACACCTCCATCCCACATGATGGGGGTGTAGAGGCTATTCACCATATGTTGGAAACGGCATCTGATTTTTCAGACACTCAGATTAAATTTATTTGTGATTTGTTGAGGATTGTTTTACAGTTCAACTATTTTCGGTTTGATGACACCTTCTATTTGCAGGTCAGGGGTACAGCAATGGGGTCGAATGTGGCCCCATCCTACGCAAACATCTTTATACGAAGAGATGTTCGTGTACACCAACGAGTTGTTTCAGAAATACGCCAAGCAGTGGCATAGATATATAGATGATGTTTTTTGCGTGTGGGCTGGGCCACATTCGACCCTGGTTACTTTTGTTGATGAATTGATGGGCAGATGCCCAACAATTAGACTTACTATCCATTCATCTGTAGAAGAAGTGAGCTTTCTTGATACATTGGTTCGACGGAGTGGAGATAGGTTAATCACTGACCTCTATGTTAAGCCAACGGATGTGAACTCCCTTCTCCATTACGGGAGTTTTCATTCGATGGCAACTAGAGGTTCGGTTCCCATTAGTCAGTTTCAGAGGATAAATCATATAGTTGAGGATGAGGAAGTGCGGGTCAGAAGACTCGACGAGATGCAAAACAAATTTGAAATTAGGTTAGAGTAGGACTCACCAGATTGGGGACACTTTGGCGCAGTTGGTGAGCTTAAACGCGTTAAAGCGTAACCAAGAGCCCCTGTCACTGCTTTCTTGTTGTGTGCTGTAGCCCCTCTGTATTTATATATTTCTTATGGAGACTGGGAATCTCCAGGCTGCGTGCATGCTTTGCATAGTATTGTATATAAATTTGGTTTGTGGTGCTCATCCCTTGGTATTTATTTATAATTTTTCCCTGTGATCGTGCATAGCCACGCCCACCTCTACCACAGTTAACCAGATAAATGAGCGGAGCTCATAGTTCAGTCAGTAGCTAGTAGAAGGTGAGGTGTTTTTAATTTCCTTTCTCCCATTTAGTTGACCACATTGGGCTTTTGGTATGGTTCCCACTAGAACGCTGATAAAAAAAACTAGCATTTTTGCCTGGTTAAAGTAGGACTCACTAGATTGGGGACACTTTGGCGCAGTTGGTGAGCTTAAAACGCGTTAAAGCGTAACCAAGAGCCCCTGTCACTGCTTTCTTGTTGTGTGCTGTAGCCCCTCTGTATTTATATATTTCTTATGGAGACTGGGAATCTCCAGGCTGCGTGCATGCTTTGCATAGTATTGCATATAAATTTGGTTTGTGGTGCTCATCCCTTGGTATTTATTTATAATTTTTCCCTGTGAGCGTGCATAGCCACGCCCACCTCTACCACAGTTAACCAGATAAATGAGCGGAGCTCATAGTTCAGTCAGTAGCTAGTAGAAGGTGAGGTGTTTTTAATTTCCTTTCTCCCATTTAGTTGACCACATTGGGCTTTTGGTATGGTTCCCACTAGAACGCTGATAAAAAAAACTAGCATTTTTGCCTGGTTAGAGTAGGACTCACTAGATTGGGGACACTTTGGCGCAGTTGGTGAGCTTAAAAGCGTTAAAGTGTAACCAAGAGCCCCTGTCACTGCTTTCCTGTTGTGTGCTGTAGCGTGTGTGTGAGTGTGATAAATACACACACACACACATACATACATACATACATACATACATACATATATATATATATATATATATATATATATATATATATATATATATATATATATATATATATATATATATATATATACACATACACATATATACATAAATATATATATATATATATATATATATATATATATATATATATATATATATATATATATATACACATACATATACACACATATATACATAAATATATATATATATATATATATATATATATATATACACACATATATACATAAACATATATATATACACACATATATACATAAACATATATACATAAATATATATATATACATATACATATACAAATAGGTACAAAGCCAAGAGGGGTGAATACTTTTTCAAGGTGCTATATATCTACAGTGGCTTGCAAAAGTATTCGGCCCCCTTGAAGTTTTCCACATTATGTCATATTACTGCCACAAACATTAATCAATTTTATTGGAATTCCACATCAAAGACCAATACAAAGTGGTGTACATGTGAGAAGTGGAACGAGAATCATACATGATTCCAAACATTTTTTACAAATCAATAACTGCAAAGTGGGGTGTGCGTAATTATTCAGCCCCCTTTGGTCTGAGTGCAGTCAGTTGCCCATAGACATTGCCTGATGAGTGCTAATGACTAAATAGAGTGCATCTGTGTGTAATCTAATGTCAGTACAAATACAGCTGCTCTGTGACGGCCTCAGAGGTTGTCTAAGAGAATATTGTAAGCAACAACACCATGAAGTCCAAAGAACACACCAGACAAGTCAGGGATAAAGTCATTGAGAAATGTAAATCAGGCTTAGGCCCCGTTCACACTTGCGGTTTTGTCAAAACCGCACCGGATGTCCGGACCGCACCGGAGCCGGACCGGACCTGATCCGTACGGTTCCTATCCGGATGCGGTCCGGATCCGGTCCGTTTGCATCCGGTTTCCGTGCGGTGTGAACACGGTTGCGGTCCGGATCCGGTTTCTTAAGGAGATACCATCCTGTAAATACCTGGGGTCTGGGAGGTCAGCAGAAGGGTCTGGGGTCATTGTTGGAGACAGGTGGACGTGTGGAGACCATCCGTGGATACAGAGACTGCAGTTGGGACCATGGATCCAGGGATTTTTTTTCTTGTAAACCTGGGAATTCTCTCCTTCCTGTTGTTCGCCTCCTCGTTATCAGACATCAGACATGTTGCTGCCAAAACGAGCTCCAGCATGAAATCGCTGCTGCCCCACTCTTTGAACGCTGGGCCCATGTGGTCCCCATCCAAAATGCATAGGAAGTGGGGTAGAACGTCCGGTTTTTGTAGCCAGCGTGTTGTGCGCTCTCCGGCTCTCATTGCTTTGTATTGGCCGGATGGTGCAGTCCGGCTCCGCTCCGGATACGGCTGCCGGAGGAGCCGGACCAAAAAATAGCGCATGTTGGAACGGACGCCGGAGTCCGGATCCGGTCCGGCTCCGGTCCGGCAGAACGGACGCATGTGAACGGACGCATAGGCTTTCATTGCTATTGCCGTGCGTCCGTTCCGTCCGTTCTGCAAGCGGTCCGGCTCCGGCACGGCGATTCCGGACGGCCACCGCTAATGTGAACCGGGCCTTAGGCTACAAAAAGATTTCCAGAGCCTTGAACATCCCACAGAGCACTGTTCAAGCGATCATTCAGAAATGGAAGGAGTATGGCAAAACTGTAAACCTACCAAGACATGGCCGTCCACCTATACTCACAGGCCAAACAAGGAAACCGCTGATCAGAAATGCAGTCAAGAGGCCCATGGTGACTTTGGATGAGCTGCAGAGATCTACAGCGCAGGTGGGGGAATCTGTTCATAGGACAACTATTAGTTGTGCACTGCACAAAGTTGGCCTTTGTGGAAGAGTGGCAAGAAGAAATGGAACTTTTTGGCCAAAATGTACACTTTGTGTGGTGGAAAACTAACACTGCACATCACTCTGAACACACCATCCCCACTGCCAAATACAGTGGTGGCAGCATCATGCTCTGGGGGTTCTTCTCTTCAGCAGGGACAGGGAAGCTGGTCAGAGTTGATGGGAAGATGGATGGAGCCAAATACAGGGCAGTCTTGGAAGAAAACCTCTTGGAGTCTGCAAAAGACTTGAGACTGGAGCGGAGGTTCACCGTCCCGCAGGACAACGACCCTAAACATAAAGCCATGGCAACAATGGAATGGTTTAAAACAAAACATATCCATGTGTTAGAATGGCCCAGTCAAAGTCCAGATCTGAATCCAATCGAGAATCTGTGGCAAGATCTGAAAACTGCTGTTCACAAACGCTGTCCATCTAATCTGACTGAGCTGGAGGTGTTTTGCAAAAAAGAATGGGCAAATATTTCAGTCTCTAGATGTGCAAAGCTGGTAGAGACATACCCTAAAAGACTGGCAGCTGTAATTCCAGCAAAAGGTGGTTCTACAAAGTATTGACTCAGGGGGCTGAATAATTACGCACACCCCACTTTGCAGTTATTGATTTGTAAAAAATGTTTGGAATCATGTATGATTTTTGCTCCACTTCTCACGTGTACACCACTTTGTATTGGTCTTTCACGTGGAATTCCAATAAAATTGATTCACGTTTGTGGCAGTAATGTGACAAAATGTGGAAAACTTCAACGGGGGCTGAATACTTTTGCAAGGCACTATATATATATATATATATATATATATATATATATATATATATATATATATATATATATATATATATATATATATATATATATATTTTTTTTTTTTTTTTTTTTTTTTTTTTTTTTTTAAATGAACAGAGGTGTATCAAGCAGGCAGCCAATAGGGGTTCCAGGTCTACAAATAAAAGTTCCATATCAAAAAATATATGGCAAGGACCATCCCTGCTGTGAAGTCAGAGGCAAATCACACTCACAAAATACTGTATGTCCGATATAAGACAGTAGCCTATATCTGAGCTGCTCTAAGCCACTCTCACTTCAATCTGGTACTGCAGAGCATGGCATACATAGGTCTGTCTGTTTTATGGAGGAATCATAAATCTAACACCGCTACGGAAATATGGTTAAACAGACATTTAATTTACCATATTAAGAAGCTTTTACCGGAAAGGTGGAAATCAACTTCAATTTAAAAAAAATGGAGACTAAAAAGTGTGCACTCAATCTGAAAGATGAAATCTGGTCGCTAAAGGCAATTTCTTTTACGTCCTCATGCGTAAGCACTTCAGGACCAAGATACTTTATCTCACTGAATTAGCCATGCGACTATAGCAGTTTATACTGTATTTATAAAGAACAAATAAGTAGTGAATGCATCACAAAAGCACCTTTACCGTAACCAGCCTAGAATGGTGAAAAGAGGACTCTGGAAGCCACAACCAGGCTTGACTCTCACTAGCCGATCTATTTCTCCCATAAGAACACTCCTTGCACCTAGTACCATTTCAATCTAATATCATTATTCTCATTTCTTTGAATAATATTCATACTCTGGGGCCATTTTCCTTCACATATTCAATATCATGTGTGCTTGTATCTTGATTCCTTTTTCATATCCTGTCACGGTATCAATCACTGCCTCCTGTCCACTCAATCCGGTTTTGATTTATCAGCCAGCGTCTATCTGGACTCCATAACTCGACCCAAACCATTTTAACGAGACAATGACAAATAGCCCCCCGTATCACATCAACCTGTTCCACTTAGTAAACTAAGACACGGCAACCATGACATCTCCACATAAAGTATTCCATTCCCCCAACTGATGTATATTAATGAGGAGATGCGATTTGAAATGCCTCTTCCACATCACCATCTAATATGATCGAATTAGGAAATGGGATGATTTATTAAATTTTGCTGAGCTGAAAGACTCCTTTGTATCGTTCCATGTGAGATTTGGAGAAGGGAGCTGTTGCTTTCAATTTCTCCTGCAAGAGGACATATAGGAGTTTCACAGACAAATTATTGTCTCAAGCAGGCAAAATGTTATTAAGAAAATGCTCAATAACGCAAAGCTAAATCAGGTTTTTTTTAAACTCCTAATTTAATGTAAATCACGACTCCTTTGCTGAAATTCAGTTTGCGATCTTATTAAGTCCCATTTGCATCATCCAGTCTCACACTGGGATAGTTTTAAATTCATAGAAGTAGTGAGCAAAAAAAAATTCAACATAAGCAGAACCATTACATATTTACCCAGACAGGGATAATTAATATGCTGACATTCAGCCACAAATAAAATAACAACACATAATGTGAAATGCATAATAACTGAGAATGCACGGGACAAAAAAAAAAAAAAAAAAAAAAGATCTCCATTCTCAAAATAGACATTAGTCAGTTAATCGAGTTATAAAAGGGACCTGACACCAACTTTTCTGACAGTGTCCCTGGTAACTATGCATTATTACTACAGAACTGCAAAGCAATCAATTAAAAATACTAGAAAGTAAATGATGAATGCTAAAAAAAAAAAAAAAAAATTACCGGTACGTCACTTTGATAGCTACATACAAAGTGACATTACGGAGATGAAGTCAATATCCTAAATTCTAAACCATAACTACCGGTATGTCAGACGCAACACACCGTAAAAATTAAATAGTTTAATTTAAAAAAAAAAAAAAGTTTACATCTATATAATTTTTCTTACATTGCTTTATAAGCAATGTAAAAAAAAAAGGACTGAAGCAATGCTAACATGGTACAGAGACTATCGTGTCAGTTAATATATCAACATCCAATCCAACTTCCTATTTTACAGGCCTTATTTTAGACAACGTGTAAGGTTGCTTTTGAAAAACTAACAAGTTGATGTTACCTAAATTGACACAATCAGATAAACGTGTATGTACAGTACCATTCCTGCACAGAACTAGGCGGTGTTCCTTTTCTATTTTTCTGACTGTAAGGGTTAATAATTCAGATATGCAAATGACAGTTTCTCTCTAGTGGGACCTATGATAACTAATTACAAACCAGACGGTCATGTAACTGAGACAAAAAAACTTTAAATCTATTTTTTCTTAGCTTTTAAAGCAAACCTGTGGAAAAAATGGTTAAAATCTGGATACTTACCGGTACCTAAGTAGTAAGAAGCCTATGCGTAGTCCAGAGGCTTCCCAGATCTACTTCCAGCCCTCCGTTGATGCCCAGGACCGTCTTGTTGTAGGTGCATAGATGAACAATGGACAACTAACTTCATTCTACTGGGCATGCACGAATCTTATTAGCACATGCCCAGTATGGATAACCTTAAGCATGAGAGAGCAGCCATAAAAAGCATATTTGACAACCTCTTGTCGAATATATTTAAAGGGATCCTGAACAGAGACTAAAAATGGAATTAGAATTTACCCGGCCCCCCATAGCCCGCAAGGTCACTCAGCATCCTTTAGGTCCCCTTTGTCCTTCTGCTGGTGGCTTTGGTAACGCAGTTCTCGAAAGAATGATCTGTGCTGGCACAGAACGATTGTGGTGATGCAGGGGGCTGGAGGAGGCTCCAGGTAAGTTCAAATTCCATTTTTAGTCTCTGTTCAGGCATGCGGGAAATTTGAGTGCATGAGGCAAGTGGACAAAAAAGGCCCCACCATTGACTCATGTTAAAAATCGTTTGATGGGTGCCCAGTGAATAATAATGTTTACAATGGGCGCACAGTTAATAAGAACGTTTACAAACATATTTACCATAGTTATCGTTTCTATCTACGTAAAGCTTCATAACTAAAATTATATTCTCTGGAAAATACAAATACTCCTAAAATAACTAAATATATTGATTAAAAAAAAAAAAAAAAAGATAAACATGGGAGTTTTAGGTTTAGGCACTACTACTAGGGCAGGGAACCTATGGCTCGGGAGCCAGATATGGCTCTTTTGATGGCTACATCTGGCTCACATACAAATCAGTAGGGGTTGATTCACTAAGCAACACTGATCAAGTAGCAGAGCTTAGTGTAGCAGCGCAAATAAAATGCTCAAAGTAGGCATGCTACTGCTGTAGCATGCACTACTAACTTAGTCTAGCTACCCCAAAACGAATGACTGCTCCAACTGTCCCACTCTGGACCCCGTCAGGTCCAGTGACTTTGTAGGATGAGTTCCCCGCACTTTGGCCCAATAGGCTGCCTGTCAAGTGACAGGCAGCCTATTGGGCAAATCAAAGAGCAGGGATCTCGTCCTACAAAGTGAATCAACCGCCAAGTCAGCTAGCTAATTGTACAAGCTGTTAGTCTGTATTTCTCCTCTCGGGGAAATTGCTGATGTTGCTGAAACCCAAGAGACGCTCAAGATGTGTCTGACACTTCCGCTGCCTGGCGGATCAACTGTATACACAACACCATTTGAACAGGGACGCAAGCCCTACTGTCCCAGTTTGAAACATATTGTATGGCTCTCACGGAATTACATTTTAAAATATGTGGCGTTTATGGCTCTCTCAGACAGAAAGGTTCCTGACCCCTGTACTAGGGTGTCTTAGGGTTATAATGATATTTTCAGATTTTTATTAAAAGAACAAACAATAAAATATGGTTATTGACAATATCATTAAAGTTCGGCTACATCACTTGCTAGGGCTGCACGATTTCTCGGTTTTAAACCGAAACCGCGGTTCCTGTGAAGACGATTTTGGGATCGTCTGGATCCGGTGGTTTTCGGTCTTTAGTGCTTGCCCGCATGGCCATGATCCGCGCCTACCGCAGCCGCTGTGCCGAGCCACAGAAGCAGTGCATATTTATTGATGTTAATGAGCCGGGCAGCGGGGGGTGGAGAGTTCAGTACTGAGCGGCACACAGCTTCTCCAATCGCTGGATAGCAATGGAATGACGGAGGCAGTAGGCGGAGCTGTACGCTCTAGTACAGCTCGGCCTACCGCTGCCGTCATACCATCGGTATCCAGCGATTGGAGAAGCTGTGTGCTGCTCTGGACTGAACTCTCCACCCCCCGCTACCCGGCTCATTAACCTCATAAATATGCACTGCTTCTGTGGCACGGCGCAGCGGCTGAGGTAAGCGGATCATGGCCAGGCGCGGGCATGGCCGCAACCGCGTACCTACCTACCTATACTGCACACTTTACTAGATGTACTGGGGCACTACCCATTCATTCTGGGCACTATACTAGCTATACTGGGGCACTTTACTATCTATACTGGCGCACTACCTACCCATAGTGGGCACTATACTAGCTATACTGGGGCACTACCTACCCATACTGAGCACTATACTAGCTATACTGGGGCACTATACTAACTATACTGGGGCACTACCTACCCATACTGGGCACTATACTAGCTATACTGGGGCACTATACTAACTATACTGGGGCACTACCTACCCATACTGGGCACTATACTAGCTATACTGGGGCACTATACTAACTATACTGGGGCACTACCTACCCATACTGGGCACTATACTAGCTATACTGGGGCACTATACTAACTATACTGGGGCACTACCTACCCATACTGCCACTATACTAGCTATACTGGGGCACTACCTACCCATACTGGGGCACTATACTAGCTATACTGGGGCACTATACTGGGGCACTACCTACCCATACTGGGCACTATACTGGGGCACTATACTAACTATACTGGGGCACTACCTACCTATACTGGGCACTATACTAGCTATACTTGGGCACTACCTACCTGTACTGGGCACTTTACGATCTATACTGTGGCACTACCTACCCATACTGGGCACTATACTAGCTATACTGAGGCACTACCTACCCATACTGCCGGGCACTATACTATCTATACTGAGACTCTATACTAGCTATACTGGAGCACTATACTAGCCACACTGGGGCAACTAAACTCCCTATATTGGGGCTACTATGATAGCTATGCCGCTGCACCCTAGTCCCCCCCACCCCCAAAAAAACCCGCTGCGCACGACACTGTACACTAGGACAAGCTAAAGCTTGTTTTGGAAAAAATCGTGAAAAAAATCGAAATCACAATTTGACAGAAAAATCGCAATTTCAATTTTTACCCAAAATCGTGCAGCCCTATCACTTGCCCTTTTTTTTCCAGGCGCCTTTTTTTGATGTATGTCCCTTTAAAGGGACACAGCGCTTAAACAGTGGAAAGCAAGAGGATCAGGAAAGGCTCTGGGCTTTCCAGAGGCTTCCCACTACTGAGCTAAGTACCTGTTTTTAATTTGTTTAGTGTACGCTTTAAACATAAAAACTAAAACTCTGGGTTTCTATTAAAAAAAGTCATACTTAGGAGTAGGAGGTTAGATACAATTGTTTATCTCATTAGCTCAGTTCAATCCAGGTTTGCTTTACAGTGAACCTGAGGTGAAATTAAATTGATGAGATTAATTTATCCTCCTACTACTTTTATTTTATATTTAAACACTTACAAAGTAGATTGAATGTTTTGTTGCCTCTGCTCTGCCTCTTCTCAGTGGCAGTCTCTAAAATGTCCAAGAGTTAAAATACATGAACAATAAACCTTTTTTTATCTCGTTCTGTTCTGAGAAGTTGAAATTCTGCCAGGAAAACTTTTATGGCTGTAATTTGTTTATCAGTGATGTTTACTATATTCCTGACAAGGTACCAACGAGACAGATGCGGTCTCTTCCAGGCCTAAATATGAAATCTTTTAGGCAGCAAAAGTCGACAAGTAAAACAGCCTGGTTATTAATATGTATTGCACTGTACTGCAGTAAATGTCTTGTAGTTTTTGTCCAGGGAAAGAGGGGAGGCGAGGCCAGGTGCCAGAAGTTGGGTGATTTGGGGTCTTTGGGATGGCTTCGCGTGACAAGGCTTTTCAGATAAATATAATTTTCTTTTACTTGGAGGCTGCAGGATTTTCTTCTTTACTTTGGAAGTCCACTTTAAAGAGAATCTGTACTCTAAAATTTTTACAGCAAAAAGCATACCATTCTATTCATTATGTTCTCCTGTGCCCCTCTGTGCTGTTTCTGCCACTCTCTGCTGCAATCCTGGCTTGTAATAAACAGTTTTAGGCAGTGTTTACAAACAAACTAACCAGCTTGTGATAGGCTCACATAAGCAGAGTGTGTGAGTCATACAGAGCCTGCAGGGGGCCTGCAGAGGGTGTGTATCGCTTCTATCCAATCACAAGCAGCCCTGCACATTCCACACATTCCAGCCTTTGCCCGACAGAGCCGACAGAAGAAAACAGATTAGATCATATAACAGAGATAACACAGCCACTGTGCAATTAGGAAAGGCTGCAGTAAGCCAGAGCACATTAGAACAGGCAAAGGAACTTATAGGATAGAAGAACAAAGGCTGAACATTTTGTTACAGAGCCTCTTTAAGTGATGTGACATGATGAGATAGAAATGTGTATATACAGTGCCAAGCATACAAATAACTCTTGTGTTGCTTTGATTCTTTCTCTGCCTGAAAGAGTTAATATACCGCTATACAACTCACAGGTTTTTCTCCAGTCAGGACCAAGCTGGATCACAGCATTCCTCCCTAATAAGGAATCACAACCATAAAATACATTCCCGGCAGAGAACTGGGCTTCTGAGAGCAGTGGATATATGAAAAAAGGACAGTACTTCATATATTTTTGCACTCAGACAGGGGACAGACTGTTTAATTGAGCTCAGACAAAACAATATATCTAGTTTTTTAGGTTTTTAAACATATTTAGAAGTCACTTTTAGGAGCAGGAGGATAAATACAATTGTTTATCTCATCAGTTTATTTTCACTCAAGTTTCACTTTAAGCCTGGTTTACATGAGTCTATACGATCTGTATCAAAAGAACTAGAAGTAAATACTCCTGCAGACAATGTTTAATGATTATACATAAGGAGAACAATCCTGTTTATATATGGTCTTCATTATTATACAGGCTTCAGAGAACTAAATACATTGCCCTCTACATTTATCTACCTCCACAACCATTCTTCTCTCTGTAACATCCGTTTTAGGGTACTATCAGGGGCACGCATAGCGCAGGGTTCTAACAGGGATCGTAACAGAGGGTACTATTAAGAAGCAACATAACACGCAGGGCCTTATCATCAGGCAACTTAATGCAGGGCACATTTAGAGGACACCATGATGCAGTACACTATTTGGAGTAACATAACAAGCTAAATACTATCAGAGGGAATCATAACTCAGGGCACTATAAGGGGAAACTTAATGCAGGGACCACAGGTTTATACCCCCCTAGTGAGCAGGTGATTTTTTTTTCAATTCAGCACTGCACCTTTAAAGTGGACCCGAACTCTTGCACAGGACAGAAGTAAAACAGAGAAATGCACCCTGTATGTATTTAGAGAGTTTAGCTTGTCTAATTCCCCCTCATTTATATCTAATCACAAGGCGTAATTTTATCTCTCCCCTATGTCACATGACTGTCTATGGCAGAGATGGCAGATAAGCTCATTTTGAAAGGACAAGGTATTAACATTATTTCTGCTTCCATGAATCAGGAAGTAGAAACCGTGCAGATTTATATTAGGATTTGTACCAGCTGTAACAAAGAAAGGTTTATTGTTTAAAGGTTATTATGCTGTTGCGTATCTTTTAGAGCAGAGAGGACATCTGGGTTCAGGTCCGCTTTAACAGTTTATTGCTTAGCCATACAACTTAGCAGCCAAATTAATCTTACCTCCCTTCCTTCTCACTAATAGAGCTATTTTTTGGAGGTCTCTGATTGCTACTGCTACTGTCAGCATTCCCTGCTAAGCCTCGCCTCCAGGACTTGACAATTGGCGTTAGGCGGTCCTGGTGGCACCACACTCCCACCGTCCATCAGCCTTAGGCGGTCGGGAGGTGGTTAAGGGACACCAAAGTGTAACACAGGCTACTATCAGGGGGCACCTTAACCACTTAAGGACCAGGGGATTTTCCTATGATCAGTGCTGCGTGAGCTCTCCAGTCCGCAGCACCAATCAGGATTGAGCCAGGGCGACCAGACTTCCCCCCCTTTTTTCCCCCACTAGGGGGATGTCCTGCTGGGGGGGTCTGATTGCCGCCGGCTATTTCTGCTTAGCGGGGGGCTCCTCAAAGCCCCCCTCCGCAGCTATTTCTGCCCTCTCTGCCCTTCCCTCCGTCTCCCGCAGGCTATGGGCTGCGCAGGACGTATATCCTTCAGCCTATCAGATGCCGGCGATCCCCGGCCATTTAGAGGCCGGGGATCGCCGATCTCCTTTACGGCGCTGCTGCGCGGCAGCGCCGTATGATGTAAACACAGGGGATTTCTTACCCGCGTGTTTACATTTAGCCTGCAAGCCGCGATCTGAGGCTCGCAGGCAGTTCACGGAGATACCCTCCGTGAACTGACATGGAACGCCCGCTTCCATGGTAACACCACTTCGACCTGCCGACGCCTATCGGCGTTAGGCGGTCGTTACACAGGGAAATAATATCTGGGTGTAATAAGATACAATACTATTAGAATCAGTGGTGCTTGTGAAGTGCATTTGCCCAAGGCGCTCCCAGCCCCACACACAGCCATACCCAATGGTGTGGGATCTCAGATGAACAGAGGGCACAGGAGTATACAGCATGCCAGCAGGACAGAGCTTTACCGGTCACCACTCGAGTAGTTTCAGTTAGAGCAATGAATGGAAGGGACGGAGGTTGATAGAGGGGGTAGGGACGTAACCGAGGTACCTGTGAGTATCGGAGCGCAATAATGGGTGGAATATGTATAAATTACTGCAAATGTATAACTATTATGCCAAATTTTGCATGCGGGTAACAAAGTGGACAATTTCGCCTCTCATTGTAAAACATATGCCAATTTGCACGTTTCACATGCACAAATATTCACGATTCCGGTGCGCAATGCAAAAGAATGCAGCAGACTGTCCGCGTTTTTCACACAGTTCATTGCGGATGAAAATTTGCATTACATGGAAACTAGCTCATTGACTATCATTAGCATGTTTTCTAATGCAAATATTCACAAAAAGTAGGAAAAAAATGGCATAAATGGAAACTTAGCCTGAAGTGAAATCACTGTATTTAGGTACAAGTTAACACAGAAACAAGAAAACAATGGAGGTTCCAATTTAGGTACATTACTTTTTAATGTTATAAAACATAGCTTTTATTCACAGAAAAAAAACGATATGAGACCAGGAAATGTCCCTGCAGTTTCAGTACCTGGATGCTCTGGATCTATGGACTTTCCGTGACTTCCCTCTATCTCGTGATCTGCTGTGACTGCGCTTGCGTCTTGAGCTGTAGGAGGACTCACTGCTAGAACGGTGCCTGCGTCTGAAACATCAATGAATGAATAAATATGCATTTTTTAACTCTTTGTAATAAAAAACAAAAGTTTTCCTTCTTAAAACACATACAAAGTATTTACGATTATTCAGGTTGGAGTGAGCACATGGTTTTTCCCACAATGCATCACTGCTGAATATGCAAATCATCATTTGTTGTCCCTGTAAGCCAAGGGTGTCCAAACTTTTTAGACCATGGGCCATATTACTGTTCTTGAGGTTGCAAGGGGGCCAACCTCGTGAAAATAAACACCATGGGACTACAGCACGGGCGTGCCCACACTTTTTTGGCTCGCGAGCTACTTTAAAATTTGCAGATGCCAGGAGACCTACCAACGTCTCAAATGCTAAGCACCCCCCCCCCCCCCCACGTAGGTTAGCCAGGTATATGTGCCTGCAGCGTAGTTTAGCCAGGTATGTGTCTACCTCAATCCGGCGGCTGAGGGTCCGGGACTCCTGTAACGCTCTGGCAGGCAGGCCGCTGGCCAATAAGGATGCAGGGGAGGAGAGGCGGCGAGGAGAGAGGGAGGAGAGAGGCGGCGCAGCCGCTACGTCATGGCTGGAGGCGGCGGCAGGCACGTTACAAGCACACACGTCGCAAGCTGCCTGCCACCGCTCCCTGCCATGACGTAGCGACCACGCCGCCTCTCTCCTGCTTCTCTCCTCCCTCTCTCCTCGCCGCCTCTCCTCCCCAGCATCCTTATTGGCCAGTGGCCAGCAGCTAAACATGATGAGCTGCCGGCCGCAACATTTAACAAGACGCGGCCGAGAGGCCGTGATCTACCTAGAAGGCGGTCGCGATCTACCGGTAGATCGCGATCGACCTATTGGGCAGCCCTGGACTACAGGCAGCAGAGAAGACACAGGTTTGCTACCAACATTGATGCATGAGGCGCTGCAGCAAGGGCCTGCGGGCTGCATACAATTAAAGACTCAAGAGAGTTTCAGGGCCACAAGAAAAGGCTTGGCCAGACTTTGGACATGCCTGCTGTAAGCTAAACTTTTGTTTTGCATAGTATTTTAATAGGAGGGCTTTTTGGTTCTTTTTAGCCCCTTAAACACTCCTAGGAGTTTTTGTTCACCATGAGCTCGCTGGGCATTCTGTAACTTTGTAAAAAAAAAAAAAAGGGGGGGGGGGGGGACTAACAGACCCAGGAGTTACTCGGCACTAGGTAGCTGCACACATGAACAGTTGTTTGATCATCCACCTAATTTTATTTACTAACCCCAAAATGAAAAAGGCAAATTCCCAAAGCAATCATACAGATTCATGGAAATTACAAGTATAAATGTTGGATTTAACTTTAAGTTCAATACCCCATTGCACTGCTCAGCTTGCCTATAGATGTGCATCTATTCATACAAACTTCAGACATCTTATGTCTCAGTAGATTCCTGTGAGTAGACTGCAGTCACATAATTGCTCACCTGGTTCCTGTGAACTACAGGTCTGCACCTTTATGTTGAGGACATTGCTTCTGCTGTAATGCAGGGATCCTGAAAAATGTAGTATGGCAGCAGGGTGTGTGAAGCACATTTAGCCCATCAGCCAGTTATTTTGTCCACCACTTTGTTTCTATATACGAAGTCCAACACTTTGATTGCCACCAGCCCCATCCTCCACCAACGTGCCACGTAATTTAGTAATTTAATATTATGTGGGTCCATTTGAGATCATCTGGATCTAGTCCAGAACAAAGACACCCTTTGGGGGACATAAAATGGATTCTGGCAGCACACTGCGCTACTACGGGTTTATTGTGGCACATGCACAGTGGGGAAAAGCAGCCGTGAGTGAGTCAGTCAGTGAGCTAGCAAGTGAGCAGGTGAGCGGGAAACCCCCCTCCCCCGATGCCGGGCTGCCTCCTCGTTCTAGTTCATTGAGGTAGAGGGCCAATGGATCCCTGCCACTGCAGCACTCCCTGGATCAACCACATCCCCCTCCACACACTGGTGGTGTGTGTGTGTGTATGGTGTATCTGGTGGTCCTAGAGAAAATTGATTGGAAAGGTTAAAGAGGAACTTCAGCCTAAACAAACATACTGTCATTAAGTTACATTAGTTATGTTAATTAAAATACAGTGGCTTGCAAAAATATTCGCCCCCCTTGAAGTTTTCCACATTTTATCACATTACTGCCACAAACCTAAATCAATTTTATTGGAATTCCACATGAAAGACCAATACAAAGTGGTGTACATGTGAGAAGTGGAACGAAAATCATACATGATTCCAAACATTTTTTACAAATCAATAACTGCAAAGTGGAGTGTGCGTAATTATTCAGCCCCCTGAGTCAATACTTTGTAGAACCACCTTTTGCTGCAATTACAGCTGCCAGTCTTTTAGGGTATGTCTCTAACAGCTTTGCACATCTACAGACTGAAATCCTTGCCCATTCTTCTTTGCAAAACAGCTCCAGCTCAGTCAGATTAGATGGACAGCGTTTGTGATCAGCAGTTTTCAGATCTTGCCACAGATTCTCGATTGGATTTAGATCTGGACTTTGGCTGGGCCATTCTAACACATAGATATGTTTTGTTTTAAACCATTCCATTGTTGCCCTGGCTTTATGTTTAGGGTCGTTGTCCTGCTGGAAGGTGAACCTCCGCCCCAATCTCAAGTCTTTTGCAGACTCCAAGAGGTTTTCTTCCAAGATTGCCCTGTATTTGGCTTCATCCATTTTCCCATCAACTCTGACCAGCTTCCCAGTCCCTGCTGAAGAGATGCACCCCCCGAGCATGATGCTGCCACCACCATATTTGACAGTGGGGAGGGTGTGTTCAGAGTGATGTGCAGTGTTAGTTTTCCGCCACACATAGAGTTTTGCATTTTGGCCAAAAAGTTTCATTTTGGTCTCATCTGACCAGAGCATCTTCTTCCACATGTTTGCGGTGTCACCCACATGGCTTGTGGCGATCTGCAAATAGGACTTCTTATGCTTTTCTGTTAACAATGGCTTTCATCTTGCCACTCTTCCATAAAGGCCAATTTTGTGCAGTGCATGACTAATAGTTGTCCTATGGACAGATTCCCCCACCTGAGCTGTAGATCTCTGCAGTTCGTCCAGTGTCACCATGGGCCTTTTGACAGCATTTCTGATTAGCGCTCTCCTTGTTCGGCCTGTGAGTTTAGATCACATGTGGCGAACTCCAGGCCTGGAGGGCCAGATCCATGCCAGTGTTTAGGATGGACTGAGAAATAAAGGAATGTGTTCTACCTGATGGACCACACCTCTCCTGATTCAGACCCATCAATTCATTTGAGCTGTATCAAAAATGTGTGAGGACCTCGGCCCTCGTAGGACCGGTTTGACATCCCTGGTTTAGATGGACGGCCTTGTCTTGGTAGGTTTACAGTTGTGCCATACTCCTTCAATTTCTGAATGATCGTTTGAACAGTGCTCCGTGGGATGTTCAAAGCCTGGGAAATCTTTTTGCAGCTTAAACCTGCTTTAAATTTCTCAATAACTTTATTCCTGACCAGTCTGGTGTGTTCTTTGGACTTCATGGTATTGTTGCTCCCAATATTCTCTTAGACAACCTCTGAGGTCGTCACAAAGCAGCTGTATTTGTACTGACATTTGATTACACACAGGTGCACTCTATTTAGTAATTAGCACTCATCAGGCAATGTCTATGGGCAAATGACTGCACTCAAAGCAAAGGGGGCTGAATAATTACGCACACCCCATTTTGCAGTTATTGATGTGTAAAAAAATGTTTGGAATCATGTATGATTTTCGTTCCACTTCTCACATGTACACCACTTTGTATTGGTCTTTGATGTGGAATTCCAATAAAATTGATTCAGGTTTGTGGCAATAATGTGACAAAATGTGGAAAACTTCAAGGGGGCCGAATACTTTTGCAAGCCACTGTAGATAATAGGTAATGATGATAGGTAATATAATCTCTTACCCACCCTGTTTTAAAAGAACAGGCAAATGTTTGATTTCATGAGGGCAGCCATCTTTTCGGTTGAAAGGAGGTGACAGGGAGCATGAGACACAGTTCCAACTGTCCTGTGTGCTGATCACCCCTCCCAGTTGCTAGGCAATGTGAACAACAAAATAGGAAAAACCCATCATGCTTTGCACAGCATCAGGGAAAAAAAGCCTGGACAGTTTTCTTCGATGGGTGGAGCTTAGCTAAAAATGCAGCTAAAAGGCCTCTTGCACACTGCAAGCGATTCCGATTCAGATTCCGCTTTTTAATCTGTTTTTCCATTCGGTTCAGATTCCGATTTGCAGTGTGCAGGGAGCAAACTGCAAATCGGAATCGGAATCGGATGTAAAAACTGATTAAAAAGTGGAATCGGAATCGCTTGCAGTGTGCAAGAGGCCAATATGGTGCTTTGGTAAGAAAAACAAAGTTCTGATGCTTTGAAACTGTTAAAGAAATACCAAGCCTTTTCAGTTCTACTGAGTAGATTTTTAGTCCGGAGGTTCACTTTAAGATGTGGATTTTAGACCTTAAAGTGGATCCGAGATTAACTTTTATACATTGCATAATTGTCTTCCTTACATATAGGTTATAGGGCATTCCTCAAGCCAAATACTTTTTTTTTGGTTTAATACTCTAATTCCCTATAAACTAAACAAGCCTCGCCCACAGCTTCTCCAAAACGCCAAGGCACTCAGACCCATGTAGCAAGGGCTTGTGGGAACTCAGTCTGGGCAGGAGGAGGAAAAGAAGATTTCTAGCAAGAGATTTCAGATGCAGAGGGGAGGGGGAGTGAATTTTTCCCAGGCTGAGGGGTGGAGATGCAGTTGCAGATTACCTGAGTATTGATGACAAACAGAACATGGCCGCTCTCATTGCATCACAGGAATAAATCATCTTATACTGTTGAAGCTGTATGCAGCCAGATTTGCTGTGTAAACTATCTAAACTTTAGATAAGATATTTAGACAAGTTACTTGTTATAGTTAGTTTTTCATCTCGGATCCGCTTTAAATAAAAAATAGGATTATGGGGTTCCAGGAAAGTCCTATTTAGGTGTATTTAAAAATGAGAAAGAATTTTTAGGAGTAGGACTATAGATAGAGTTGTTCATCTCATCAGTTTATTTTCAGTTTAGATTGAAATCTTTGCCTTGTTTGTGTGCTGCTATCTCTGCCAGGCTGTAGATTTCAATCAGCCACACCCTGCAGTCTCATCGCTCCAACCATTTGCCGCTATTTCATCACTGCAGCTCACTCACACTGCTGTCACAGTGACAGCAGAGCTTCCGTATCTTGGTCAGGAGGCAATTTCATTGGTTCCTGACCTCGTTATTAGGGCTAGTTCACACTGGGCGCTTTGGTAGCGTTTTGCTGATCGCCAGCGATCAGCAAAAAGCTGTTTTTTCACTGTACAGGAAAGCGATTTAGCAGCGATTGCGTTTTGTGATTCTTTAACATTAAAATGCAATCGCTCCAAAAATGCTGCATGCACCATCAGCAAATCGCTAGTCACTGGCAATCGCTACAGTGTGAACACTACCAATGACTTGCATTAGCAGCAGCATTTTGCTGATCGCCAGTGATCAGCATATTGCTGAAAAATCGCCCAGTGTGAACTAGCCCTTATACAGTGGACCAATTACAGTAATGATATGTTCAAACAAACAGGGAATGGACAGCTCTGGTCCTTAAGGGGCTAGAGACGTCCAGGGTTAATATTTGCCTCAAGAGACAGAATACAGAAAAACTGAGAGCTAAGCAATTGTGCCCTTAGCAAGACTGTTGGGACCATACAGGCTGTCTTGAACATTTTTTCAACTGTTAATATACTAGGATTCTCACACGCAAAAGTAAACAAAAAAAGTCTTTTAAGGCTGCTTCCACACAGGGACGTTACAGGCGCACGTTAGTGCAGCCTGTAACGCTCCCCCAACGCACAGCAATGTAACACAAGTGGGCTGTTCACACTGCCCACGTTGCGTTACATGTAAGGCTGCACGTTCTTCAGAAAGTGCAGCATACTATAGCGTTACAGCGGCTTAAGCCGTGTTAGACTGTCTGCACATGCTCAGTAATGTTGGGGAGGAGCGGAGAGCGGCCAGGCACATGGCTAATTAATATTCACTGCATGTTGTGACGTGCAGTGTTTACTTCCTGGAGCGGCCGCTCTGTGCGGCGATTGGCCGGCGGGACCACGTGATGCCGCATGCGTCCAAGAGTACGCATCACGGCATCACGGCCGCCAGAGTGAGCTGCACAACGCGGCTCACTCTGACGTCCACATCGAAGAGCACCAGGCGTTGCGTTAGGTGCACGTTATGCGACCTTAACGTGGCACCTAACGCAACGTCTTAGTGTGCAAGTAGCCTAAAAGCACGATTATCAAACAACTTGAAGAAGTTGGACAACTTTTAGGCACGTACACACGCTCTATTTTTACAAATGACGGGTCCGTCAGACCCACCCGCGGGGCGGTCGTTCTGCCGACAGTAACACGTGTGTACGCACTGTCGGCAAACTGATAAGACTGTTTTTGACTGATCCGCGGGTGCTGAGAGCGGTAATCCCGACCTCTGCTCGGGGCAACCGCCGGAAGGTCTGTGCAGAGTATAGCACGCCGCAGGGCGGTTTTACATACCACCCGGGGGATCCCGAGGTCGGCCGCCATTCTTCTTCCTCTCCTCCGGGGCTCTGCTTCCTGCTGGTGAGATCGTCGGCTGTGGTCATGACGACAGCCAGCAATTTCACTTTAGAGTTGCAGCGCCAACTGGAGGATGGAGGCATAACTGCAGCGCTGGAGCCAGGGAGGTGAGTGATTGCAGAACTGCTGCAGATCTCCCTGGCAGCATGATTTTCTCCAGGTTTTAGGGTCTGTAAGGGTGCACCGCTTTTAGACCCTAAAATCCGGAAAGAATCATACCGCCAAGGGGGTTAAGAGACTTTTGTTGAACGTGTGTATGTGGCTTAATGCAGGAGAAAACAACCAGTGAGAGAAACACCTTATGAATAAGAGAGATCAAAAGAGAATGACTGTTGGCATAGCTGCATTAGCCAACAAGTGAACAATCAGTTCCTGAAGTTGCAATTTTGGAAGCATGAAAAACAGGCACACATAAGGATCTGAGAGACTTTGAAAAGGGTCAGACTACAATGGCTCGATGACTGGGTAAGAACATCACTAAAAAGCAGGTCTTATGGGGTGTTTATAGACTGCACTATTTCCTACCTACCAAACTGGTCCAAGCATGGACAGCCAGTGAACCAGCAATAGAATGATGTGCACCACAGGTAGCCCGTGGGAGGAAAATCTAGCTCATCTGGTGCAGTCCCACGGAAGAGCTACTGCAGCACAAACCGCTGAATAACTTAAAAAGGAATTTAACCTCAGATTGAACTTTATCCCAATCAGTAGCTGATACCCCCTTTCCAGCAAGAACATTTTACCTTTTCTTAAATAGATCACCAGGAGGGTTGTGTGGCTGATATTGTGATGAAACCCCTCCCATAGTGTGATGTCCTGACAGTTTGCTGTCTGTAAACCTCGTTGCATTGTGTGAAGTAATGGCTTTTTCCAACCACCAAGCAAGCAATCTCTCCCTCTATGCATAGAACTCTCAGTAAAGAACATTCCGTACAGATCACCTGACAGAACTAAAGATGTCACCACCAGTGATACATTTCAGAATGCAAAACAGCGAGAAGAAAGATTTCACAAAGGGCAAACACTGACTAAATAATCTATAAATTAAGATTGTAAACAATAAGCAATTTTCTTCATTATGTAATGTTCACTACAGTTCCTCTTTAAAGCCGGCAATTAAATAAAGCTGTCAGAACAAACTGCATTGCAGCCTGCTGTGTACAGGGCTGTGAAGACATTAATCTGTGTAGTTAGTTTAACAGACGACCTGGCAACAAAACTACAGCTGACACCTAGTACTGTGCACCCCAGAGTGATTGCACATATGTTCCACTATAAGGCATAATATTGCATTCCAAAATAAGTCACTGCTCACTGTACTAAATACAATATATTGTTACCTAAATATCTCACAGTTGTGAGATTACCAACAATGAGCTAGAAGTAACATTCTTTAGCAGTATGCTGCAGGGAAAATGTAAATTACAAAAGGGAAAAACAGAACCCCATTTAGTAACAGGCACAGCACCACTCAGATAATTTTGAAAGATTTTTTTGGTACATGATCTTTATTTAACATGATCAAAATAGAATATAAATTCAACACTCAGGGTAATACAATAAATTAAAACAATTTAAAAGAAAATCTGATCATACAATGAACCCAGCTTCAGTAATATACCAAGGAGTGCAATATTAGTGCAAGTATGAGATACACCTTTGAACCTGCATCAAAACAATCACATCTCAAAGTGCTCAGTACTACTAAGCACAGATGCTCTCCTCTCCTTGAGAAAGCGGGGTGAAGCCCGAGGAACTTGTGGGATCTGTCCTGAGGGGATCCTCTGCCTCTCGTCATGCTGTCCTGTTCATCCACTACTTCTTGGGCCAAGTATCTTTTTTGCACTATTGCTCTCTCTGCACTTCATTCCATAGGCTGCTCCTATACTAGTCACCTGACATCAGACTGTTATCAGTTTAGAGGTTTTACTAGCACTGTGGATGTTATTGTCTTTTGCGTATGGATTTGTATTTATGTATGGATTTGCAATGAGCACTTTGTGATGTGACTGTTACACTAATATTGCACTCCTTGGTATGTTACTGAACCTGGGTTCACCCATTTGTGGGCTCTAGTTTTGAGCCTCCAGTGGGAAAATATATATTATAGATTCAACTAGTGGTACTGACCATTCCTTATTGTATTGAGCATTGGGCATATTTATATTATACAGCAAGGCATTGTATGATCAGATTTTCTTTTAAATGATTTTAATTTATTGTATTACTATGAGTATGGAACTTATATTCTATTTTTGATCATGTTAAAATAAGATCATGTACCAATTTTTTTCAAATTATGGTGCTGTTACTAAGGGATTTCTGTTTTCCACTTTTGTATTAATAATCCGAACGTTTGTATAGTGTTTTTTTACTGTTGGACTCAAAGCACTCAAGAGGCCATCTGCCGTGTTAAGGCTCATACACACATCAGACTATAGTCTTTGGAAAATGAAAGATCACAGACCAATCTTACCACCCTTCATGTAGTATGAGAGCCATACCTACACAGTCTTTTCTATGGAGCTGAACTTCCCATCAGACAGAAATCTTTGCAAGATGCTGCACACACAGATGCTGTACAGACACAAAAGATCAGTATCTGCAAAAGATCTGTTCCTGCCAATTGCATTCATAGTCTATGAGATCTGCAGATCATCATACACACCTTGTTTAACTGACATTCATCTGCAGATCAGACAATCATCTGCAGATCTGAAAATCCATCCTGGTGGATCTGATCTGCAGATGAATGTCTGTTAAACAAGGTGTGTATGATGATCTACAGATATCATAGACTATGAATGCATTTTGCAGGAATGGATCTTTTGCAGGAACAGATCTTTTGCAGATACTGATCTTTTGAATGTCTACAGCATCTTTGTGTACAGCATCTTGCAAAGATTTTTGTCTGATGGGGAGTTCAGCTCCATAGAATAGACTGTGTAGGTATGGCTCGTACTACATGGAAGGGGGTAAAATTGGTCTGTGATCTTTCATTTTCCAAAGACTTTGGTCTGATGTGTGCATGAGCCTTTAGGGAGTCTTGCCTTGAACTCCTTGGTACACTATCCAGCTACTACTGCTGGATAAGCTATTTTGACCCAAGCACCCCCAGACCACATGTAAGTGATGAGGACACTCCTCCTTGTTTGGAAAATGTAAATTAAATAGAACACATTTGACCTGGGACTGGAAGTATAAGACCTCTGAGACACCGATCTTATGACACCCCAGGTCACGCAGACCTGCACTCACCTTTTGTCATAGGAGTGTGAACTGGAGTACGCCTCACGTGAGCGAGACCTGGACCTGCGCCCGGATTTCTTACGACTGCGGGTTCGGCTGCTCGATGAGCTACTGGAAGACGAGCGCCTTCGATGTTTCTTCTTTTTGCGAGTCCTGGTTTCCTCCTCAGAATCTGAAGAGCGTCGGCCCATTGTGTGTCTTGAATAAAAACAATATACATAATTTTAATTCAATAAAAAATAGATATCTGTACTTATTTTTAAGAGAAATTCTATGCTCGATCCCACAGCAGTGACTTGCAAGCAGATCCCTCCACTGCCGGACGGGACTCCCTTCATCTTAGCAGCCCCGCTCCTACCTGTGTGCAGCTGCCAGTAGGGTTTGCACCAATGCAGTACCACAATGCCACTGATGCACAGAGAAAAAAAGCCACACACGAATGGCTCCATGCTACTGCGCAAGCGCAGGTCCTACTTTGCGACTGCGTAGTGAGGCCGCACTCGTACACAGAGGGGAGCATGGCCGTGAGCAATATTCAACAATGTTGAATATTTTCCAAGGGTCCCAGCACAGGAGGGGCGTAAGAAGATTGGGGAAGCCTTAAAGTGTACCTGAGACCAAAGAGCTCTCACCTTTTATACTTACCTTGGGCTTCCTCCAGCACCCTCGATGCTGCTCGGTCCCTTGTCATCTCCCTGGGCTGCTCCTGTCACCTGCTGGATGGCTCGGTACTCTGCCCGAGTTGCGCATGCATAGCCCGGTACTACTGCGCAGAAGCAGAACACGCTCGTCTGCAGGAGCGTGCGAGGCTGGGCTGCACATGAGCAACGAAGCGCGACTTGAGCAGAGTACTGGGCCGCCCAGTGAGAGACAGGAGCGGCCCGGGTAGACGGCAAGACAACAAGCAACCTTAACCTGCTGAGCGGTCTGGACGAGCTCAGCTCGTCCAACACCGCCAGAGGCTGCCGCTCAGGCCCTGCTGGGCCGATTTTCGTCAAATAAAAAGCAGCACACGCAGCCGGCACTTTGCCAGCCGCGTGTGCTGCCTGATCGCCGCCGCTCTGCGGCGATCCGCCGCGAGCAGCGGCGAAAGAGGGTCCCCCCAGCCGCCTGAGCCCAGCGTAGCCGGAACAAAAAGTTCCGGCCAGCGCTAAGGGCTGGATCGGAGGCGGCTGACGTCAGGACGTCGGCTGACGTCGATGACGTCACTCCGCTCGTCGCTATGGCGACGATGTAAGCAACACAAGGAAGGCCGCTCATTGCGGCCTTCCTTGTTTATTCTGGGCGCCGGAGGCGATCGGAAGAACGCCTCCGGAGCGCCCTCTAGTGGGCTTTCATGCAGCCAACTTTCAGTTGGCTGCATGAAATAGTTTTTTTTTTATTTAAAAAAAACCCTCCCGCAGCCACCCTGGCGATTTAATCAGAACGCCAGGGTGGTTAAGGGGGCTGGAGGAAGCCCCAGGTAAGTATAAAATCTGAAAATTATTTGGTCTCAGGTTTCCTTTAAACTCCCTAGCGGTATTGATGGTTATACACATCAATACTCTCCTGCACTGTATACTAGCCCCTTGCTTGACACATTTTGGAAAGTTACAAGAAAAAAAAAAAAAGGTTATGAAAATTAATTATATCACTTTTTGCACAGAGATCCTAGGGAAATTGAATGCCAGGGAGGTTAATAGTGAGGTTTTCAGTACAATGAATGTATGCCTCACTTACGTGGTGAAGGAACACGTCTGTTAGCGCACTGCTTGCAGTGTGTTACTGCGTCTGGACCCTCTGCACCGCAATTAATGTGAAAGCCCCATAAGGCTATCTTTGCTTCTGCAACAGGATGCAGTGTTTTTGTGCGGCGCAGCATGGTAAGTGTAAAAGGACCCTAAATCTCCAAATCTGATTTGTTCTGTGCAATGATCTAGTTCTGCTCAGAGAGTTTCCTCAAGAAAAACTGCCTAAATATTGCATTTTCCTTTGACCTACCACTGACTTAATTATTTCTACTAGAAACATTGTAGAATGATTGTGTTATAAGCACATAAAAACAAATGAGTGCACCCCAAATAAGGTTTGCCATTATTCCTTGAGCACCATGTATTCTTCTCAATTAAACTGGACATTCTCTTTAAGGTTTTATAAAGTGACCTATGGGCAGCAGTCTGCTATCAGTGGACTATGCAGACATGGTTTCGCTTTTGATGTAGGAATTCCACATACTCTCATCATTCTAGTCAATTTGATACAAATGCTGGAGACAAAGGAAGCTGCCTGGCTTCAATAAACACAATATTTCCATATCAAACCAGCTCAGAAAAAGCAAACATATTTCCTTGCAGAGGAAAACAACAGAAGGCTGATCAGTTAAAACTATATTTTGACTTCAGGTCGACTTTAAAGTGTGCCTGTACTCCGGAATGCCATTGTAGACAAAAGCCATGTCTAAGCTCCCCTGATAAACACAGTTTAACACTTACCTTTTGTTTACATAGCCTCAATAAACTTCAACAGAAATGTGTCTCTTTAAAGGATACCCAAAGTGACATGTGACACGATGAGATAGACATGTGTATGTACAGTGCCTAGCACACAAATAACTATGGTGAGTTCCTTTTTTTCTTTCTCTGCCTGAAAGAGTTAAATATCAGGTATGTAAGTGGCTGACTCAGCCCTGACTCAGAAAGGAAGTGACCACCGTGTGACCCTCACTGATACGAAATTCCAACTATAAAACACTTTACTAGCAGAAAATGGCTTCTGAGAGCAAGAAAGAGATAAAAATGGGAATTTCTTATCAGTGAGGGTCACACTGTAGTCACTTTGTGTCTGAGTCAGGACTGAGTCAGCCACTTACATACCTGATATTTAACTCTTTCAGGCAGAGAAAGAAAAAAAGGAACACAGCATAGTTATTTGTGTGCTAGGTACTGTACATACACATGACTATCTCATCATGTCACTTCGGGTATCCTTTAGGGCTGTGTTCCCACTTGTGCCAGAGAACGGATATTTTTGTCCATTCTCCGCTCATTGTTAAATGGACAGTGAACGGCTCCTACTTTCTAAATAGGTGCGTTCACATTTGTCAATCTGCTGCAGTAACCAGACCGCACGTCTGTGCAGTCTGTGATAATCACAGCAAGGCAGAACATTTTCATATGCAAATTTTCTGCAGAAAAATAAATGGCCTATAGGATCGTTCCCATTTGAGGGGATAGAGTGTGATTTCCCACATGCAAATTCAGATCAGAACCACTATCGCAGAAATCACTAAATTTTAAATACATGTAAAAACATACAATTAAAGAGAACTTGTACTGAAAAAAAGGGCCTTTGTGAGGTAGTTACCTCGGGAGGGGGAAGCCTCTGGATCCGATTGAGGCTTCCCCAGTCCTCCTCTGTCCCATGGTGGTCTTTCTAGGCCGCTCTGAATTGAGGCCAAGTAGATATTTACCTTCCCCGGCTCCAGTGCAGGCGCAGTAGCAGCTCTCGGGTTGGATCAGGCGGAACCAGCACATCCCGATCAGGTCCACTCTATTGCGATCGGCTATTTCTGCCTGATCCGAGCTGAGAGCCGCTACTGCGCCTGCGCCAAGGAAGGTAAATATTGCAGGTGCTTCTGCACCTGCGCAACAGCCTGACAATATATTGGATGTGGAATCGGAGGGCCCTAGAGAGACCACCGTGGGACTGAGGAGGACAGGGGGAGCCTCAATCGGATCCAGAAGCTTCCGCCTCTCAAGGTAAGTACCCCCCAGGGGCCCTTTTTTCAGTACAGGTTCTCTTTAAATACTATGTGCACAAGCTAAGCGACAAACTACACAGCATGTCTACATTCAAAAACGATAAAGTTGTTCAAAAGACTTGTACACACATTCCAACCTGAATGACAGTTGGTCAGATTAATCCACCATTTGGATCTGGCAAAGAACCTGTTATCAGTTGGTCATCTGGTTGTTTGCCAGCCGTACACACCCAACTTATCTTCCAACAGACAAGTTTGGAACATAGTTGGACAGATTGTTGGTAGGTGTGTATGAGCCTTTAGATGTATTCTCAGAGTCTTTAAGATGTCAACAACACTTGTCTGTCTGTTTGACCCTTCTGTGACCTTCTGATGTAAACAAGCTTTTAGTAGGGAAGCCACATAAGCAGATATAACCCTTTAGCCCCTGCACAAATTCCAAGACACAAGATCGCACCCTAACAATGCAGACAGCAATTTCTTCAACTCTTTAGGGTGTGTTTGCACCAATCATGTTGTGTTATAATGCAACACATTACGCATGTTCACATCTCCACATTGCATTGAAGCACATTAGCCTAACGCAAAGTCCCGGTTTGTACAACCTCTCCAGACACAACAAGGAAAACAGACATGACATCAGTAGTAAAGATTATGCTACCACAGACCCCACAATTACACATATGTACACAGCAGATTGTATATTATATCATGCTGTGACCGCCCACGTTTAGATCATGCTGTGACCGCCTACGTTTCCTAAATAGCAGAGTGCGGATCAAGCTTGAAGCACACCCGACGTGAGAGGAATATGGAGATTGGCATAATTATATACTTTTGAGGCTACATTCACAGTGGAACATTGCGGAGCTGCGTTATAAACTCTTATAACATAGCTTACCGCACTGCAATGATAAGCTAATGTCACACTGTTCACAGTGCGACATTAGCGTCGCAATGTAACGTGTAGTGTTATGGTAATGCACTGCTGCTCTTTACGCACGCGTTACCAGTAGGGATGGCCCTGTCTAGGAGAACTTATGGAGAAGCAGGTGATCAGTTTGATCAGCTGATAGATTTGTAAGGCTCTGATTTGCTGGTCATGATCATGTGCTAGACCAGGAAGTCATCACAGCAAATCAGAACCTTACAAATCTATCAGCTGACCAAACTGATCACATGCTTCTCCATGAGTTCTCCTAGGCTGGGCCATCCCTAGTTACCTGGTACAGGAAAGCATAATTTTCATTGCCTGTATTGCTTTACTGTACCTACTATATGTGACGATAATGCATTGTTTTGTAATGCTGCGTTGCGACTTTAACGTTACATTACACTGCAACGTCTCACTGTGAATAAGCCCTAAATAGCGCAAATTGTCTGTCTGTTTCAACGATTTCTTACCTCTAAAACCTGGTACACACATCCAACTTTGAATGAGCAATATTACTACTTCCATGTAAAATGAGAGCTTACCTACATAATTATTATTATTGATTTAGAAAGCACCAACATAATACGTGGCGCGGAATCTCATCATAGTATTCAGAATCTGTTAGCCCTCATACTAGATGGAAGTGGTAAAATCAGCCAGAGACTGGCAAATCAAAATTGAATGTGTGTACTAAGCTTAATACTTTTAGCAATAGACCATGACAAAGCATGCAGATCAGGTACTCTGACTGAAATCTGACTAGACTAGCTGCATGCTTGTTTCAGGTGTGCGATTCAGACATTACTGATGCTTAACCTCCCCGGCGTTCTATTGAGATCGCCAGGGAGGCTGCGGGAGGGTTTTTTTTCAATTAAAAAAAAACTATTTCATGCAGCCAACTGAAAGTTGGCTGCATGAAAGCCCACTAGAGGGCGCTCCGGAGGCGTTCTTCCGATCGCCTCCGGCGCCCAGAACAAACAAGGAAGGCCGCAATGAGCAGCCTTCCTTGTTTGGCTTTCCTCGTCGCCATGGCGACGAGCGGAGTGACGTCATGGACGTCAGCCGCCTCCGATCCAGCCCTTAGCGCTGGCCGGAACTGATTGGTCTGGATGCGCAGGGCTCGGGCGGCTGGGGGGACCCTCTTTCGCCGCTGCTCGATCAGGCAGCACACGCGGCTGGCAAAGTGCCGGCTGCGTGTGCTGCTTTTTATTTGAAGCAAATCGGCCCAGCAGGGCCTGAGCGGCAGCCTCCGGCGGTGATGGACGAGCTGAGCTCGTCCATACCGCTCAGGAGGTTAAAAGATAGAAGCCACCATATACCTCTCACTTCATGTAACCTGGTTTGCATTAACTTTTTTTGAACCAGTGATTTACCTGAGTTCACTTTAAAGCCGCATCTACACGCGTAGATGCGGCCGCGATGTTCCTTATCAATCGAGCCGATGATGCGGCTCGATTGATAAGATCCGACAGGACGGATCTCTCCACCGCCAATTCCCTGCTCGCTCCCCGGGAGGGGACAATGGCAGAGAATCGAGCGGAAAATAAGCGGCGCCGGCGAGGACAAGCGAGGAATCGAATGCGGCGCACGCGCGGCGAGCGGGGAGGCGGAAGAGTCAAGCCGCCAGATCGCAGCCTCATCTACCCATGTAGATGAGGCTTATCTTTTCTCAGGAGTTTTCTCCAAGGAGATATTTTTAAACCTTACAAATAAAATACCTTGAAAACTCCCAGCATGTACGAAAATATCCAAAATACGTTTATTATTTTTGACCTACTTTTTAGTAACTTTTCAATTGCTATGTGCATAAAGTGGACCTGAGTTTTTGCACAGGACAGAAGGAAAACAGAGAGACAGGCACCCTATATGTATTTAGAGAGCTTAGTCTGTCTAATTCCCCCCTCATCTGGTGTCTAATCACCACTGTAATATGATCTCTCAGCTGTGTCAGCTGGCTGCCACTGCAGATACGCTCATTTGAAAGCACAGGATGTTAATAGGTCTGCTTCCACGAAAGCAGAAAGTAGACACACTGCAAATTTTTTGCAGGATTTGTATTAGCTGCAACAAATAAATGTTTTTCTTTAAAGGCGATGATGCTGTTGCGTATCGTTTACAGCAGAGAGGAAGTTCGGAATTAAGGTTCGCTTTAGGCTGCTTTCACAGTGAGACGCTACAGGCGCACGTTAAAGCAGCCTGTAACGCAGCCCAACGCACAGCAATGAAAAATCAATGGGCTGTTCACAGTGCCCACGTTGCGTTACATTGTAACGCTACACGCTTTAGACTATTTGCACATGCTCAGTAATGTTGGAGGAGGAGGGGAGAGTCCACTATTGCAGCCAGCCACATGGCTAGTTAATATTCACTGCACTGTGTGACGTGCAGTGTTTACTTCCTGGAGCGGCCGCTTTGTGCAGCGATTGGCTGGCGGAACAACGTGGTCCGCATGCATCAAAAAGTATGCATCACGGACGCGTCAAGAGCCGCCTAACGCAGCTCAATCTGATGTCCAACTTCAAAACCACCATGCATTGCGTTAGGGGCACGTTATGCGATCTTAATGTTGCATCTAATGCAACGTCTTGGTGGGAAAGAGGCCTTAATCTGTACCTGAGACAGGTTTGCATAGAAGAAATCATACTTACCTGGGGCTTCCTCCAGTCCCATGTAGTTGGTGGGCTCCATCACTGTCCTCTTGGGTGGCTCCGTTTGTCTTCAAACCCGTAGAAAGGCTTTAGTTGCACCAGTCAGGCTTGCAGGCTGCTCCGTCACCTAAGGGCCCTTTCACGCTGTGTAAGTTGCATTGCGTTCAAACTACAACAAAGAGCGAAAAAAGGCACACTGTGCAGTAGCATTTGCGACCACAGAGTGATACAATGAAAATATACCTCACTGCCACTGTAAACACAGGCATTACCCTGTTATCGCAAAGCATGCATTGGGAACCGCCGCACCATATTAGATGTAAAACCCCCATAGGAATAACATGGTATCACGTTGTGATGCAAATATATTGTCCATTGCAACCCATGGGGCTTGATTCACAAAGCGGTGATAACTCAGTTATCACGCCTAAAAGACTTTAGGCGTGATAAGCGGTGCAAAGCTGAGTTATCACCGATTTGTGCTGCTCTTCGCGCGAAGCTCCCGCGCGCAAAGTTTTGCGCGCGCAAAGTCCCATAGGGCTCAATGGACGCTGCGCGCGAAGCAGGGCACACTGCGCGCGCAGCGCGGTGCGCTACGCGCGCAAAACTTTGCGCGCGGGAGATCGCGCGAGTTTCTTCTTATCACTCCTAAACTGAGTTTAGGCGTGATAAAGGGCTTTTCACAGGCGTGCAAACACTTTGCACCGCTTTGTGAATCAAGCCCCAAGTGTGCAAGGTGTGGATATTTCATTTATTATACTGTGATAAACACTAGGAAGATTTATCAGAACCAGTGGAAGTGAAAATGGACTGGAAATTGTGCAAAACAGGTGCAAAGTGCAGAACAGCTACTCAGAGCAACCAATACAATCCTGCACTGGGCATCTGCCCCACTTTAGCAGCAGTTTTGCACTACTATTCATGCACTGGTGTTGATACATCTCCCACAGTGACAGTCTAGTAAGCTGACATTCTGTCTCCCTAGGTTCTCATCATATACACTTGTACAGACAGCAGTCAGGGCTGGGTTTAGTTCAGTGTTAGAGTATAGTCTGTGGCCAGGTCTTCTTACACCCAGCTGTTTTCCCCATGCGCAGGTTAGGGGTACTATGCAGCCCACAGGCCCAGAAGCCAGATCACTTCTCCCCATCACAACACTACAGGCCTGCTAAAGATGGCCGAGGCCTCCGCTTCCCAGCTGCGAGCCCAGAGCCTGTCACAGGTCACTGAGAGGACACCAGAATAGACAGACTACCAGCACACAGACCCCAGTCCCCCACTCACCCCAACCTGCAGCTCCACCGGCTCCGGCTACCTGGCCCACGCTGGAAACATACAGTCAGACCAGAGCAGTCGAGCGCTCTCCTCTGCAGACACAGGCAAGCGCCAGCCGAGTAATCGATGCGAGTCGCTTGCAGAGACAGGTCACACAATAGATCTCAGTGCAGAGCAGCTCTCCCTGTTCTAAGCAACTGTCTGCTGCTCACTCCGGATACTCTGCAGATCATAACTGACACTGTAGCAAAATATAACACTCATACTATTTCCAGGATACATAAACAAGGAATATGTATCTATTCAGTGTACATTGACTTCAGTGCGTTCTGTGTGTGACTGTAGATATATACTAATGATAGAGATGTAGATAGATAGATAGATAGATAGATAGATAGATAGATAGATAGATAGATAGATAGATAGATAGATAGATAGATAGATAGATAGATAGATAGATAGATAGATAGATAGATAGATAGATAGATAGATAGATAGACTGATGTGCAAGAAACGTGAGAATGGGGCAAGATAACTGAAGAAGTGGTAAGAATTGTCAGGATCCAGATGTGAGGAGGTGGAAACCTGTCCAATGACCTTATAGCTGTAACTGACGCTAAACGAGAGATCCCAGAGGCTGACCCAGGAGACTGGATCCCTGTGTAGTGACACGTCTGTTCATCAATTACATTTTATGTCACAATAAAAAAAAATGGTCCTCAGAAAGTGCATATATGTCACCTAAAACGCATACGTAGAAATACTCTTTCTTGCATGTTTTATCTACAACGACATGCTTTATGTTTTCTCTGTATTGCTTATATACTTTCCTATGCTTCATACAAAAACGTAATGGAAGAGAAAGGCAATATTAGATGGTTACACTGGTTGTGTTTTATACACTAGTGCCTTTATTGCTTGTTCTATTAACAGCTCTGATAATCACCTTCTGCCTCATTATTATTGTATGCTTATTGTATGAGTGTCCAGTAATAAGTTTTGGAAATACAGAACCACTGGGGTTTTTGATAGAGGGCCAAAAGGAACCAAAGCTCCCCTCACTGAAAAGGGTATGCCAGCTTTTGAAATATTGCCTTCCAGAAAACAGCATTTTATGTGCATACGTGCATTTATTACACCACTCTGTCATATGTATTATTTGCTATTATTGTTTTTATTATTGTTGCTGCTATTTTTCACTACGTTACAGGTGGTACACATTCATATACTGTATGTTGTGTATAAAAAGAGTACTTAGTGTATCAGACATAATTCTGTCACTGCCTCTATACAATAAGTGACATAACCCTTGCATTTGTATCAGATATAATTATATCACTGCCTCTGTACATTCAGTGACATAACCCTTGCATTACACGTTGGTAATTTTACATGATCCCTAAAGTGTAAAATGGAGATAATCGTGCCATTACCATAGGATAATATAAAATAAATTCCAGTATATGTACCATGACAATAATTCAAAATGATGGACATACTTCTAAAATGTAAACCACTTTGTCATTTGAGATTTCGGACTTTTGATGCAGCAACAGAACCCTGATAATAAGTGTGTTATTGAGGTATACTCCTTGGTCATATGAATCTTCCAGTTTCAGTGCATTGATTGAGAGGTATGAGGTATGATTAGCAGAGGTGACACCAGGAAGTGTGGGTGGCCAGTGTAGAAAGACAGGTGTCACTGGCGCAGGGGAATATGACATGAGGCTGAGTGATGGCTCCATCAGCCCCCCCTCCCCTGGATAGTCCTCTCGGCTCCTCTCGGCGCTCTTCGGACAAATTCGGACACACATTACTGATCTTCTTCCTAAAGTGACCGAAATAGCAAGAGCGCTTCTCCTAAAGTGGATACAAGTGTCACAAAGTGAGCTCTTTGTGTCGCCTTGGAATAGCTTTGAAAGTATTTCGTAAAGTCCAGAGTAATAAGGCTTCAAAAG
The DNA here is from genome assembly GCF_040937935.1 of Hyperolius riggenbachi. Lineage (NCBI taxonomy): Eukaryota > Metazoa > Chordata > Amphibia > Anura > Hyperoliidae > Hyperolius > Hyperolius riggenbachi. Next base: position 163,525,993 of record NC_090649.1, on the reverse strand, counting down.
GCTACTTCTTTTCTTTTTTTTTTTACTTTAGATTCACAAAAAAATGCTTTCCTGCATCGCATATGATATTAATGTCTCATGTAGTGCAAATAAATTAATCCTGCAACAAAAGAACACAAATACACAGCTATAGGATATATATATATATATATATATATATATATATATATATATATATATATATATATATATATATATATATATATATATATATATATATATATATATATCCAATCGAGTCGCATATGCATATTCATCATGTTCATACATCTATGCAGGCTGTGCTATGTTCTGGGATTTGGAAGCCATACAATTAATTCATTAGCCGGCGATTTACAATAGTGCCAGTAGTCATAGATACACTTTTGCGGTTTGTTACATTTCCAAGGGTCAGAAGTCAAGTAATCAATAAATAAAGGCAGAGTTTTAGAGCCAGACTTAATAAAGGGTGAGTGAATCCTGATGTCTCGCTCGCTAAATGTCTCACAAATAGAATTAGTTGATCTATAGACCAGAAAGGACAAAATAGTCGCTGGGAAAACAAAATGAATAAAAATGAACATTGTTAATAGATCGGCTGTAGGAATTGTGCCCTGATTGCTTGTAGCACCTCCCAGACCTCGCTGCTATATTATTAATATTAACATGGACAAGATGGACGGCTTTCCATAATGAATCTATAATGCATATTTAGTATCTGGCTCTATCACCTATTTTTTTTTTGCTGGGCTATTGTGTAAATAAGGCAGATCATGGCATAATAAATGCAATTAATAACCAAGGCAGCGAAATTGATGTCTAATCTGTGAATTCATAAGCACCTTAATCGATTGGAATAAAAACAAAACTGGATATAAAGAATCCCATCAATGATACAATATTGATTGTCCAATCTTAACCAAATCTATGTAGTAGGAGGCTAAGATGAGTGAATATACTTTAAATGGATAATTTAGGCGCTCCCTTATATTACATAGAAGTGGTCAAATTGTACAATTGATACAAGATTGTATCATTAACAGCAGGACATGTATTTGTCACATGTGTAATTGACATAATAGGAAGATTGGATGGAAGTGTGATTGTTTGTTAACTGATGAAACAAGATCTTTACATTGCTCCAGAAAACATCACCCCTCTGTGGGCAGACGCTGACCCGGGTCACTGGCCTCTGCCCTCTATTTGTTGAATGTAACCCTTCTGCTGGAGGAGGCAGTAGCAGTGGCTCAGCCTGGGATGGGTTAATTGAGGAGATAAGGCAGATTATTAATGGGAAATGAGAGGACTGGTAGTGTGGGACCCTATTGGGGTGACTGGGGGCTGATGTCAGGGTAGCAGTAGCTGGGGAAGGGAGGCTGGAGCCCTGGAGCATACAGACATGATGCCAGTTTGCCTGTGGCCCCTCCCAGCACTGATCCTGCCCATCTCCCCTGTGTCTCTCTCACTCAGGACACACAGCAAGGCTTTAACTAAATTAATTAGGGATTCTTGTCAATCCGGGGGATTAATGGCCAATAGCAACCTGAGCAGCAATGATGTGGGAACCTGTAGGGCTCCAGTGATCTGCCACTGCTGCTGCTAGGATGCTACAAGGGAGAAAGGGGGATTCTTTTCCTACTTTCAAGGGGAGGTAATTTGCTGAGAACAAGGGGCAGGCTTTGCAAAGTATAAATACTGCGACTTCAATAGCACATCCCTATCTGATGTGAAACTCTTAGCAGGAAGAATTGACAAAGATCTCTAACGAGGGGAGATTGAGTGGGGTTTTCTGTCTGCTCAGCCCCTTGATGTCTCCTTATTGAGCTTCCAGGGACCCTGGAAGGAAGATCTGCCAGGTTATTATCCGCGGCCATGGAAGAACTTACTGCTTTTGTGTCCAAGTCGTTTGATCAGAAGATAAAGGAGAAAAAAGAGATGATCACTTACCGGGAGGTGCTGGAGAGCGGGCCGGCCCGCGGGAAGGAGCCGGGCTGCGGCGGGGATGCGGTGCGGGAGGACGGGATGCCGCTGGCCAGGGGGGCAGGGGGGGGAGGCGGCGGCGGAGGAGGAGGAGGTGGTAACAGATCGCCAGTCCTGGAGCTCGAACTCACCGCCGACAGGATCAGGGACCCCGGGAGCCCCAAACTTACAGAGGGTAACTACTAGCCTCCTCTCTATACACCCACACACACTGACCATGTGCAAAACTAACTGCAGCTCACTGACTCTGTGATGATTGGGTCAGCAACTAACTGATGCTGCCCGTGTTATGTCCTGTGCTAGTGACAGAGCTCTATCTATCTATCTATCTATCTATCTATCTATCTATCTATCTATCTATCTGTCTGTCTGTCTGTCTGTCTGTCTGTCTGTCTGTCTGTCTGTCTGTCTGTCTGTCTGTCTGTCTGTCTGTCTGTCTATCTATCTATCTATCTATCTATCTATCTATCTATCTATCTGTCTGTCTATCTGTCTAATCTATCTATCTACAGTATGTATCTGTGCAATACAAAAAACTAACTGCAGCTCACTGACTATGTGATGACTGTGTCAGCAACTAACTGACGCTGCCCGTGTTATGCTGTGTGCTAGTGACAGAGCTATATCTATCTATCTATCTATCTATCTATCTATCTAATCTAATCTATCTGTCTAATCTATCTATCTACACAGTATTTATCTGTTCAATACAAACAACTAATTGCAGCTCACTGACTGTGTGATGACTGTGTCAGCAACTAACTGACGCTGCCCGTGTTATGCTGTGTGCTAGTGACAGAGCTATATCTATCTATCTATCTATCTATCTATCTATCTATCTATCTATCTATCTATCTATCTCATATCTCTAATAATGTGCAAGGGAGCAAACTAACTGCAACTCACTGACTGTGTGATTGTGTCAGCAACTAACTGCTACAGCCTGCTGCTGCCCATGTTATGTCGTGTGTCAGTTACAGCTCTCTATCTATCTATCTATCTATCTATCTATCTATCTATCTATCTATCTATCTATCTATCTATCTATCTATCTATCTAGCTAGCTAGCTAGCTAGCTAGCTAGCTATATGTAATAATGTGCAAGGGAGTAAACTAACTGCAGCCTACTGACTGTGTTATGATTGTGTCAGCAACTAACTGCTGCTGCCCATGCTATGTCATGTGCTAATGACAGATATCTAACTGCAGCTCACTGACTGTGTGATGAATCTGTCACTAACTAACTGCTGCTGTCCAATATATATATATATATATATATATATATATATATATATATATATATATATATATATATATAATTTTTTTTTTTTTTATTAAAGTTCCCCAGTGGACTTCTCAGATACACACAACCCATCCACAGAACAGCCCTGTATCCAGGCAGCAGCATGAATGGAACGATCAGATCCACGCCATGCATTATTTACTATGCCATATGTGCAGGGGGGACACACATGTCCGCTGAGTGCACTACCACACAACTCTCCTATCACTCATACAAGACTTCTCTACAGGCAAGCATCAGTTAAAAGTGGGGTGAAATCAATGCAATCCACCATAGCCCAGGGTCACCTCTCCAGCAGCAGCAGCAGAGTTCCCCCACCTCCATTGATCAGAGGAGAGAGCCCCTGGCTGAGCCCTGACCACAAGTGAACTTTAATTCTATTACTAACACGGTAATATCGTTCCTTCTGTCCTGCGGTTGTAGGCTGTGAAAGCAGCAATCAGAGCTGACAAGCTTCTCAGCATTCCCAGCCCTGGCTGTGTAACTGCAGACACTTCCCTGCTATGACTGCCATCCGCACATGCCAAATCACAGCCAACTTTACCTACTTCTAGTATTATTATTGTCGCTAGTATAGTATTATTATTAGTTTTATGAATATTTCAGTAAAAGCAATATCTGCAGACCACCTTCATCATCTGACAAGACAGAATCACAGCAGTCTGTGCTCTGTAAGCAGAAATGGCAACAAGATGCAGTTATCAAGATTGTATTTATTTTATTACAACAAATTCCCCTAAATGTAGCTTAACATGACATGCAGCTTGGTGTGAATGTCGGTCTCTTATTAATTATACTAATGTAATTCCAAATCTCACTACAGATAATACTTGTAATAATAGTGGGATATATATATATATATATATATATATATATATATATATATATATATATATATATATATATATATATATATATATATATATATATATATATATATGTATATATATATATATATACACGTGTGTGTGTGTGTAAATTTATATTATTATTCTTTCTGCATGGGATGTATGTGTGTTTCCAGTAGACAATGCTGCAGTATCTATGAAATTCATGGAGGGACAGATGACAGAGAAGTGATCTCCAGATTGCCCTCCTGGTATTTGTTTAATCAAATCGGGTCAGCATGGTGTTATTTGAATGTCTGCACTGGCATGGTGGCAGGCGCGGATGTAATCAGTGGACCTGTTTATTTCTGTTTATCTCAGACCTTTGTTCAAATAAGAAATGCTTGGCACATCGGAACTGAGCTGAGAGCAGCTCCCGGAAATCATTTCCTAAACAAATTGGCCGAGCGACGAGCCGCACACGTCCTGGCACACGTGCCCCGCTGCCTCTGTGCCACCTCTGTGCCCGCCGTGCAGTGTGTGTGCTGCCCTGCCTGCCCCGCTGGGCGCACACCGCCTCACTGATGATGGGCATATACTTTATTGTATACTTTATATTTACAATGTAACTTTCAGGACAGGGTGACTGTTTGCTGGGGCTTAGCAGATCAGATACAATTTAGTACATCGGCTCCTCTTGTGTGGATTTACGCCTGGCACACACTTTCAATTATGATTGGCCAACCATTGACCAATTCTACCCCCTCCATGTAATATGAGGATTTAATCATAGTATTCAGTATATTTTGACCCACTTACTACATAGAGGTGATGGAATTGCTCAATGGCTGGCCAATCATAATTGAAAGTTTGTAACAGGCTTTAGTTTCTAGTGTAGATTCAAGTCCTGGATAGCTTTTCAGATGCTATTTATTTGTCCTCGGGTTACATTTAATTAGGGATATCTGCCCTTCTCACGTGGGGAAAGCTGTGTGGATTGAATTTGGAATAATGGTCCAGATCATGTCTCAGGCCATCATTGAGAGGAGATGACTCTGGGATGAGGGATGCTGAGAGGTCAGCTCTGCTCTGTCTAGGTGTGACAGAGGTGTCCTTGGTCCTTGCAAGCAGCTAGTTATTTTGGATTTCTTCTATTTGGATTTTAGCAAGGGCATAACGTGATTGAGCTCGCCTTGTTTGTGACAATGTTATTTGTGAGTAAACGAATTAGTGAGGGGCAGCCAATGTGCAGAGAGATGACAGCAGGGCATGGAGGGGGGAGAGAGGATATAATCTCGTGTAGGGGAGTGTCACCTGGGCTCACCAATGTCTCTTGTGTGTGCAGTGTCCCCAGACATGAAGGAGAGGAAAGAGGACATGAAGGTGCTGGAGGAAGAAAGCCAAACTAAGATCAAGCAGAGAAGGAGCCGGACTAATTTCACTCTGGAGCAGCTGAACGAGTTGGAGAGGCTGTTTGATGAGACCCACTACCCTGATGCCTTCATGCGGGAGGAGCTGAGCCAGAGGCTGGGGCTGTCAGAGGCCAGAGTGCAGGTACTGATCTCCTGGCCTACTCTCTGCTACCCCCCAACATCTCTACCCCTTCTCATCATACTTCCGGGAATTAGCCATCACTTCATCCTTCCCAAACACCTGGGCATCTATCACACCAGAACACCTCCATTTCCAGCAGGTCTCCATCTACTTCATCTGCCGGTACCTGCAAAGTGTGCTCTGCTGCATCAGCATCCCTCTTACCTCCAGGGGCTTTATCAGAAAACAGATGTGTCGTAGAAATCCCACAATGAGTTGCATAATAATAACGATTAAAAGAATAATAATAATAATATCCTAATAGTTTGCACTTTTGCAATAGTGATTTATTTTTGCAGCAGCTAAACTAGCGCTTTACTTGTGTTAATAAAACGCAACAATTACGCATATAAACCGCGTAAACTGCTACAAACTGCGACAATTTCTCCTGCACAATGTGAGATAGACCTTCACATGCTTATATTGTCTGGGTATATAAAGCACTGTTATTTTCCATGTGAGCACAAGGAGGGGGTCATAGTGTAATGGATACAGGCGGGATGTGGGGGCTGCGAGGGGCACCATCTGCAGAACATCTCTTCTGGGGTTTCACGACTGAAGCTGGGAGACTCCATCCCAAATGCTCAACCTAAATCCACCACTGGCTGCCAAACCGGCAACTTGTGCCTTTCAGAGATAATATATTTATGAGACCCTTTATGTACTATGAGAACCGTCTATTATCTCTCTCTATGTATCGATCTATTATATATCTATATGTTATATCTGTATCATCTATCTAGCTTTTTGTTATTAATATCTTTCTTTCTTCCTATCTATCTATCTATCTATCTATCTATCTATCTATCTATCTATCTATCTATCTATCTATCTATCTATCTATCATCTATCTAATCATCCATCTATCATCTATCTACCCATCTATCACCTATTTTAATTGCTGTGGTGCCTCCATGTATGTGTGTATGCTATAATTATTATTAGTTGCTAATCGGTATCCCCATCGGTGCTGCTGCACTTGGGTCTTGTGCTGCATGCTGGCAGATTCAGTTATAGGCAGCTTTTAGCATCCTGGAAGGACAAGTCCTGAAAACTCCATTAAATTCCAGCCTGTGTTTCCACTGCGTGTTTTCCCCCCTTTAATTTCTCCGGAATAATTCTTCATATCAGATGTTCAGAGTGTTCTCTGAGGGAGCCAATGAGATTATCATAATAATGAGACAATTATGCGGCGTGTTTTATTGTTTAATGCACAGAGGAACAGGCTAAACTTCTTTGTAGCTGGGCTTTTATGACACGTAATTATCCCAAATTCGCCACTCATTAAATGTCCTGGTGTTAAAGCTGATTGATATTACCGAGTGGCTTCTGTTCATTTATAGAAAGTATAAAATTGCAGCAATATGAAATTACAGTTACATAAAACATTAGCATACACGAGACGGTATATATATATAGTATTATTATATTACTGATGTTTGTGTATGTATCTCTGCTTGTGTGTTCGTGTATATATATATATATATATATATATATATATATATATATATATATATATATATATATATATATATATATATATATATGTTTACATGTGTATATATGTACATATATTGGTAAGTTTAATAATTAATTAGGCTCTTTTATCCAGGTTTGGTTCCAAAACCGAAGAGCGAAATGTAGAAAGCAAGAAAATCAGCTCCATAAAGGTACATTTGGACTATTCATCGAATATTTTAAGATTGTATGTGGTATTTTAGGTTTGAGTAGCTTTGGTTCGTTGCGCAGCACAGATTGCAAGGAATTCACGACATGTAGTGTGCGAATGGCTGGTCCTTGCTGTGTGAGTAGCTTCAGTATGTGAGAAGTGGAGAATATACTGTGGAGGGTGGACTGTGTGAGTAACCCTTCACTGCCTGAGAGGTGCTGGATCAATGCTAGCAGTTGACATGGATACAAGTACTGTCAATAGCAGGGCAGGGCTGTGTAATCTGGCAGACCTTAGCTGGTACAGGTGCTTGCTATTCTGCACATCTCATCTCCATCTTTCTGATATTCGCAGGGGTTCTTATAGGAGCAGGCAGCCAGTTTGAAGCTTGTCGTGTAGCACCTTATGTCAACGTGGGCGCCTTGAGGATGCCATTTCAGCAGGCAAGTAACATCACATCCAGCTTTGTTTGATACTGTCACCTGTGCATGGATTTTGTTTGTTGCCATCAACGAGGCAGCTCTGCAGATGTAGAATAAATTGTGTGCATAGCACAGAAGCTGCCTGAACAGGACGGTTTCAGGAGATAGGAAGGACAGGACCTGGCTATACCCATTCAGTGTTTATATAATGACTGCACTGAAAGCATGCTGATTAATATTTCATAATGTGAGTACTCTGTGTACACGAGGCTCGATTATAGAGACAATGACATCACTGCATCTCCCCCACTCACAAAATATCTCTATAAGGAGATGTACATGGATACATGCAGGCTGCAATGACAGGGCACAAACTTCCTTGCTAGTGATTTCATGGAGCAGTGTGCTTGCCCTACAATGCATCCTCACTAATAGATCTGTAATTATTAGCCTGCTCAGCCCATCTGCTATAGTTAGCCTAACAGATCATCACTAAAACCAGTTTAATGTTTTTTTCACTATATTCAGAAGTATTTTTTTTTCTCACTAGATCAATGCTTATGTAGGTGCAATAAGGTTATTGATTCAATAACTCAGGAGACCAATAAAGGCAATCAGCTTTTATTTTTAAATATTTGCAAATCTATATAAGAGTTTAAATCAAGAGTTGTTTATTTTTCTTATTTGCTGTTTTTATTTGAACTGGATATGGTGGTTAATGTAGTTAAACAGAAATCTCCAATGCGTACAGTAGTTATAGATATTAAAGAAAAGCAATATTGGTTCTCCTAGCAATCTTAATAAATAATTACAAATATATTACAAAATATTTAAAAATACACAGTCGATAAATTTAAAAAATATTAACATTTTAGAAGATGTAATGCATTAAAATAGTAAAGTATTTTTGAAGCAATAGGTTACTTTTTTCTTAAGTAAAAAAAATTAGCTGTAAATACTCCATCCATTAAACAGTGATGAAAATAATAACAATAATAATATTAATAGCATTTTATTAAATATTAATAAAATAAGTCTAGAATAGAACTGATTCTGATTGAATAATTAAAAATGTGAATTATCATTCTATTTTAATATACTCTTACTTATAAAGTATTTAAAATATGTAGTAGTGCAGGTGGTATGATATAAAATAAATATAGTATATAAGAGTTGCTCTTGCCCTAATTAGTCTTTTTTTCACAAGATTTTTTTTAAATGTTATTTTCTTGATGGGCACAGGCAAATGTCAACCCCCAAGGCAGCAATGGATTAGTGATTTGTTCTGCATGTACCTCTGATAGATTGTGGTTGTGTTAATGGTTTGTTGTTATTTTTTTTTTCCTTCTTGTGGCTCTTGCCTGCTTGCCTGCAATATTATTTGTAGGATAGTCATTGCAACATGCCATCCTTGTCCTTCCAGGTTCAGGCACAGTTGCAGCTGGACAGTGCAGTGGCACACGCTCATCATCACCTCCACCCTCATCTGACAGCACACGCCCCGTATATGATGTTTCCTGCTCCACCCTTCGGTCTCCCATTGGCAACACTTGCAGCGGAAACAGCGACGGCTGCGTCAGTAGTGGCTGCTGCTGCGGCTGCCAAAACTTCCAGCAAGAACTCAAGCATTGCAGACCTCAGACTGAAAGCCAAAAAACACGCAGCTGCACTGGGGCTGTGACTGGCACTACCTGGGTCCCTAGACTATGGGGCCCAGGGACACTATCATCCGTAGCTTCTTTTTATTTATGGCCTGGAGTCCCAGACCCAACCAAAATCCTCTGCCCTTTTCAAGTCTACAAGGAATCCAAAAAGACATAAAAAAACTGTTGAAGAGGCCTGGGCAGTCTTGAAAATGTATGCTTCTGATTATTGTGTTAACTAAGGCATTGGTCCATTAAATGGTATCACTACCTATGGAATACCTTCCACATTCTGGGACCAATATGGCTACTAAGACGCTCTATGAAAGGACAGACCACAGAGAAAGAGTGCTTATTATATTTGGTAAATACTCTATAAACTAGAATTTTTTTATGCTGGGGTGTGTGTGCTGGGGGAGGATTGGGAAGCCAAACACACATTTTTTTGCTACAGAACTTGAAAGGGGGGAAAAAAAGAATTAAGTGGACGATGGGGGGACAAAAATAGATTTGATCTATTATCGGTGGGGAGGGAATAAGACGCTTGGACATTCCCAGGTTTTGACACTGACCCTTTTGTGCAAAGTTCACTTTAATACGAGAAATATGACAAGAGAGGCGGGCCCTCCTTGCGTATATTCTTCTGGATTCGCCAACACCTCCGGAAGATTGATTAGAATAAAAACAAAATAAAGACTATTTCTTTGCTGATTTCTAAAAAGCAAAATGTACAGATAACTGCTAAAGATTCCTGGTTTGCATGTTTTTGCATTTCACGGTCGTTATCTTCCTTGCACTTCCCACCCAATTTCAGTACAATATTCTACAAATAAGATACAACATCTGACTTTTTTAATTCATCCTCACAGCAACATAAACCGATTGGATCTATAGAACGCTCATTTAACTGTTTATGTCAAACACGTTCTTCCATAGCATTTTAGGTCAAATATACAGATAGATGCAAAGGCCGGTATATAAAAGGTTAAAACCTTTTTATTTCTGTTTCCTGTACACATTAGTCCATACAATTCTAAGGGGAGATATATTTTCACATGACATTCGCCAGGAGTGTACTGTATTAAAGATAATATTTAATGCACATCCCATGCTAGCCCTTGGCTACATGTAAAATATGTTAATACACATGAACAAAATTTATTTTGGTTACATTGTGAATGGATAGGTCCTTGTTAGCGGTTTTCATTTCATGAGAGGTGTATCCTATTACAGTATCGTGCGATCTTCATTTTGAAATTCCTATAGATATTTAATGTGGACATGGCAATTGTGATTGCAGTTTGCTAGCAAACACAATATGGAGATTCTGGACATTAATGGTGACCATTACCTGGAAAAAAAAGCTCTCCTATAAATGAACTTCAATGGGCGGGCTGTGTAACTATTTGTTCTCCATGAAAACAAGTTATTTATATATTCCATTTTTTTTTCTCCAGTGTGCGTTTTAAGTTATTTTATGGTTTGTATGTTATTGCTACATTACATTTGATGTTGGTACAATATATTTTGAAAAAAAAAAGAAAAATCACTCAGGTTTTATTTCCTCTTTGTTAAACCACTTTTTGGCTGCAAAATTTCCAATACAAAACTTGGCAAAACTGAATTAAAATGCTAGTTTTTTCTTTCTGTTTTGGTGCTTTGATACAATTAAATGACGATGGTCCTATTTCATTTATTCCTACTTTAACAAATGTCATTAATAACAGAAGTAGTGGGAAAGGCCTAAGGAACGTTTTTTTTTTAAGGTTACTTAACGTCAGTTTGTTCTCAGCTTTCTTAAAAGCAGACTGTGCTGGAGTTTTGTTACAAGGAAGAACAATGTAAAAAGGTTTCAGTTTTAATGGAAGGAAATCTGTTAGTAAGAGGAAAAAGAAAATGCAAACTGGAGGGAAAAGAATATGGAGGCTATTTAAATGTTCTGTGTTCACTTTCAACAAGCATTCAGCCAGTGAAGTCAGAACATCTGCATTCATGTTTTGGATCAGTGATTCATGGATTGCTAAGGCTGGGACCACACTTGTTCATGCGAAAAAACAAAAGTGTGATTTTCTGCATGTGATTTTTTTTGCACACATTGTGCGTTTCAGGTGTATTTGAATACAGACTTTTTTTTTTTAACAGCAGCTGACGACTTTCAATGGAAAACCACATGTAATGTGCGATATTTGGAAATAAAAAAACACTTTTTATCCCTGCATGTTAAATCACATTCAACTGTGAACCATCCCATTGGTTTTCAGTTGAAATGTGATTCATATGTGTAAAAAGAGCATACGAGCAGGCAAGTGTTGCCCCAGCCTGAGTCACACTACAAGAGCTTTTAGGCCTAGAACCCACTACAAATTGCAAATCGCTAGTGCAATTGCTAGCGTTTTTAATTAGTGTTTTGTAAGCGATTTCATGAGCGATTGGGAGCGATTTTAAAAAGTGTAAGCTTTTAACCAGCGATTGTGTAGCAATTTGCGATTAGCAATTTTAGTTCCCATTGGTCCTTTCAATTTATCATAATTTGTTTTACAGTTTGCAGTAATTTAAAATCGCACACAAATCGCTATGTGTGTAGCGATTCATGAGCGATTCGCCAGCGCTTCAATACTTTTCATTGAAGCACAAATGCTCTCAAAATGCTGCATGTCCTGTGATTGCGATTTTGCTAATCGCAATCACTACTGTGGAATTTGTTACATTCATTTACATTGGCAGAGCGTTTGGGGAAAGCGGTAGCGATTTAAAGCGCTCCTAAACGCTCAAAAAAGTGCTCTTGTAGCTTCCAGCCCTCAAAAGTGCTAGAGATTTTGAAAAGCTCCTGCTAATTCAATTCTATGGGGGATTTTTACAAAATCACTTTGCTCCAGTGTGAACACACACATAGAATAACATTAATAAATGCTTTTAAAATCACAAAGCGCTTGGAAAAGCTCTTGTAGTGTGAGCAAGCCCTAAGGGTAGTGGGTCGTCACACCATCATAGCAAGTACACCCGCTGCAGCGTCATCAATAGCAGAATCTGTTTCCATCTGTCTCCTTGTTCCTTTTTGACTCACAACAGTATGTGAGTGAGATAAAATAACATGTTTCCGTATTTGGATTAGCCTTTGGATTAGGGTTACAGATTATTTTCTTATAATGTTCTAAAAGTGACCATTTTGAATAATTGCCTGCAGTGTGACTTCCTGTTACAGAGGTGGAAATTTAAAGTGAACCCGAGGTGAAAATAAACTAATGAGATAAACAATTGCATTTATCCTCCTATTCTTAAAAATTACCCCTTTTTTAAGATATCCTATGGTTTTATTTTATATTCAAACATTTACAAAGTAGATTGAATGTTTTGTTGTCTCAGTGGCAGCCTATTAAGTCTCCCTAAATGAAAATACATGAATTCAGCGCTGCGTAATATGTTGGCGCTTTATAAATACAATAAATAATAATAATAATAATAATAATAACTATTGGCCTTTTTCTATCTCCCTCTGCTCTAAGAAGTTGTATTCTGACAGGAAAACTTTTATGGATGTAATTTGCTTATCAGCTATCTTTGCTATATTCCCCACAGAGTACTGACAAGACAAAAGCTGTCACTTGCATGCCTAAAAATTAACTCTTTCAGGCAGCAAAATAAAACAAGTAAAACCGCCTGGTTATTATTAAGTGTTGCACTGTTTATCTCATCACGTCACATATTGCCTTGGGTACACTTTAATTACAGTGGTACTATTATCCTTAGCAGCATTTTAAGCAATTTTTAAGTGATAGAACATATTTGTATGGGAAGAGCAATCAAGATGAAGTGTAGGTGAGATAGAATGCACCATAAATGCAGATTGTCCAAAAAGCCATTTCAGCAATGCGTTGATCTGCCTAATAATAGCACTCTTGTTCAACATCACTAGTGAAAGAATTATTATAAGCTGAATATGCATGATCAAAATATACTACCATTGTCACTATTGTATAGCAGCAAGGTGACAATGCACCCCTTCATGTTAAATATACCTCACGAAATTCCAATATGTGTTTATAACCCTTTCTGGTGTGCCTGTGATCAGATGACCCTTTAAAGTGGGTTCTGCAGGCTATTCGTTACTAAAGAGATTTGGGAGAGACATTTGATGGAGAATTGTTTCCAGTAAGGCCCGGTTTACACATGCGGTTTTTTCCGGACCAGATCCAGAACGTATACTGTACAAACAGAACGGACGAGATTGGATCCATTGATAACCTATGGGTCCGTACACATCTGTCCGTCCCACCGGATCCATTTCCTTCCGGATTTTACCTTCCGGCGGCCGGTCCGGAAAAATGCTGCAGACCCTATTTTTCCTGAACGTTGTGCCCTGTGGAACTGATCCGGAAGTTTTTGCAGCTCAATATGAACAAATGGAAAACGGAAGTTGACGACACATTGCCTATAAAAAAGGGGTTGGGGTGGGGTGTTTAGGTATGGATAAAGGGGTTTTGGGGGTGGGTTGTTTAGGTATGGATACTTACAGGGGTATGGGTTTCGTCTCAGGTCCCGGTACAGAGCCTGGAACTGTCCCTTCCTCTGCCTTTTCATTAGTAGAGGGTGCACCCACCATCTCCTGCGAGTAGCACGCTTATGTCCCACATAGTAGTATGTAAATATCAGGAACGATGCTATTCCAAGCCAGAAGCCGTATAAATACATTGGATCCATGGTCCACACAGCAGTCTCTGTCTCCAACGATGACGTCCATACAGCAGGCTCTCTCCAACAATGACCACAGTGCGTTCCCACACCTTCCAGACTCGAGGTATATATCTCTTTAAAAAACGTATGCAGAACATATGAAAAACCGGAAACAAACGGAACAGAAACTGAACGGAACCGGAAGGGAGCCGGACCGGAACGGACTTCACCAGATCCGTTTCAACTGACAGTTTGGGCTGCAAACGCACGTGAACGTGAACCGGACCTAATCAGAATACACAAAACACTTGGCTAGCTCAGAGCTAATCCAGGCATTCCTTATTCCACATCAGGCAGAATATACTTAGCTGTATCAATGTGATTATTTAGCTGGCAATCCTTGTAAGTAACTTCTGTCTATTTCTAGTCTGGTTGAGAAAAACATTCATGTGTGCTTGTGAAATAATTTTCCAGATTTAAGTGCCAACACAGTACGCAGTGCTTTACAGAGTACGCGTTCCCATGGGAAGTAATGTAATCGTTTTGTATTGCACATTGAAACTATACAGGGAGACTTTTTAATTAAAATGAATGTTTCTGTTTTTAAGTAATCAGTAACTAAAGCAGTTCCACTAACTTTAAATTAAAAAGTTGATTTATTAGAGGAATAATTTTGGCAAAGTGAAGCTATAGTCTCTTCATGCTCCTAAATATGTGCAAGGAAATTAATATGTGCAAGGAAATTAAAGGAAACTTGAGTAATGGGAATATGGGAAGTATCATTATTCAGTCAACAGTTTCCTTAAAGGGACTCACAGCAAAAAAAAAGAAAAGATTTATACATACCTGGGGTTTCCTCCAGCCCCATCCGCCTGGATCACTCCCACGCCGCTGTCCTCCGCTGCCCGCAGCGTCGGGATCCGGGTCCCTGCACTTCTGTCATCGCGGCCAGTCTACGCAGGAGAAGTGCGCCCTCTATGTATCTCTCCAGTGGCTGCTGGAGAGATACGCAAACAGCGCACTTCTCTTACGCTAGACTGGCTCCGACTGACGAAAGTGCAGGGACCCAGTACCGGAGCTGCAGACGTCAGAGGATGGTGGTGTGGGAGCGATCCAGGTGGGTGGGGCTGCAGGAAGCCCCAGGTATGTATAAAATATTCTTATTTTTCAGGTCTGGTACACTTTAAAGTAGACCAGAACTCTGGACAGAAGGAAAACATAAAGAAATTCACCCTGTATGTATTTAGAGAGTTTAGCCTGTCCAATTTCCCCTTATCTGTGACTAATCACAACTGTAATTTGATATCTCAGCTGTGTCAGCCAGCTGCCTCCAGGGACGGATCTAGGGGGTGGCAAGGGGGGTATCTTGCCCCAGGCGCAGTTTGTTGAATTCTTAAAAAGGCGGCAAAATGAATGGCAGTTTAGGCGCCAAAACCTGACCTTTAGGCGCCAAAACCTGACCTTGCCCCAGGCGCAACTTGGTCTTGATCCGTCCCTGGCTGCCTCAGGAGAGCAGCTAATTTGTAAACACAAGATGTTAACCCTATGTCTGCTTCCATGAAAGCAGGAAGTAGTCACGCTGCAGATTTATTGCGAGATTTGTATCAGCTGTATAAAACAAATGCTTTTCTTTAAAGGTTATTATGCTGTTGCTTATCTTTTAGACCATAGAGGAAGTTCAGGTCCGCCTTAAGAAAAAACAATATTAAACTTTAGAACATCACTGACCGCTCAAGCACACACAGTATCCAGAGATGTACAGCAAGAGCAGTGAAGTTTGCCTGTTCTGATGTCAATCATCAAATCAGGTTTACTTGAAAGATGCAAAGGAGCTGAAAAAAACTAAAAATTCTTTACACACTGCTGGATCTTTAAATACAATAAAACCTCATTGCTTGTCATTTTTTTCCCCCCACCGCAGAGTGAACAGGATTCTGCTAGTAAGTCACTCCTTAGATCCCCAGCTCCATACAGAATGCTGCAGAGAGTCAGGAGCTGTCAGCACTGATCTGTGCCTGGACACTGGAGATAATATTTCTAAATGGCCGCACCCAGCCTGGATTTAGTGTTAGGACAAGGTCATGCAAATACTTCACATGCCTGGACTGCACACATGCAAGTACTCTTACATGAAGAATCTATGTGTCTCAGAGAATCTGAAGGTTTCCTATTAACCTCCACTCTAAGAAAAATACAAGGCTGCATCCTGAAGGCTTTCTGCAAAGATGCTTATATTGACAGAGTACTACAGAATACCCATTAACACCCATTCCCATTAACTTCAATACTGGGATGAGAGTAATTAGCATACTAAGGAATTCTCACTAAGTTTTGTAAAATAATTATTGCATAAAAAGGCAAATAACATCTTTTTTTTTGACCTTCCACTTTTCCGGTACCATTAAAAATAACCCAAAGTGAGAGGGATATGGAGACTGCCATATTTATTTCCTTTTAAAGAGACTCTGAAGCGAGAATAAATCTCGCTTCAGAGCTCATAGGTAGCAGGGGCATGTGTGCCCCTGCTAAACCGCCGCTCTTGCGCCGCTAAACGGGGGTCCCTTCACCCCCAAACCCACCCCCGCAAACCTTGGTCGTCTTTTGGTCGCAGATTTATTGCTTCCTGGAGGCAGGGCTGCCTCCAGTCGCGTCTATCAGCGCCGCATTGCCGCCTCTCCCCCGCCCCTCTCAGTGAAGGAAGACTGAGAGGGGCGGGGAGAGGCGGAGATACGCACTGACAGACGCGGGTGGGGCAGGGCTGCGGCGGTTAGCCCTGCCCCAACCAGGAAGCGCTCCCCGGCTGTACGTAGGAGATTTGGGGGATCAGGGACCCCCGTTAAGCCGCGGGATAGCGGCGTTTTAGCAGGGGCACACATGCCCCTGCTATCTATGAGGTCTGAAGCGAGATTTATTCTCGCTTCAGACTCTCTTTAAGCAATACCAGTTGCCTGGCAGTCCTGCTGATTTTCATGCATTAGTGGTGTCTGAATCACAAACCTGAAACCAGCATGCAGCTAATCCAGTCAGACAGGAGTCAGACAGTGACATCTGATCTGCATGCTTGTTCAGGGTCTATGGCTAATGGTATTAGAGGCAGAGGATCAGCAGGACAGCCAGG
This sequence comes from Hyperolius riggenbachi, assembly GCF_040937935.1. NCBI lineage: Eukaryota > Metazoa > Chordata > Amphibia > Anura > Hyperoliidae > Hyperolius > Hyperolius riggenbachi. Next base: position 163,508,788 of record NC_090649.1, on the reverse strand, counting down.
TATGCATTGTTTAGAAGGCAATAAATATGTCAAGCTACAAATGTCTCTCACCTTGGGTTCCCTTTAAAGTGTAACTCAACTTTATTCAAAAATACAATTCTGCAAATGTCCTCACTACCCAAAAATATGTAATGCTATTAATCTGACATCTTAATTTTAGCCTGCAGCCAGCTATGATTTTCTAGACATGCCGAATTACGTTTGCAGCTTTTGTGACAGTCCACTGTTTGGTCGATGGATTAGCTCAAATCGTCATTTTACATCCCAGTTTTCTTCTTTAGAGTATTTTACTGATTTAAGTAGGCGTGCTTTGCTGGTTTTGTTGCATAGTATTAAAAGAAAACCCCGCACATAACAAAAGTCGATGGGAACGCAATGTATTGTGTTTTGTATACATGTTTCATGCGTTTTTATATGCATTTTTTTTCATTGTTTTGGGATGTATTTCCACTTCCTGTTGTCTTCCTAGTCATTTTCATAAAACGCAAAATAAAAACACATTGTAAGCACCTACAAATCACATATGCGTTTTGTATATGTGAACCGCAAACGCATAAAAACGCACGTAAAACACTAGAAAAACGCATATGCGGAAAAAACCGCAAACGCACTACAAACGCACTAAAAAACGCACAAAAAAACCCCACATGACAGAAAACGCGACCTTTCACGCTTTGTTATGTGTGCACCCAGCCTCACTGTGAAATACATTTATCAGTTTCTTCCTTGCTTGCATTACATTGCATACCACTGCAAATGCTGTTTTGGGTTGTGTTATGTGTATGTTGTAATGCAACGCAATTCAATGTTCCTTAGCCTTAGGTTGCATTCACAGTGGTGCGTTGTTGTGCGGCAAGTCGGCAACTGACCTTTAGGCAACTGACATTCAGTTAGTGCTTTTGAAAATGAAAAAGTATTTTGTAGTCCATTTTACTCTGCGACAAATGTACATCCTACATTTATGCTAAAACATGTATTCTACATGTGTTTGTGATAGTGGATCACTGCACTCTCCTGCCTTTCACCTTTAATTCATCCCAAACCTGTCTAAAATGGGTATGGATGTATAGCATGGATTTCTAATCTGCAATCCTGGGATTTCCAGTTTTCAAGTATTAAAAGGACAACTGAAGTGAGAAGAATATATGGTGGCTGTCATATTTATTTCCCAGTTGCCTGGCAATCCTACTGATCTATTTGGTTGCAGTACACCTGATCTGCAAATGCTTGTTCAATGTCTATGGCTTAGAGGTCGAGGTATTAGAGGCAGAGGCTCAGCAGGATAGGCAACTGGTATTGCTTACAAGGAAATGAATATGGCAGCCTCCATATCCCTCTTGCTACAGTTGTCCCTTTAAAAAAAAACAAAAAAAAACACGTTTTATTACATTTTCTCTTCTTCCAGATAAAGGTAAGTATACAAAATACAGGGTTATATGTAGGTATAAACAATTTGAAAAGATATAAAAGGACAGTTATAAAATGATTTAAGTTACGGTGAAGTATGTGTTATATGTGTATGTGTTATATCTGGATGTGACCCTTAAATCTACATAAACATATCTCCTCAAAAAAGAGAGGATGTAAGTTCAAGGTGCCCACATGACATATCCATGTTCTTCCAACCTGAACAGAAGAAGGTCTATGGGCCTTCACTTAGTTAGTTTAGAAGAAGAAGTTTAGAAGATTATTAGAAGAGGCTATATTATTGAAAGAAAAATAGAAAAATCCTGTTTCAACCCCTCTGGAACACACCCCCCCCCTTTTTTGAGCCATTTAAACGGCTGGCTAGATAATTTCCGACATGTCCGATCTACCGCCTGATCGTTTCGCCGCTCCATGCCGGATTTAAGTGAATGGAAAAATATAAGAAAAACGAGCGGAAGATAAGAGGATTGACTGCGTAATAGAGCGGCGAAACGATCGAGCGGGAGAATTGAGCGGCAAAATCGAGCCGTGTATGCCCAGCATTAGATTTAGTTGGGTTAGGTGAGGTGTGTGGTTCCTTTGTCAGAGGTAATCTCCAGGGTACCCAATGTTCCCAGTAATTGACCATAAGCGTACCATTCATACAGTTGTCCTTTAATGTCTCACTTGTGTTGGGGAAGGGGTATTGCAGACTGCACAACTGCAGAGCTAAATGATGGGCGTTCTGCAAAGCACTGTAAATTATGTTGGCATTATGTTAAGTAAGAAAATATATTGTTATGGCCTGGTTTAATTTGCTGCAAAAAAAGTAAACATTTAAGGAATGAAGTAGTATTAACATTATTGTTTCAAATTAATTTCCAAATTAATATATAAATTAATACAATTATGGGACAAACTACAAAGCCTACAAACGGAGTAAATTTAACTCCTGTCTGAGTACATACTGGGAGGAGGGGAGGGGATCTAGCTACCTATACTTTACTGGAGGGGAGGGGGCTGTCTATACTGTACTGGGGGGGAGGTAATCTGGCTACTTATTCTTTACTGGGGGGCTGCCTATACTGTACTGGGGGGAGGTCATCTAACTACCTATACTGTACTGGAAGGGGGGCTGCCTATAGTGTACTGGGGGGAGGTCATCTGGCTACCTATACTGTACTGGGGGGGAGGTCATCTGGCTACCTATGCTGTACTGGAAGGGGGGGGGGGAGCTGCCTATACTGTACTGGGGGAGGTCATCTGGCTACCTATACTGTACTGGGGGGAGGTCATCTGGCTACCTATAGTGTACTGGAAGGGGGGGAGGGCTGCCTATACTGTACTGGGGGGAGGTCATCTGGCCACCTATACTTTACTGGGGGGGGGGGGCTGCCTATACTGTACTGGGGGGAAGGTCATCTGGCTACCTATTAGGGATGATCGGAAACAGCAAATTCCGTTCCGCCGGAATTCGCCAGTGCTTAATTCCGTCACTATGAAAATCCATTGGATTTTCGTAACATTCTGCGGAATTCCGGATTCCGACGGCAAAAATTAAAGTAATAGCAAATGGAACCTTGTTTATGCTACTAGTAGCCCATAGAACCTATTGAATGTTCCCTTACTCCTTTTCCTCCTTCCTCCCTCCCTCCCTCCCTCCTCCGGGTCTTGTCTTCCAGGGAATTGTAGGATTTCAAAAGCCAGCTTACATACATTGGCCGGGAATCGAACCCAGGTCTAGTGCTTGGTAGGCAGCTCTCCTCACCACTATACCACCACCAACACTACATGCTGAAGCCAGCCTAGCATGTACCATTATGTTATCTCCAAGAGAAAAATAAGCTTGCTTAGGGATTTGTAGGATTTTAAAAGCCAACTTACATACATTGGCCAGGAATCAAACCCAGGCCTACAGCTTGGAAGGCTGCTATCCTAACCATTATACCACCAACACAACACACTACAATGCTACATGCTGAAGCCAGCCTAGCATGTACCATTATGATATATCCAAGAGAAAAATGAGCTTGCTTAGGAATTTGTAGGATGTCAAAAGGGAGGAAATAAGGAAGTCTGTAAAGCAGAAATACTTTTTATTAGGCAAAAATTAGTTTGGTCGTAAAAAAATTTGCATTCCGTAAAATTCCGTGGAATTTTGTATTTTTCCGCGGAAATTCCGCCATAGTGATATAGCAATTCCGTTCCGTCAGAACGGAACGGAATCACCAAATTCCTTCCGGAATTCCGGAATTCTTAATTCTGCGGAATCCAGCGACCATCCCTACTACCGATACTGTACTGGAAGGGGGGGGGGGCTGCCTATACTGTACTGGGGGGAGTTCATCTGGCTACCTCTACTTTACTGGGGGGGGGGGGGTCTGCCTATACTGTACTGGGGGGGAGGTCATCTGGCTACCTATACTGTACTGGAGGGGGCTGCCTACACTGTACTGGAGGGTCGTCATCTGGCACCTATACTGTACTGGAGGGGGGACTGCCTATACTGTACTGGGGGAGGATCATCTGGCTACCGATACTGTACTGGAGGGGGGGGCTGCCTAAACTGTACTGGGGGGAGGGTCATCTGGCTACCTATACTTTACTTGGGATAGGGGGGAGGTTTGATTGGGATGCTTTTGGTTAGGAGGTGGCTTGTGATAGTGGGCCTTAGGTAGCAAAAGTATAAATCCGATCCTGTGTATGCTTCACTGCATAAAACACTATGCGTGCATGATGCGTGGGGCAACTTTTCCGTTCCATTGCTGGGCACTCCTGCGGGACACGGTAACATGGAGCAATTCAAAGTACACAAACAGAATTGCACATGTTGATGTGCACAATGTTAGTCAATGAAGGTGCACATTGGAAAGTTGCCTGCATTACATTGCATGTATACCGCATGACGCTTTTGACACCCCATCCCAATCTCCTTTTCAAAATGATGAACACTAATGTAGAACAATAGAATTAAAAAATATAGCCACTTTGCATAGAAAAATATTAAGGAGCTCCTGCCTCTTAAGGTAAATGTTTTGCTCCTCCCCTCAATCCTCAGTGGTATGCTTGGTAGCTGCTTAGCAGATCTTGTGATGTAGGTGATGTAAGGAAGTCATTAATATCCCTGGTGCATAGTGGCCTCTCGGGTGCAGCTTTCAATATCAGGTAGCTTAGTAGCTAATGTCCCTGGCAACTTCTTAAGGTTGCCACTAATGATACTATTTTTTTCATCCAATTTTACCAAATCTGTGTAGTATAAGGGTAAGGGCCTGTTTCCACTACACGCAGATTGGATGCAGAATGGATGCAGAAAAACTGACTCCAGTGAATGCCTATGGGAAAATCTGCATCAGAAAAATCGCGTTTAGTGGAAACAGGCCCATAGGCATTCATTGGAGTCAGTTTTTCTGCATCCAATCTGCGTGTAGTAGAAACAGGCCCTAAACTGAGTGATATATTGAATGGATAATTAATTTAATTTAGGCAGTTACCTTATATTACATAGAAATGGTAAGATTGGACGGTGGCGTAGTGGTTAGCGCTCTCACCTTGCAGCGCTGTGTCCCTGGTTCGAATCCTAGCCAGGTCAACATCTGCAAGGAGTTTGTATGTTCTCCCCGTATCTGTATGGGTTTCCTCCAGGCACTCTGGTTTCCTCCCACATCCCAAAAACATACGGATAGGTTAATTGGCTCCCCCCTAAAAATTGGCCCTAGACTGCAACACATACACTACACAATACATACATAGACATAGGACTATGGTAGGGAATAAGATTGTGAGCTCATCTGAGGGACAGTTAGTGACAAGACAATATACTCTGTACAGCGCTGCAGAAGATGTTGGTGCTATATAAATACTAAATAATAATAATAATTGGATGAAAAAGATTGTATCATTAGTGGCCAGCTTTAGTGTCTTGTGTAGTGCCTTCTGTTCCCTGATATACCACCTGCTGCTGTGATAATCTTCTTAGCGTCTTGTGTCACCTTGGTGCTGTAACTACACTCCTTACATTGGCTGGTGATAATGTCCCGGCGATGTCATCGAAACCTACACACAGTACAGTACACAATAACAAATTAAGGCAGTTATTTACCTTACCTGAGGCAGTAGAGTGGGCACAAAATTATCTTCATTTCTACCTTTGGCTGCTGGTTTGCCTTGGCTTGCAATCTTCTCTTGTTACTGGCTGCTGGTCTAGTATTGCCTGGCAGTGCCTGCCTCTGCCCTTGTCTTGGAGTTGAGTTGACTTTCTGCTCTGGTCTCTACTGTATTACTGGAGACACAGAAACTCTTAGCTTGCACAGGATAATATTGAAGGGCTCATCCCTTGGTCAGGTTCAAAGCAAGAAGAAGGACAGACTGTCACACAGGGGCCCCCATTCAATTAACTTTTTCTCTTAAAGGGAATATCCAGGCAAAAAAAAATGAGTTTCACTTACCTGGGGCTTCTACCAGCCCCATGCAGCCATCTTGTGCTCTCGTAGTCAATCACTGCTGCTCCAGTCCCCCGCTGTCAGCTTGCCGACCTCGGAGGTCGGCGGGCCGCTTGTGTACATTTTTACGCATTCCCGCTAGTGCAGGAACAGTAACACATCCATTTTTACGCGTTAGTGGTTCCATGCGTAAAAATTTACGTATGGAACCACTAACGCATAAACATGTATGTGTTACTGTTCCTGCACTAGCGGGAATGCGTAAAAATGTATGCAAGCGGCCCGCCGACCTCCGAGGTCAGAAAGCTGCCAGTGGGGGACTGGAGCAGCAGTGAGTGACTACGAGAGCACAGGATGGCTGCATGGGGCTGGTAGAAGCCCCAGGTAAGTGAAACTCATTTTTTTTTTTTTTTGCCTGGATATTCCCATTAAGCTCTTTTTGGTGAATTTTTCACAACTATGAATTCAATGCCTTTTAAGCCACAAGCAAGCAAGAAAATATCAACTTTTCTGTAGTTTTTCAATTGCAAAGTGCTGAAAAGTTATTTTTTAAAAAGATGAAAAAAAAAGTTAAGTGAATAAGGGTCAGGCTGCATTCAACAGAGAAGGGTAGTCAGTTCTCACAGTGCCACAGTAACAATTTCAGTGATTTGTTGACAGGGAATTTCTTTGGCAGAGATTATGATAATTTGTGGAAGTACCTAGGGTACAATTTTAAAGAAAAATATCAACTTAGACTGCAGCAGTCTCATACTAAGTGTTGGTTTAGGCGCTTGCTTAGATGTCCATGCCATTCACTGGACTACGGCTGCATTCCAAAGTGAGGTGAATGCTACCTTACATCCATGTGTGCCCACAGATGGGGATAAGATTGATCGCTTGCACTTCCTTAGATAGCTAACCACCTACTACCTCAGTTAGTGAGGCTGCAAAAAAGATAAGACGAAAGCGCTCCTGGCGTTTAAAAGTATAAACTCGATTCTCGCCTCTATGCGGAGAGCGGCTCACCTTATTAGATGTCTGTCAATGCCCATATTGACAGTTCAGCATACAAGCGTATTAGCGGATAAACCACTGTTGATCTGTCCTTGATCTCGAGCGTCCCGTCTGTATGAAAGCACCATCCAGGGATCCAATATGGAAGCTGTTGAAGCTCTCCAGATGAGTCCTCAACTGGATCTGGACCTTAGTAAATCACAGGCTAATTGTGCCAATAGGTAAGTAACAAACAATTTGGACAAAAATAAAAGAAAATGCATGCAGTGGTCGATTTGTTTCACAAGGATCACCCTTGTTTCATTACAAGCAGTTTGTCTCCCCTGTGGACTAGGGGTTTGATATACAATGTCAGTTAGTGAGGTTGGCACTGATAATTCTCCAAACCAGCAGCGTCAAGCTTATTCTAGATAGAACATGACCATTCTATTGCCGTAAAGCTGCCATCTAAATATGGACACATCCATCAAGCATTTAAAGAGGAACTTTAGCGAAAAGCGGAAAAGAAATAAATCAATACATTGCAAAGTGAGAAGTTAAAAATAGAAGAGACATCAAGAAGTGATTGATAGTCGCCATGTAATTTGTTCATGTTATTTAATCCACAATTAGCCTGCAGGTAATCATCTTTCCTACTGGTAGACATGAAAAACCAGAGAGCACCAAATGCCATTATTTATAACCACTAGCCCCTAACAATGCGATAGGCTAAGAGGCTGTTTTTTATAGCTATACAAATGCACAAAGGGAGATACTGATTGCTTGGCAGTAATGGTATTTCCCACAATGCAACAAGGCTTCCACAGTATGATGTTAGGAACCTAGGTCCTGACATCACACTGTGTGTGTGTGTGTTAGTGTGTGTGTGTTAGTGTGTGTGTGTGTGTGTGTGTGTGTGTGTGTGTGTGTGTGTGTGTGTGTGTGTGTGTGTGTGTGTGTGTGTGTGTGTGTGTGTGTGTGTGTGGTCACCACAATATCAATGTTGTCAAAAGAAAAAGTGAGTGTGGCACTCCTGCTGTGATCAGGAAGGATCTGTGGGTTGAGAAAAGTTATATCCCCAAAACTCCTGCTTGTAACGATATCTTGCACTATTTGATACTCAGCCACTGACGTGTGCCTCACATATAGGGCAAGAAGAAAGCAATCATGTATCCATTGTGAACAAGAAGCAGATCTGGGCACCATCCGTCATTCAGCTTATTTATTGTAAAAATGCTTGTGCAGTGTACAGTGTACAAAGTCAAATAGTTGTCACCTGGTATTCCATGGCGTATGTGGAGTGGGTTGGAGGTGGGTGCTCAGGGCTGTAGAAGGGTCGGCGACGGCCGTTTCGCGTCCACCAGGACGCTTGGTCACGCTGCGTTCCACATGGTGACAACTATTTGACTGTGGTGCCCAGATCTGCTTCTTGTTCACAATGGTCACCACAATATCAGCCATACAGACCTCCCTGATGATCTATTCAAGAAGACGTAAAGATTTCTCATGGGAAAGGGGGTATCAGCTACTGATTGAGATGAAGTTCAATCCTTGGTTACAGTTCATCTTAAAGGTGATCTAACTACCTTTGAGGGAGTTTATAAGGTGGAATATTTATTTTAATGCAATTTAGTGCACTGGGCACTTGGGGTGCTCTCCGGGTGCCAGGGGTACTCATTGAAGGCATCTTCCAATTGCCCATGTGAATAACCCAATGAAGAAACAAAATAGTAAATTGCAACCCACATCTCTTGCTTCCTACTTGTCATGTCACATGAATTCTGCTTCTGATGTTAACCTACTTTTCATTTAACGAGATTTAAACATAATATTTAAATCTCATTTAGAGAAAAACATGGTCACTCAACAGCCAATCATTTCAAAGCTAATATGATTTATTTCTGAATATGAAATGGCTCTGTGTGTGTTTTTTTCCCCTCCCCGTAAAAAAAAGTAGATGGCAGCTGTTTAGGAGGCTTAAAGTGATTAATTTATGCCTGGTGCTGAGATGAATCAGGCTGGGCAGAGATTCATGCATGTTACTAGAGGCATTTTACATAAATACTTACATAAAGAATGATCCCCAGCATGTAGGGAGAGACAGCCTGAAACCACTGACAATCATTTTATTAGCACATAAGCTTCCTACACGTGCAGGAAGCCCCCATCCCTTTGCTCAGGAAAGCAGGGTTCTTCTTATGTAGAATTTTAATTTGGCTGTTGTAATAAAACATATAAATTCATTTAACTGTTATAGGTCCTGAGATACATCACATTCAATATCATAGTACAATTACAAATTCCATCAACAAGCCATGAATGGTTTCAGCACTTCAAATGGCTTATTTAGACACTTGGGGTGATTGACTAACAGAGATGTACAATGGAAAGCAGCAAAATGAATCTCTTTTTATCTCAAACATACAGTCATGTGCAGGGAAAAAAAAAAGGGTCAGTTCGCATGGCTGAAAGAGGTCATTCAGTGAGCATTCCTACCACTCAGAGAAAGCCCCCAACTGACCATAGCAGCATCTGACATGGGGGGGGGGTTGTACCTTGTAGTAGCTGTGCCACACTTACCCGACTGTTACTTGTAATCATACCTAATAAAACCTAACTGTTCCTGTGTGCTCCTGTCTCTGTGTTGTAACAAACGAAGGGGCAGCTGCGGCGAACAGCACCGCCACTGCAGCTGCTTCCGTGCCCCTGCCCGTCCCTCCGGCGTCTAGGACGCCGAGGACGGGACTGTCGTTTTCCCATAAGGTCGCTGTCTCGCGCGGGCGCGCGCACAGACGGGACCTTTATGCTGGGAGGAGGCTCGTCAGCTGACCTGCTGGTCAGCTGACGTCAGAGGAGATTCACGGTGCCCTGGATTGGCTGATTGCAGGGGGCGTGCCTGTGAGGTCTCCTCTGCTTCTTAAGCCTTCGGGCTTCAGTTGTGCCCTGTCTGCTGTCGTGAATACTACGTGTTAGCGCTCAGACCTTAGACTAGTATCCGGTGTGCTTGGATCTGGGAGGAAACCAGGGATTTCACACAAGACTATGATTATTGTATATTATTGTATTGATTACCTGTGTATGACTCTGGCTAAACTCTGACTTCGCATTCACTTACTGATTCTGTACTTCTGCCTATCTGCCCATAGTTACTGAACCTCTGCCTGTTTACTGATTACTCTTCTGCCTCATGATTCTGTACTGATACTTACCTCTTTGTTGTCGAACCTTGCCTGTCTGACCACTCTACTAACCAGTGGGCCCTAGCCACTGGTGAGGTGCTCTATACCCACCAGCTCCACTGGTGAGGTGTTGCCTAGTGACTGATAGTACCTTCCCAGCTCCTCTGGGAAGGTTTAGCCAAATCTATCCAAGTCACCTCTTATACCTTTCCAGCTCCTCTGGGAAGGTCTAGCCTTGCTACTCTTCAGTTCCTGTTTTACTAGTTTCTTGCCAGCCCCTCTGGTAAGCACTAGTCAGCCTATTTCTGTATCCTCCTAGTCAGACCTTTCCAGCCCCTCTGGAAAAGGTCTGTGTGAATATTTGTCTGATTTATTATTGGTCTCTTACCAGCTCCCTTGGTATAGACCAGCATTACTATTTTCTGTACTCTCTCTGTTAGTACCTTCTCCAACTCCTCTGGGAAGGTTTGAACAAATCTATACAGTCAGCGTACTGATAGTACCTTACCACCTCCTCTGGTAAGGTCTCACAAAACTATTAAACTTACGGTTGCACCAAACACTACTCACACAGTCTGTGTTAGCTATACTGGCATTATTGGTGATTCTGCCGATCACCTAATAATCTGGTATAGTGTCTGTATTATTGGTGATTCTGCAGATTACCAAATAATCAGATGTCTGAGTTATAACCCGCAACCGTTACATGTGTCCTTGGGTCTGTGCTTTTTGCTACTGCGCATGTGCCCAGCATGGACCGTTGGGACAGGAGGATGGGGCCAGTTAGCCGGGCATGTGCGCGCGTGGCTGGTGGGTGCGCACACAGGCACACTGACATGTGGCGGTGGTGAGAGAGACCTAGAGCCCGTTTTTAAATGGGCTTAGGTCTACTAGTGTATTATAACATTGCTTCTCATGCTGTATCCTTTACCTCGATGCCCAAGGGAATGCCATAGGAAGATCTCAAAGACAACCCAGCACTGTTTTGTTTTTTAGAATATAAGTTTTTTTTTATTAAAGTTTTATCATTTGAAGCAAGAATAATTACAGCAAATAGGCTAATGCATCTATAACGCAAGGGATGCAGCAGGGGCGTAGCTAGGTGGGGGCAGGGGGTACATATGTCCCCCAGGGGACAGCATCTGGGGGCGCTGGATCAGACTGTACTGTTCCCCCATGTCTCCTGGTTCGCAGTCACACAGCGCTGAGACACGAAACAAGTAGGGAGGAGCAGATCTTCTTCCCTGCTCTCCGCCCACTCCCCGCCTCCTTTCAGCCCTTCTCTCCTCATGATCGAGAAGTGGAGGGCTGGAAGAAGGCAGAGAGTGGGCGGCAAGCAGGCGTTGAGAGGGAACAACATTCAAAGTTTACCCGGGTAAAGGTAATGCATGGGTAAACTTTTGTTGGTGAGACTTTTGAGCTGTTTCAGAAAATTCCAGGCTCCGGTGAATCAGCTGAGCTGGCTCCACTGCGCTGCCTTGAGAGAGGCATTCTGCAGCGTCTGCTCAGCGTTAGCTCTCTGCATCTGTTTAGCTTCATGATTAGCGTCTCTGTCTATCAGCCTGTGCCCCGGCCAGCAGAGGTCTGTGATTACTGCTGGACGAGGATGTCCCCTCCTCTCCCACTATACAAGCGATGTAGCAGAGCCAGAAGCATATGGGGCTATTTTTTTTTTATTATTGTAATCGTGGGTCAGGTCGCTCCTTTACATTTAACCCCCTACACTCTCTCTCCCCTCCTGCTCTACATCAGCTGTGCTTGTTCTTGTCTACATCCTGTCATCTATCTTTCTTTCTCTTTTTCCCACTCATCTTTGTCTCCCTCCTTTGTCTCTCCAACTTCACAACTTTTTCCATCTCTGTCCGACCTTCCTGCCCCCTCCCCTCTATCTTATGGATCAGGTTCTTTGGTGATTTAAAGGAGTCATCTGCCAAAAATAGTGTTCCCCAGCTGTACTTAAAAGAAGTCATCAGGCGTTTCTAAGAAAAATAAGCGCTACATACCAAGGGCTTCGTCCAGCACCAAGCTCCCAGTATGTCCCTCGCCGCAGCTCCTCCGACAGCCGTTCACCTGTGAAGCTTCCCGGTCCCTGGCGATGACGTCAGGCCAACCTGGAGGTCGGCCTTTACTGCACCTGCGTGAGCGACGCTGTCAATCACCGCCATGTGGATCTGAGCGTACTGCGCAGCTCCACGTTAGTCTGGTTGTCCTTACTGCGCCTGCATGAGCGACACTGTCAATCAAGCCCACGTCGTCCGCAGTGTAGATTTGACAGTGTTTTGAGTGTGGATTTCATTGACAGACTAGTGGATTTAATTGACAGCGGTGCTCGCACAGGCACACTAGAGGAGGTCAGCCTCTGCACCGCCGGGGACCCCGGGCCGAAGGCTGAACGCGGAGCTGCGGTGTGGGACATGTCTGCTGCAAGGGGCTGGAGGAAGCCCCGGGTAAGTACAGCTGAGGAACACTATTTTTGGCTGACGACTCCTTTAAGTTTGGTACTTTCAGTGCCCATATCTTTTGGCAACAACATGTGCCCAAAATTATCAATGGTAATTTAGCTGATTTATTGCTGATAATGTTGGCATCAATATATGCACACATATTGCATTAAGAATAAGATGGCATGTTGCCATAGTGCCAAAAACAGTTCAAATGAGTGCACAGCGCGCCTTATCATTTGGATGCCGCCATGGGCCACAGTGTGCTGTACATTGTAAATATGGGGGTGCTGACAAGGTAATTTGAGTACCAAAATTTGTCGCCATTTAGCGGCGTTGAATCCAGGCCTAGAGTTAGCAGTTGATAAGTTTGGCTGATATTCTACTATGTTAGGGGAAGCAATACTATCGAATTCTTCCAGAGCACATATTCACATGCGCCTCAATTCCATGTGCGCCTGTACCCTGACTTGAATATCAGGCAGCATGCAATTTTCCTTTATCTGTGTGGCATTCCTCTAGGCACTCTGACTTACTCTTTCCAAAAGCATTCTGATCCCATAAAAATCGATAAATAAAAATAGCCTAGACTATGGTAGGACATTAGACTATGACTATGGTGGGATTAGAGTGTGAGCTTCTTTAAGGACAGTCAGTGACATGACTATGTATGCTGTAATGTGCTGCAGATGATGTCAGTGCTATACAAATACATAATAATAATATGGTAGGACATTAGACTATGACTATGGTGGGATTAGAGTGTAAGCTCCTCTGATGACAGTCACTGACATGACTATGTACTCTGTAAAGTGCTGCAGGAGATGTCAGTGCTATATAAATACATAATATAATAATAATATGGTAGGACATTAGACTATGACTATGGTGGGATTAGAGTGTGAGCTTCTCTAAGGACAGTCGGTGACATGACTATGTACTCTGTAAAGTGCTGCAGGAGATGTCAGTGTTATATATAAATACATAATAGTAATATGGTAGGACATTAGACTATGACTATGGTAGGATTAGATTGTGAGCTCCGTTTAATGTTATAACTTCATAGTTCAGCAACATTGGGTTGCATTTCTTCTCTGCAGCATTGCAACTTCATGTACATTTGGCTCCATTGCATGCCACAGGTTGCGCAAAAACTATCTTTGTCCCCGGGCGCTGAAATACCAAGCTACGCCTCTGGGATGCAGGCTTCATAAACGGAGGAGGCTCCTCCTGAAATGTTGCCTTATGGAAGCATTAGCCTATTTGCTGTAATTTTTCTTGCTCCATGTGATGAAACTTTAATAAAAGAGCTTATATTCTAAAAAAACACGACGGTGCTGGATCATCTTCGAGATCTTCCTGACTGATTCATTCCCCGGGAGCAGGGGAGTTGGACCTTCAAGTACGTCACTCTGCGCTGGTGGATGCAACCTATGCTTTGACTGTTTACCAAGGGACTGCCATAGGCAGTGAGCGAGTGGCTGGGTGTTTAGTGAAGAATTGCTTGGGGCATTATATAAATATCCCCCACATATCCATTATTGTGTAATATTGTTCAACCTTCCTTATGATCTGCCATGTCCTTTTAAAACTACAAGTCTCCTATTTAAAATCTTAAATGCTTTGTGTCGCTATCTATGGCACAGGTTGCTTTGTGTATGTATTTCTGAGTGCAAAAGGTTATTTTTTTTGTAATGTGTTACCAGTTTATTCTAGGAAGAATATGACCATTCTATTATCTGTACAGTTGGCAGCTAAGTATGGACACATACATTAAGTATTTCAGGAGATCTAAGTACCTCTGAGGAAGTTAAACCTTGTAAAAATGCTACATTGTTCTTGGCCAAGTCGGCTAGTTGGGGCCTCTTATGACAACAATCTAGTATGTGTATGGTGGCTAATGAGCCTCCTCAATGCATTGGTGAGAAGTCCAAACTGACGGATTGTCATGTTGGAACCTATTGTTCCCCTACTCACCCTGCCGGCTCAGTTGTGCGCCGTACACTCGGCCCTCCTCCCCTCTCCAGAGAAACAAATTGTGTCACTAGCCTGTAGGCTATTAAGTTGTTAAAAATAATTATTACATCTCTTCTTTGTATTATGATTTTTTCTATGGATTTCAGTATTTTAAATGGAACAATGGAGCCTTAGTTTACTAGCATAATTAATTTAAACCCAAAGCACTCTTATATCAAAGCGAGTTTCCCCATAATAATTAATGGAAACTCAGATGATTCATTCAACAATCCAAAAACATTTTTAGAAATGTTTTTAATACAAAGTACTGCATAAGGTAGAAATGTATACAGTAAAACAAATGAACCTGAACTTTACTTATGCAAAGAATTGTGGCTGGTGGAGATGAGAGGATGAGGGATATTGTGTTGGAAGACTTTCACTATAACTAACAGAATCATTGCTATCTGTTGGCTCTCCCAAATCTTTTTTTTGCGTCTTTAACAAATAACCTATCCAATGACTGTTGCTTTTTGACTACTATTGAAGGTTAATTACAATCTTTCAGCGTTAAAAAGAGAAGAACTATCGGCTCAGTTGAGATGACATGGCACGCGTATACACACTGTGCTTGTATATCAAGACATTGCTTGCTTATGAAGTCAAAATTTCATAAAAATGTTTGCATGTCTTGAAAAGTGCTTGCAAACCAAGTTACCTACAATCCAACATTTTACTGTACTTTACGAGCTCATCACAAAGAACTGGGTAGAGAATAATTGGTAGCTCTCTTTATCAGTTCAACCACAGGCAATGGACATTTTCACCTCTTCAGGTCAAATCTTGACCATTGCCTGCAGTGGACTCTTCAGTTTTAATATCCTTGAAAGTGATCAAATACTGCTCAGGTCAATCTAATTATCAAGCTGTCTATAAAAATAAATGATATAATACAAAACAAACCTGGGTTGCCACATTTGAGGTCTCCTTTAGGATAATTATGCAGATAGATATGCAAAATGGGGTACTTTTTATGCTTAGGGGCTGCTGGAACATCATGCAGGTGATTTTAGAGATGGTCAGTGAGTCTATATTAAATAAATAAATCATGTATAAATAAACCTGAATGAGTATTTTTAGTTACTCAAAAGCATTAGTAAATGTTTGCAACTCATTCATAAGCTTATATGCAGTACTCCTAAGAAATATGTATATGCCAAGGAGCTCTTGAGACGACGTTGCCCATAACAAGGGTACGTGGTAAGCACAGTCATTAACCCTCTGGGCGATACAATAAGATCGCCCAGGAGGGGGCGCAGCACTTTTTTTAAAAAAAATTTATTTCTTAAATCATGTAGCGAGCCCTGGGCTCGCTACATGATAGCCGCTGCCCAGCGGCATCCCCCCACCCACTCCGATCGCCTTCGGCGATCAGAGTAAGCAGGAAATCCCGTTCAGAACGGGATTTCCTGCTGGGCTTCCCCGGTCGCCATGGTGACCGGGCGGGATGACGTCACCGACGTCATGGACGTCGTGACGTCAGAGGGAGTCCCGATCCACCCCTCAGCGCTGCCTGGCACTGATTGGCCAGGCTGCGCACGGGGTCGGGGAGGGGGGGCTGCACGGCACGGCGGCGAGCGGCGGATCGGCGGCGAGCGGCGGCGATCGGAAGTTACACGCAGCTAGCAAAGTGCTAGCTGCGTGTAACAAAAAAAAAATATGCGAATCGGCCCACCAGGGCCTGAGAACTCCTCCTGCGCAACATACCCCGAGCTCAGCTCGGGATTATCGCTCAGGAGGTTAAAGGAAACCTGAAATGATTAAAATAGCAAAAAAATGGCATACCTGGGGCTTCCCCCATCCCCTTCAGGCTGATCGGTCCCTCGTCGTCTTCCCACAGCGCCTGAATTTTACGGTAGGCAGACCGGTAATTCCACTAGTCTGGTCGTACTGCACATGTGCAGCCCAACCGCACATGCCCCATTGCACTCCCCTCACAGGGAGAGTTCTGCGTCTGCACAGTACTACTGAGCAGGCTGCAGAATGCTCCCTGAAACAGGGGAGCATGCGTGGCCAGAATGAACCTGCGCCGACTGGCACTGACTGACAGAATTACCAGGCCACCTACTGGAGGATCCAGACAGCGTGGGAAGACAGCAAGAGACCGATCAGCCTGAAGGGGGCAGGAGGAAGCCCCAGGTATGTATAATGTTTCTTTATTTTAGTTCTCAGGTACACTTTAAAGGGATCCATGTTGTTAAAGTGTTGAGAAACACTGTGCTAAATGACTGACATCCTGTTTTCATATCAAACAAATGGTTCAAGTCGAGCTTTATATGGAATTCTGCTTGCTAGATCAGGGTTCTCGAAGCACGGCTAATAACAAGTTATAAATCACCGTCTACATTTTAAAGTGCATTAGTAGTCAGGAGGTAATGCTTTTGAAATATGGATCACAGAACTGCAGTTATCTAGTTGGAAAAAGAAAAAAAACCCTTTCAAGGAAACCTGTCAGCATAGAAAAAAAGGAGCTGCCATTTGTTAATAGCAATTTCTAGGTCTGTCATCCTTCTGAAATGCTTTATTAGTCCTTATGAGTGTATACTGTGTATATATGAACTGTCTATATATTATTTTTAAATTCACTTTTTGCATGATATTGCAATATTAAAATTGTATCATTTATGGAAGTGTGATATTTGTGGATGAAAAAGCAATGTCAAGTGATAATCAGAGGTAATTGATTGCAATACTGTAGCAGCAATTTTGTGCTCTGCTTTAGTCTCCTGTTGTATACTTTTCCTGAGCCATTGCACTGACTAAAGGGGGTAGTGCTTCAGGAAGGCCTCCTTCAGACGTCAGGCTGATCTGCTCGCTTGTAGGGCAATTCAGTGTCCCATCCGCCACCCAGGAGCATCATTTAGCTGCAATTATAATGCAGCTGAATGGAAGTGTTTGTAGCACCTTGTGTGACAGTGCTTGACACACAGTGGTGTTACCATGACATAGCAGTGGCCGTGCTCATTTGTGACTCCATGGGGGGGGGGGGCGGAGGTCCTGTGTCTGTACACTGTCAGTACCCAGCGCTAATGCCCAGCCAGTGCAAGAGAGCAGCTGGCAGGTGGTGAATTCACCACCTTCAGCTGCCTGTATGAAAGAGCTCTTAGTTATAATTAGTCACATGGTCAGCACTTTACTTTTCATTAGCTTGGTTACTCAGGCAATGTGAACAGCACACCACCTGCTCTGGGGAAAGTACGGCACACCACCTGCTCGAGGTGCCACACTTATTTCGAGGTAAGCAGTAGCTGTTCCTGTTTTCACTGCCTGAGGAAGGGGGCTAATAACTACGAAACGCGTCACAATTTTTGGAATACGTAATAAAAGATCATCAGTAGCAGTATCTTGCTGACTCTTCTATGGGGAGGTAAGTTTTTTACTTCCCTCTGCTTTTAAACTTTTTTAATGTATTTTAATCTGAATGAAGCCTCTGTTTTATCTGTTTACATAATCAGAGAGACGTGACTAGTTCAATCAAATCTACCAATACACATATAGATACGACTTATCTCTGCCAAGAGACTCTTCTTTTTATTGGAAGTGAACATAACATTACATTACTCGGTGAGTAAATCAGCTCTTTTGTTTATAGAAGTTACAGTGTACATCACCAGGCCCAGCATATTTATTTCTGAGCTTGCATTTCATGCCTCCTAGGACCAATTAGACCTGAATATTAAAATTGTTTTTCATGAATCAACAATGTTTTAAGTGCATTATTGTTGGATATTTTAAATCCTTTGATATAGTTTGGCTTGCAGTTTAATCAGTAAAATTAGTTAAAAGGGGGGAAATGACCTTAATTTTTGTAAGATTATACAATTATCGTTATAAAAGATGAAGTATCTATAAATGATCTGTGAATAGTATAATAAATTCTTCAGGATGTTTCAGCCTCATACTGTGTGCATGTGCATGTGGCTCTGGCTCACTAGCAACTAACTGGGCTCTCTGTAATACTTGATTTCACAATTCCTACCCATGTAAAGCCCTATTAATCCATGCTTGCACTGATGAGGGCCAATGAGCCTGAGGCCGGATTCAGACTGTATATTGACGGCACCGCCAAAAGCAGGTCTTCGGGGATTACCGAGTTAGTAATCCCCTTCTGGCCTGGATCCAAACAGGAAGTGAGGCTCGCTTGTGGTCACTTCCTGTTTTAGAGATACGGAAGTGCGAGGAAGCGTATTGTAAAAAAAACAATTCCACGCAAGCTCGCCTCAGAGTCACAACACCGTTATTGTGGCAAACCCTGTGTTGCCATAGACTTACTTGACTTCCAGTCCACCGCACGCCGCTGCAGGTCGTCACAGAGGTCGTGTGGTAACGTCGGTTTGTCCTTGCAGTAGATCGCCAGCTTCCGGTGCACCATACCACACTACATGCTGTATGAAAGCACCCAAAGGCTTTCATTAGCATAGCGGTGTGGTGCAGTAAAATGACCCACCGCACCGCACCACGCCATTGTGAAAGGGCCCTAAAACAGTTGTATACAAGTTGAGCATGTATGACAGTGTAAAATGAATAGATAGTAGGCCCCCATCAGTAGTAGTACATCATCTGCACTGGACGTGTGTCCAGCTTTTAGAAACATAAAGGAATGACTTTAATATTTAAAAGTGATGCATTATGGGATAATTTTCTTGCTTACATACAGTAACGCCAAATAATTGCTTATATTTTCAGTTTACAAAGACAAAGATTTATATTTAGCATAATGTTTTTTTTTTGTTTTTGTTTTTTTGTAAGGGGGCTTCCAGGTGCCTCATAGTCCATAGTGTTTCTAGCTCACCATTAACTAAATGGGTACTCTGTAAGACTTGATTTCCCAAGAACTACCTCCATAAAGTCAAATGTATTCATGTCTTAGTGCAATAGTTAATTCAAATGCATCCCACCTCTCCTCCCTGCTGCTCCCAAGGCTGGTGCCTCTCTTGCCTCTGTCTCAACCTCAGAGTACACTGAAAAGAGGTATGACAACATGTATGAGGAGTATAAACAGTATGCAATAAACGAAAAACTGTCAAGATAATTTCTACTAGACAAAATAGTTCAGCTATTGCTATGTTGCCGGGGATGGTTGCAGTTCTTGATACATAAATAGCCAGTGAGGCTGCTGTGGTGACATACGTAAAGGGCACTTGAAGTGAGAGGTATATGGAGGCTACCATATTTATTTCCTTTTAAAACAATATCAGTCACCTGGCAGTCCTGCTGATTTTTCATGCATCAGTATTAATGTCTGAGTCACACACCTCAAACAAGCAAGCAGAAAATCCAGTCAAACCTGAGTCAAAGATCTGATCTGCATGATTATTGGGGGTCTATGGCCAAATGTATTAGAGGCACAGGATCAGCAGGACAGCCAGGCAATTTGCAGAAGACATCCAACAACATGATGGTGGATCAAGCCAGTCCTGCGTAAGAACTATTTTCTATCAACATACAGAAGAGAAGGAAAGCATCACAACACACTATAAACTAATGACTGCATTTTACATGTAAGGGAAATGGGTAAGGGGTCTGGTAGAAGACTCTAGTACTTAATAGCCAGGGTGGTTATGTGATAACTTTGTTAGTATAATGATTGGAGAGTAGTATAAAACTTCAGTCTTCAGGCCACTTGGCTAGGCAGTGTCTAAAGAGCTCTCCTGTCCAACAGCAGTGGGCATGATGCTTTGAATGAGGAAGGAAGGTTTACCCACAGGAATAAGATTGCTAGTAAACAGTGGGGGGATTTCTGCACTTATCGGGTCTCTTCCTGCATATTCCTCCAGCCTCTATGTCTGAGGTGAGGTGACTTTGACAAGAAACTCTTACAGTATTTGTTTTTTTTTCCTTGGAGCGGCACATGTTCAGCACCTTGGAAAGCTTCTACTCTGCAGTAACTGAGCCAACAGGCTGAAGCTGCCACATCAGATAATGAGCAGTCCAAAAATGTTATCACACCAGCTGGCACATGAGATTAAACTCACATTAGGAATAGTGAATGTGGAGCCAATGATATGTGGCAATCAGCAGTCATTTAAACTCAACTTGCCATAGCTTTACTGAAAAATTGACCCCAAAGTTTCTTTATATAGCAAGAAGCTTGTCCAAAACAATATTTGTTTACCATCCCTTCTTTATGTTCCTACAAAATTCTTGTAGCACTTTAACTTTGCTTCCTTATATTCCTTTAGCCTTAATGTCATAAACTGTTGAGTGACCCAATGAAAAGCATAAACCCCGGTTATGTACAAGGAGAGGGTGGGATTATTTGAGTAACACAATGACAGCTGGAGCAGCATGAAGACGCCATAAATAGCTGCTGAGATCTAGCAAACAGCAGCCTTGAAAAAGCTGGAGTGACCGGCGAAACCCGTCAGCTAGCAAGTGGCAGATGTGTGAGTACAGAACAAGATGAGCACTACTGGGATTCGCCAGAAGCGGCTATGTTACTGGACTTGGTAAGCCCATTCAAGTTACTTTATACAGATGCAGACAAAATAACATGGCCATATACAAAGAGAACAATATCTACCCTACAAGCGGCAGAGTGTTTGGGATGGTGACAGCCATGGATCATTCATTATAAACCCCTGTGGTACCAATATATGTCCCCTTGTTGAGATCTGAACAATGCTTACTTACCTTGAAAGTCACTGTGCTTCATCATCCAATATGGGTCAAAGTACAACTGAAATGAGAGGGATATGGTGGCTGTCATATTTATTTCCATTTAAACAATACCAGTTGCCTAGCTATCCTGCTATCCTAGCAGGATAGCTAGGCAACTGGTATTGTTTAAATGTAAATAAATCGCTTTGGCTGCTGTAGTGTCTGAATCCCACCCTGGAAACAAGCATGTAGCTAATCTAGACAGATTTCAGTTACAAACATCTGATCTGCATGGTTGTTCAGGGTCTAAGGCTATGATTATTAGAGACAGAGGCTCAGCAGGACAGCCAGGCAATCTGCATTATGTAAAAGGAAATAAATATGTAAGTAAATCAAGCATTCTATTTAGCTGTTATGAAAGCCGTAATATATGTGCTGTTTACAGGAGCCCTACTAAAATATACTATTAAGGCCATTATCTTCTACCTTTGTTGCTGAATCATTCTGGCCTACAGGGGTGCATTTAGGTAACCTGTAGTATTTCTTCTCTCTGGACCCAAAACACAGGTGGACTGGTTTTCTCCATAATATATTTTCCCTGCTCCCTTCATTCCTAGCTAAGCTCAGGTAACTGGGACATGACCAGGATCAAAGTTTGAGAAACAGAAATTGAAATAAACTCCCCAGTCTCATTGGTTAACTCCCTTGTGATGCAGTCCTAAAGTACAGCTCTGCAGAAAAGGTTCCGTTTATTTGACAGTCTTGTTTCTTGTATAGACACATTAGGTTTGTTTGACTAAGGAATTCCAAGGTATCTCCAAGCATCTCCATTGGAGAAAAGCGATTCAGAACACCTCCTCTTTATTTTGACTTCACCTGAGTTATAATGAAACATAGGCCTCGATTCATAAAGCATTTCCGCATGAGGAAATGCTGAAAACGGCTCACTTTACCGACCACACAGCCAAATCTGTATTCATAAAGGCTTTTTCCGCATGAAAAGCCGACATCCACGAGCAGAGTGATAAATCACCGCCTTGTGCGGTGATTATCACAGCAAAAGTAACAAATGTCAATTCATAAAGATTAGAGGTAGCGGTATGCGGACGGGTATTACCGCTACCTCTGATGTGGCGAGAAGCGTGCGGAATCCGTTGCAGTGAATGGGACAGACCTCCCAAGCAGCTGCAGAGAGAACACCGCAGGGAGGGATTCCGCCTGCTTCTCCTGTTTCCGCATGTCTCCCGACAGCCTAACGCCTGCCTACAGCGGAGTATCTCCGCACGCCTGTCACAACTAGCTAAATTTTTATGAATTACCACCCTGAAGGCGGAAATACCGACAGCGGTGTTTCCCCGCTCGACTTTCCCCGCTCGCAGGCACTTTTATGAATCGAGGCCATAGTGGGGATTGTGGAAACTTATAGTAATGTCGTAGTTGTGTGACTGCAGTCTCATTTTGGACATTTCCAGTGAGATCTTTTATATATTTTTTGAATCATTTAAAGACACTCTGTAACAAAAAAAAACATCCACTGGGGGGTACTCACCTCAGGAGGGGGAAGCATTAGGGTCCCAATGAGGCTTCCCTGTAGCTGCTGGCAGTCCAGCGCTGGCTCCCCCGAAGCGTCCCGGAATCCTCCCCCGACAAGCCTGACAAGCCCAAAGGCTGTGGTAAAATACATGCTGCAATGCGTAGGGAAAGAAAAGGGCATACTTACTGCTTCCCTTGTTCCCTGCCGTCGGCCCCCGCTCGTCTCCTACAGCTGCCAGTACCGGGCCGGCTCTCCTGACCCTTAACCCGGACATACTGCGCTGCGCATGCGCAGTATGTCCTATAGCCTTCCCTTCTGCCGTCGCATCATGGCGGCAGAAGTACGGACACTTCCCCGCCTTCTCCTTCTCAGCGTGTGCGCTCCACTATAAAGCTAGCGTGAGATGCTAGCTGAAGTAGCGCTGGGATCGGCAATTTGGAGAGAGTGGGGAGGGGGAGCATCTTTTGGAGCATTTGTACATAGATGCAACGACATCTATGTTAATGCAGCTCATAAATCGCCACATTTATATAAGCATATTTGCATGTATCGTGCAAATATGCTTATATAAATGTGGCGATTTATGTGCTGCATTAACATAGATGTACTTCATGATGCGAAGGCAGAAGGGAAGACTATAGGACATACTGCGCATGCGCAGCGCAGTATGTCCGGGTTAAGGGTCAGGAGAGTCGGCCCAGTACCGGCAGCTGTAGGAGATGAGCGGGGGCGACAGCAGGGATTGAGGGAAGCGGTAATTATGCCCTTTTCTTTCCCTACGCATTGCAGCATGTATCATTTAGTAAACCCAGCTGCAATCACACACACCCTAATTCACAAGCTTCTCTGTAAAGGTGCCCAGTAATGCTACCATTTTTCCTTCAGATTCGATCTTTTGATGCATTTTTTATGATTGAATGGTATAGAAAACTGCACGTGTGTGGCGCAAATCGATGTGAAACGATTCTTTGGTCGATTGAAAAAGGAAAAATAACCAATCCGAAAGTTGGATTTTTATCAAATCAGAATGTAAAACCTTCTTAAATTGTTCAGTTAATGGGAACAATAAATATCGATAATTACCTTCTGATTAGTTTCGATTGGTCAAATCATGTCACAAGATAGAATCTGAAGGAAGAATTGTACCATTAATGGGCACCTTTACTCTGACTGTGATCTGATGTGACCAAGTGAAGATGGATAATCGTCACGGCTTTATGGCAAACAATCTTTAATTAATTCACTCCAGGTTTGCTGGATCATTTATGATGATATCCCCGGTGGAGATGCTGTGAGATGCATTCAGGCCTCTGGAGAAGCCTCACAGTAAATCAGGCCATTACGTTAGGACCTATGCACTCCACTTAACAGAGAAACTGCAAGGCAAGACCTTTTCTGTAAGGTAGTGCAGTTCAGCATGTGATATGACAGCATCATACATGAGGACATCAGGTAAATAGATAGTCTAGACTGGGCATTTGAGGGCTGATTCAATAATTTCATGCAGAGTATTAAGATGATTATACTAGACATTTAGCACAGTTAAAGGGAAAGAGGCGCCCTGGTGTGTATAAAATGGATTAAAACCAGTTTAAAAATCAAAAAGGGTAACGTGGCTTACCTCAATAACAAAATTCTTGTATGAACAAAGAATTTTATTTAGCACAGGCAATGCATTTCGCGAAGTCTTAGCCTGCTTCCTCAGGCCAATCACACTGCCAATTAAAAGAAAAAACAAAAGCAAAGTAAGCCTCTCCCTCTTATAATAGACATTTACTCAGGGCTCGTTCTAGCCTTTTTGCCAAACTTGTGAGAAAACGCCACCCCCCAACCTCCCCTAAATAGGTAGCCTGGAGGGGGTAGCGGGCAGGAAGGGGGTATTGGGCACAGTGGCGGGGAGGGGGGGTCGGACCCCCTCCCTTACCTGAGTCCTCCGATCTGCGATCCCCCTCCCTCCGGGGATGACTCACCTCTTCCGCGTTCCAGTGTGTGTTCCACTCTCGTCACTTCCTGCAATGCCGTCCACTTGCAGTACAGTGGGCAGCATTGCAGGAAGTGACGAGAGTGGAATGCACGCTGCCTGAAACATGGAAGAGGTGAGTCCTCCCCACCCGCTGCCTGGCAATATACGGTTGCTGCTGCACTTAATAGCCGGAGGGAGGGGGAGCACAGGTGAGGGGGCCCCACCACTGTGCCTAATACCCCCTTCCTGCCCGCTATCCCCTCCAGCTCAGCCTCCCCCCCCCCCACGCCCAGGCGGGTGCCGCCCTCTGAATTTGCCGCCTGAGGAACTCGCCTCATCCCGCCTTATGGACGGACCGGCCCTGCATTTACTGATTTGTGAGTGCCAAAATCTTGAAACACTAACGTAATGCTACTTACCTGTGGTTCACAATAGACTTACATGTCAGGTAGCACTTAGGAAACACACCTTCCAAAGTCATTATTGATCCCCCTACCCCCAGTCCTTACAAATCCAAATCTGCCATTTGAGACTGCCTAGGTTGGACTTTAAAGGAGGATGAAACTCCATATTACTTGAAAAAAATTATCATCCAATAAGAAATTACTTATTTAGCTTACATATATCCTGTTGTTTTTAGTGTTCGCTGTCAGATTTAGGGGAAATGTGATATTTAAAAAAAGAAAATAATATTTCTGCTAGTTTTCATCTTTACTGTTTCTCTGTGAAACCAAAAGTGGCATCACTTCTGCTCCCCTTTCTTTCGTTTTTTCAGCTTAGAGTTAATTATTCCTCCCTACTGCCACAGCTTACTGTCCCTCCCACAGCAAACATCACCTAGGCAACAGGCTTACATGATCACTGTATAAACTCTTTACATTTTTTTTATTTGTTCAATCACCTCCTATCTGATCATAGAGTATCCAAGCAGCTCGGGGTGACCCAAAACCACTAGGAAAGTATAGGGGACTAAAAGAAACCAATAATCCCTCCTACTAAAAAGCAGTGCTTGGTGCAATTTGCCTTCTTAAAACAGAAGGTATTTGTGATAATTCAGCTTTAACCTCCTTGCCGGTCTAAAAAATCCGGCAAGGAGGCAGCGCCGCACTTTAAATTTTTTTTTTTTTAAATCATGTAGCGAGCCCAGGGCTGGCTACATGATAGCCGCTGAGTGGCGGCATCTCCCCACCCACTCCGATCGCCTTCGGCAATCAGAGTATGCAGGAAATCCCGTTGAGAACGGGATTTCCTGCAGGGCTTCCCCTGTCGCCATGGCGACGGGGCGGGATGACGTCACCGACGTCATGGACGTCACAGGGAATCCCGAACCGCCCCTCAGTGCTGCCTGGCACTGATTGGCCAGGCTGCGCAGGGGTCTGGGGCGGTGGGGGGGTGCGGCTCGGCGCGGTGGGTAGCGGCGAATCGGCGGCGAGCGGCGGCGATCGCGTACTACACGCAGCTAGCAAAGTTCTAGCTGCGTGTAGGAAAAAAAAAATTATGCAAATCGGCCCAGCGGAGCCTGAGAAATCCTCCTGCGCAGGTTACCCCGAGCTGAGCTCGGGATAACCGGCAAGGAGGTTAAGTGAAGATCTGTGGTTATCCATAATGCACCGCTACTTCAGAACTGCTGGTGTATAACAAGCCTATAGCTTTAAATTTTACATAGCCTCAGCTGCAAAGGCACCAAGACCAGGTAAAATGAAAATACATTGGGGAACGTATAGGGACCTTTATTAAAAAAAAGGGGATTGGATATGTTTGGGGGCAATAATTATTTTTTCGGCAATTTTTTATTTTTGGAAGTTACAACCTCCTTTAACTACTATACAGTATATGAAAACAGAACATATTTGAAAACAACATAACAAGTAAACTATAAACCAATGCACATAAAAAGCAAACACAAGAGAAAAAAAAAGGAAAGAAATGATGGATAGCATTTCTAATAAAAAACAGAATAAGTTAAACATATAACCATAATCACTTACATAGGCTGTTTGAAATCTCATTTGGCACTGAAGAGGTTAACCCGTGTTGCTGTGTTATAAATAACTGGCTGTGCTGCATCTCAGACATTATGTAAAGTGATCAATTTTAAGATCTCGCTATGAAAAACCTAATGAAAGCAATTCTTCTGACTGTCAGCCAGCGGTATGAATGGAACACTTTAGATATTAATATGGATTTCTGAGCTGATAACATTCTACCCCACTCTGCAGATGGTGTTGTGTATAGCAATTATGCGTCCCACTTTGTAATTTTATTGCGCTGCACTGTGCTTGACATGGTCTTTCCACTGATGATAAATCTATAATAATCCAAATGTAAAGGACAGTTTGAGAACTATTAAGAAAGTGCAGTGATTATTGCCTTAGCAGATAGTCATTTATTTATAGATCTACAAACATTGTCATTTCGGCTTCAAATACTGTATTTTCATGCTGCTGGGCAAAATTAGCATGTATATATGTATTTATATTTAAAAGTCTATAAAAAGTGGGTATGTAATATACAGGATCTTGCTTGTTAACACTGAATTTCATTTCTGGGTAGTACTGGAGATTGAGAACATGGCCTGCTGTTTACAGAAATTTACTTAATTTGATGTAGCATACTGTAAGCACACACATCTGGATGTACAGAAGCTTAAAGAGGAACTCTAACCCCTGATTGAACTTTATCCCAATCAGTACCCCTTTTCCACAAGAAATCTTTACTTTTTCTCAAACAGATCATTAGAGGGGTCTGTGTGGCTGATATTGTGGTTAACCCCCCCCCCCCCCCCACAGTGTTGAATTTAATTGCTATGGCCATAATGACTGTTTCCAAATGTCAAGCAACCAGTATCTCCCTTGGTGTCCTTGGAGGGAATCCACCACGAAGGGAAAGGCATCAGCCTGCCTCAGTGCCGCTAGAGGCTGTAAGGAGGGCTGAAAAGTCATGTGGCTGCTAAGCAACGCTTACCATGACTATATCAAAGGATTACGGGGGAGCAGAAAGTGACTAACAGTCGCTTTATTGGGCAGACTTTAACAGACAACGCGTTTCCCAGAGGAGACACCCTCCGTTTCTTCAGGTCAAGAGGTTAACTCGTTATAATGGCCTCCATTCATAAAAGCAGTGCGATGAAAAAAATGTGGGAGGGAAAATACCGCACTCTGTATTTTCCCGGCCTGTGTTCATAACGATTTTCCCAGCTGCCTTTGAAGGTTGGTAAATTACCGCAGCCCATTGAGCGGTAGAGCAGTGTGGTGATATCTCTCTTTTGCCCTGCACAGATGACTCACACAGACGGCTGTCTGCACAGATGACTCACACAGACTTTCCCTGCACAGATGACTCACACAGATGGCTCCCTGCACAGATGACTCACACAGACGGCTCTCTGCACAAATGACTCACACAGACGGCTCTCTGCACAGATGACTCACACAGACGGCTCTCTGCACAGATGACTCACAGGCTTTCCCTGCACAGATGACTCACACAGACGGCTCTCTGCACAAATGACTCACACAGACTTTCCCTGCACAGATGACTCACACAGATGGCTCTCTGCACAGATGACTCACGCAGACAGCTCTCTGCACAGATGACTCACACAGACTTTCCCTGCACAGATGACTTACACAGATGGCTCTCTGCACAGATGACTCACACAGACAGCTCTCTGCACAGATGACTCACACAGACTTCGGCTCCCTGCTCAGACTTTCGGCTCCCTGCACTTTGCATTGTTAACACCTTACCAGAGGTGCCGGTAACTTGTCAAGACCTCACCAGAGGTGTCGGTAACTATCGTCAGGCTTTCCGCTTGTTGAAGGCTTTTTTATTATTATTATTATTATTTTTTATTTATATAGCGCCAACATATTTCGCAGCGCTTTACAAAGCACAATAAGACAAGGGGAGCATAGATACACTAAAAAAATGTACAACAGAGTTCCAAGCAGCACAAATATTGTGACAAAACCAGTAAACATTAGGAGGAGGACCCTGCACTTGCGAGCTTACAATCTAATGCAGGCTTTCTCAACCAGGGTTCCCTGGAACCCCAGGGTTCCTTGAGGACTCTGCAGGGGTTCCTTGGCATTTTACTTCATCGTGGGGGAATTATAATAGAGCATATTACTGGTACTGTAACAGGAAGCACTAAATTGGGGGGTCAGGAGTCAGGAGACAGTATAATGAGTGGCAGTGTAATAGGAGATAGTGAAATTAGCAGCCTAACCTATTTAAAGACCATGCATCCTGAAAAATAAATGTAGGGGTTCCTCGAGACCAAAAAATTGTTTGCAGGGGTTCCTTGAGAACCAAAAGTTATTTACAGGGTTCCTCCAAGGTAAAAAGGTTGAGAAAGGCTGATCTAATGGGTAGTGGGGGACACACTAGGTAAGGGGGTGGAGGATGGAGGAGGCAGTGACCTTTTGCCTCTGATTACATTGTGTCAGATAAGTAAATAAGGGCTATAGAATGTTATAGGCTTGTCTGAAAAGGTGTGTTTTAAGAGTGCGTTTGAAGAAATCCAGGTTTGGAGCATGACGTACAGGCTGTGGAAGAGAGTTCCAGATAAGGGATAATGCTCGTGTAAAGTCTTGGATGCGAGCATGAGAGGAGGTGATCAGTATAGAGTCCAGGATAATTTCTTGGGATGAGCGGAGGTTGTGGGAGGGACAATATCTTGAGATTAGTGATGAGATGTATGGAGGGCACAACTCATGGAGGGCTTCGTACGTTAGAGTCAGGAGTTTGAACTGGATCCTCTGGGTAATGGGTAACCAGTGGAGAAAACGGCACAGTGGAATTGCATCGGAAGAGCATGTGGAGAGGTGAATGAGGCGGGCCTCTGAATTTAGAAGGTATTGGAGAGGTGCTAGCCTGTTTTGTGGTAGACCACAGAGCAGGGTGTTGCAGTAGTCTAGGCGGGAGATGATTATGGCATGTACAAGCATTTTGGTGGCCTCTTGTGTGAGGAACGGACGAATACGGAATATATTTTTGAGCTGGAAATAGCAGGTAGTGGTTAATGAGGCAATGTGAGGTTTAAAGGAGAGCTCTGAGTCAAGTATAACCCCCAACCAGCGGGCCTTAGTGGTTGAGGTTATTGGGGTGTTGTCTACTGTTATGGTTGCAATTGGTGGGGGTGTAGATAGTGATGGTGGAAAAATCACAATTTCCGTTTTACTCATGTTGAGTTTGAGGAAGCGGGAGGACAAAAATGCAGAAATGGCACGTAGACAGTCGGGGACTCTAGATAGCAGTGATGACAGATCAGGAGCTGAGAGATAGATTTGAGTGTCATCTGCATAGAGGTGATACTGGAAGCCAAAAGAGTTAATTAGTTGTCCCAGGCCACGAGTGTAGACTGAGAAAAGAAGTGGCCTTGAGGAACACCAACAGACAGTGGGCGTGGGGAGGAATTGGTGTTAGAGAAGGACACAGTGTAAGAGCAACCAGAGAGATAAGAGGAGATCCAGGAATGTGCTTGACCCTTGATTCCTAAAGATGACAGTGTCTGCAGAAGCAGAGCACGATCAACCGTGTCAAAGGCAGAGGAAAGGTCAAGGAGTATAAGAATGGAGAACTGGCCTTTGGATTTAGCTACCAGTAGGTCATTAGCAACTTTCGTGAGGACAGTTTCGGTGGAATGGTGTGTGCGGAATTCAGATTGAAAGGGGTCAAGTAAGGAGTTGGTAGAGAGAAAGGCAGACAGTTCTGAATGGATGTGACGTTCCAGCAGTTTAGAAGCAAAGGGGAGGAGCGAGACAGGGCGGTAATTGGATAGAGAAGTTGGATCAAGAGAGGGTTTTTTGATAAGTGGTGTGATGATAGCTTGTTTGAATAAGGAAGGAAAAGTGCCAGTGGAGATAGAAAGATTGAATAGAGTTGTTAGAGCGGGATTAAGGGAGGAGGAAAGCTGGGGGATTAGATGGGAGGGAATGGGGTCCAGGCCACAGGTAGTGAGATGTGCTTTGGAGATTAGTGAGGAAAGACACTGTTCAGTGAGTGTGGTGAAAGATATTAGAGTGGGAGAGTGGTCTTGTGGATCGGGGGGAAGGCAGTTAGCAGTGGATGAGGGTGCAGGTGGACAGAAGGAATCTACAGGTGATGGTTGAGCTGGTAAAAGTGGTTGCGTGTTGAAGCTATTACGTATTGCATCAATCTTGCTTGTGAAGTATGGTGCAAAGTCGTCAGCTGACAGACATGTGGTAGGGGGGGGAGGTGGCGGACGAAGTAGGGAGTTGAAGGTAAACAACAAGTGTCAGCGCCAAGGCAGAAGGCGACCGCAGCCGAGAAGGACAATGTCCAAAAGTCCACACAAGCAATTAATATATAAAGTCAGCGCAGGTCTATAGTAATGCAGATTTCGTCATTTTCTGGTATACAGGATCTTCGAACCAAAAGGTAAAGAAGCAAGGCTTACCAGATTCCAACAACCCACATTATAAGGTTGTAAACGAGTTTGATAGATGGTCCGCAGAACTTTCAAATGGTGTCGTTTCACCAGCGATGTTGCACACCACAAATTCCTCCGGAATATATTAGATATCTTGAGGTTGCAGAGACTCGCCAAAGGGGAGTCCAGTAGGATAGTGACATGAAAGAGCTGTACGGCACATCTAAGTGTAAACCGTCTTTATTACATAACAAGTAAAACAATTTAAAAACAAGGATAAAAGTGAGTTTCTTTTATCCTTGTTTTTAAATTGTTTTACTTGTTATGTAATAAAGACGGTTTAATATAATCCGGAGGAATTTGTGGTGTGCAACATCGCTGGTGAAACGACACCATTTGAAAGTTCTGCGGACCATCTATCAAACTCGTTTACAACCTTATAATGTGGGTTGTTGGAATCTGGTAAGCCTTGCTTCTTTACCTTTTTGTTCGAAGATCCTGTATACCAGAAAATGACGAAATCTGCATTACTATAGACCTGCGCTGACTTTATATATTCAGGGAGTTGAAGGTGTTGAACAATTGTTTTGGGTTGTGGGACTGTGAGGAAATGAGCGAGGAGAAATAAGACTGCTTAGCCGAGGTGAGGGCATCCCTGAGCTCCTGCATAGTTTGTTTGTAGTGGTGGAAGTCCTCTACAGCAGTGCTCTTTCTCCAGCACCTTTCTGACACCCTGGAGCGCCTTTTCAGCTGTTTGATTTGTTCAGTGAGCCAGGGCTGCCTGTTAGTTTGGCGGGGGCAGGTGGTGGTGAGTGGGGCAGCTGAATTCATGGCAGAGGAGACTACACTAAATAAGTAACTGGATGCTACCTCTGGGTCAGTGTAGGATGACAGAGTACTTAGAGGTTGCAAGGCCTCAGTCAGGGTATTCAGATCCAGGTTGCCGTAGTTCCTGCGCATGACCGTATGGTGTAGTGTTGGTGGAGTTGACGGTAGAGAAGAATTGATTAAGAAGGTTGTGGTCTGAGAGGGGAAGTGGAGTGTTATGGAAGCTTGAAATAGAACAGAGGCGGGTAAAGACAAGGTCAAGAGTGTGGCCGTCTTTGTGGGTGGAAGTGGAGGACCATTGGACGAGGTCAAACGAGGAGGTGAGAGAGAGCAGTTTGGTGGCAGTAGGGCAGCTAGTGTCGATGGGTATATTAAAATCTCCAATGATGATAGAGGGTATATCAGTGGAGAGGAACTGGAGAAGCCATGCTGAAAAGTGATCAATGAAAGTAGAGGCTGGACCAGCCGGGCGGTAGATAACAGCAATCTGGAATGTGGTATGGAGAGTAGAGAAGGACAGCATGAACTTCAAAGGATGAGAGTGAGAGTGCGGGCAGTGGTGTGAGTGGCTTAAAGGAGCAGTGTTTTTGCTGACAATTTACTGTCATGTGTTAGAGGTAACTGCAGCCAAGTCGGTAATTTTCCTCACTGCTCGGTAATTTCAGTTTTTCATGTGGTAACAGCCTTTATGAATTAACACATTGCTAAGTGCTCGGGAAAGCAATGTCTCCTTAATCGAGTGCTTCTTATGAATGTGCTCATTATTATTCTGACCCCCAATTTAGTTCTTTTTTTACAGTACCCCCAATTATAGTGTGCTCACTATCATACTTTCCAAAAGCCACAGGATGGGGTTAAATGACAAGGAACCCCTGCAGAGTACTCATGGAACCCTTGTTGAGAAAGCCTGGCCTAAACTAACTTCTAACCTTAAGCATAAAAGTAACTCCCATCTCCTAATACTAACCCACATATAAGTAGCATCAGCCTAAATGCTATTTTACATCTGTTGTCTTCATGCCGGGCACTGAATCCAATATTTGAACTGCTGGTGTTTTTGTTTTATAATAGTTGAAATTTGGTACCCTAACCCTAACCACTCATCCCATAGCAACCCCTGTGTACAAAAACCGCTTTGGTTATATAGCTTAATATCTGCTCCTTTACTTACGTGCAAGGGGCAAAATCACCAGTGTCAAAATCCATATGTTCATCCAGGTCAGGACTATGTGCTCACTCTGAACAATAGACAATTTTTTTTTAAATCCAGGCCATGTTAGTAGAATCACTTATGTTCTATATTTTTCCTCAATGCATAGAACCTTATTGAATCTGATACATGATGTCATGAGCTAAAGCATGGGAATGAGGGGATTGCATGTCTACCAAGTGGTCCCCATCACAAAGAGTGGAAGCTGTAATTCTTGTAATGCCCTCCAGCTAAACAACAGTCTTGGCTGGTAACTTGTGCTGTAACTGAGTGCAGAGAGAAGCAAAGGGATTGCTATGCTCTCGTACATGATAGATATGTAATTGTGCCTGGTTTAATTAAGCGCCTAAAAAAACTCATCACTCACTATACTCTGTGTTATCTATTTTCATTACACACAGCGTGACCCTGCTATGATGGCAGGTATAAATTATGATCATCTAATGTGCTTATGTACATTAAAATGCATGAAAACACCCATTAGAACATTATATTCTAATCAGATGAATTATGTTTCTGTGTCTACTCCCCACAAAATACAGATAACAAGCATAACTTGCATATAACATGACTGAGTACTTCGCCTATTGTACAATGGTAGCAAAGTTTTTTTTTCCAATACAGGCAAGTTGCAGAAGAAGAACCACTTAATGCCCTCAATGGCTTAATTTTTCCTTATGTGCCTGAATGTGTGAACCAATATATTCGATATGGGGCTGATTTATCTAAGGATTATTATTTTTCTCTAGTCCATGTTTGTTGTAAATGTTCAAACTGAATTTTTTCCTAAACCCTACACTCCAGTGAAAAAAGTTAGCAGTTAAAACCTGACAGAACTAACATGTTTTGGACTAATCCATCTTCTCATGAAGGATTTGCAGGATTTTTCCTGTTTTCAAAAACATTTCCTGAGGGGCAGTTGCTCAGTCTAACTGACAATATAGTGTGCAAGGCAGTAGGGAGGCATTCTGGCATCTTACTATTTTGGCAGTTAAATTGTAGTTCAAGAAATGCTGTTGAAAACAAAGAAAACCCTGAGAATCCCCCATGAGGAGATGGACTAGTCCAAAACCGGTCGGTTCTGTCAGATTTTAACTGCTTCCTTTTTTTGCCGAGGGGTCCTTTAAGATAAGACAAGCCACCCAAAAAGCATGGCATATGGGAAAGGATTGGAAAAATGAATACAATCATTGAATACATTGAATAAAATAATTGAATTAATTGAATAAAATAATTTTACTCATGTAATAAGACCTTTTTTGTAGTTTACTGATAGTAGCAGAATATATGCTCAGTGTCTGTAATCTGTATTAGGTAAGGATCAAAGCAACCCTAAAGGAGATAATTTATAGGAAAACAAGGACTGTTTGCCGCAGTACAGTTAGGATATGATGGTGTTCTGTCCATTATCACCTGGAATGGCCGTAAACAACAGCACCTTTTGCAATTATTGTACGTAATCAGAGTAGTTAATTATGGAAACACATTTATACAGCATTCATAGCTGGTGTTATTTAAATCAATACTGTTAATAATAATAGTAATCATCATCATAATTATCTATTGTTCATTATAGTTATGTTATAGTTACAGTTAATTTCAAGACTTTCGGTTAGTTTTATTATGATCTATTTTATAAATGGCCTGATAATATTTTGACCATTGTTGATCGTTATGTAATCTTCACATCATTTTTATCCTCCTGTGATTAATGATTGAGTTAATGAAACTGAGTTAATTTGAAAATTCTGATTGATCACAAAGCTTATTGTCATGTCACTCAAAACCTCTAGGTCACATAAAACCCCAGAAAGCACATTCAGTACCAGGAATAGTTAAAATTAGCTGTGCTACATTGTTTAAATGTATAAAACATTATATGCAGGGCCCAATTTGTTCATTTTACCGCCCTATCACAGCCACACTATAACGATCGGTGTAACACAGAGAGGATCTGATTACCGGTGATCTGCAGTATCACCGAGAATGCAGATATATACCCGATTATTGATGATCTGCAGTATCACCGATAATCAGATATATCTCTAACCTCTGGACACCTGAGAGATGAGAGTGTTTTGGTGCAACAGTAATACTTTGAGGACCGCACCTGGATATCAGGTGCTAGAGCAATAAGGAGTATTGCTCTGCAGCAAGTTCCTTCCGTTGGTCTGAACACTCCGCAAGGAGGAGTCAGGCCGAGAGTAGGAAGGACAGAACGTGAGTGACACCAATGAGGGAGTATCACTGACAGATCTGTGAACTATCTCTCAACAGGAGAGATAGTTCTCGAGGTCGGGCAGGCCGGGTCGTTAACACACTGACAGATAAGGTACAGAGACAGGAGACAGATGCAGAATCTTGAGACTAGCCGAGTTCAGCAACAGAGTATCAGAATGACAAAGGTACAAAATCAGAGATCAGAGGAATTGTCAGGAAAGCAGAAGGTCATAACAAATAATCAACAATTCCTAGACTAAGGTGTGAGTTCCTTGATCATCAACACCTTGGAAACTGGTCTAGATAATAACACAAATGATAACAGAATTTCCCAGACTAAGGTGTGAGCTCTGTGATCATCAACACCTAAGAAACTGGTCTAATATAACACAGATACTGACAGGGTCTGTGTGCTACCACGTAGTGATCGCAACGCCAGACACCAGAGGAATGACCAGCACCCAGTATATATACATCAGCGCTCACCTGCGCCTCCCCTAAGTGCTGGACCAATGAGAACTAAAAGAATTGTCAGCTGACCGGCCTGGTCAGCTGACACCCCTCTGGCTGTCATAAATGCTCTGCCTCTCCGCGCGCGCACGCGTCCTTCTGAACCAGTGTGGACTATCAGTCCCAGCCATACCAGACATGTGTTGTAATGCCTCTGCTGATTTGAATGCGGAATCCGCCACAGCGCTGTCCGAGCATGCGGCGTTTTCTCCGCATTCAGCAGTACTGAGAGAGGTAGGCCTATGAGTGCAAACCGCCGCGTCGGACGCGGAATCCGCCGCCCTGTTCGCTGGGCATGCAGCGGTTTCTCCGCGTTCCGTCAGGCCAGTGAATGCAGGTCCCTGCACGCAAGCTGCCATGTTGAACGCGGAATCAGCCGCCTTACTCTGAGTACCTGCGGCGGCTTTTCCGCGTTTTCTCACACACACTTTATGGTTAATTAAGAATAATAAAGGACTTTTCTCATTGTCGTGTTTTTATTTCATTTAACCCTTTGTAGAAATGGGTAACAGGTACTATACTCATTTCTCCTGGAGAGGGGGTGGTATCTGGGGGTCCCCTTCTTAAAGGGTACATCCGGAGGTCACCATAAACCCCCCAGGGCATCGTTGCCCCACCTCATCTTGGGGCACTGGAGGTTGGGAAGAGCCATCCATGGACAAGGGCTTCGGGGGAGAGGGGAAGGCTTGGCCACCCCTCTCCTCCAGAGTCCCCCTATACCACGGACCATGCGGGCAGGTATAGCTCAGTGTGAAAAGCCCCATGAGGCCGGGGCTCTGCATCCTGGCTATCACAGCCTGCATGGGGGAAAAGGGGTTAAAGAGGCTTGGGAGGGGGAAGCCCACATTATTTTTTTTTATTTACCACACTCTGAGCAAAAAAAAAATGTTTAAAAAAATAGGTAAAGTTGCCAGTGATCCTTATACAGCCATATTGCGGCTGTATAGTGATCCCTGTCCAAAGCGTTGCCACTTCCACAGGGTTTCCAGGGGGTCTGTATGCACTGCGTTTGGACCCCCTGTGCACCCTGTCATGAAAGTCATTGCTCTTTCTTTTAATATATGTAAATTTACACTACAGCCATGGCCTTTGTGGCACTGCCTCAAATCTGGTAACGATCAGACAGTGGGTACATGTGGGCTGCTACAGGAGCTAGGGCTGGATGTTCTACTATAGTTTTCTACACTTGTAAGTGCATTTATTTCAAACTTACATTAAACATTTTATGTTACGCCATGATCAATTGTTTCTTTGAGGTGGTGCTGAATTACTCACTTGGGGCAAACCCAGGATTTTCAAGAGGGGGATTCCTGAAAGGTCTCCCTCAGCCATGCACAGTACAGTATAATAATATGGTAGGACATCATGCTGGGTACACATAATGCAATTTCCTGTCCGTCTGACAGCATCTGACAATTATTTCCTAAATGTCCAATCTGCTCCTGATCGACAATGGGATCCATCAGGAGCAGTTTGGATACAGATAATTATATAATTATGAGGACAGCTGACATTGGTAATGAAGGAGAAAGTGAAGCATTCACACAGCAGAGGCAAAGGGTTGTGCTCATACCTGATTCTGGGCTTTGTTAAGTTCCCCAGAGCTGCTCCATGCTCTGCACACATGCTAATGCTCTATGCTCTGTACACATGCTGCTGCTCCATGCTCTGTACTCATGCTGCTGCTCCATGCTCTGTACACATGCTGCTGCTCTATGCTCTGTACACACGCTGCTGCTCCATGCTCTGTACACACGTTGCTGCTCCATGCTCTGTACTCACGCTGCTGCTCCATGCTCTGTACACAAGTTGCTGCTCCATGCTCTATACACACGCTGCTGCTCCATGCTCTGTACACACGTTGCTGCTCCATGCTCTATACACACGTTGCTGCTCCATGCTCTGAACACACGCTACTGCTCCATCCAAAGTCATTTGTAGCTGGGAAAGAAAGGGGGCAGTGCTGTGAGCTGCAGGATGCCTGCAGATATTTTGGTGTCTCGACTTGTGCTTGTCCCCAGACACTGTACGGCCCTGGTATTAGGGGGGATTCTAGGCAGCTGTAATCCCCCCTGTGTTTGCCTATGTCAATGGAAGTTTGATATCAGCAACAGAATCCTATGGAATTTTTTTTTAAGGCTTGATTATACTTTATATCTAGTATGCCTTGTGTGAATAGGGGGCGTGTGGCACTATTACCCTCACTAGTGCACAGGTGCTGTTTAAAGTGTGTTTAAATGGTGTCAGTGGTAGAACTGTTACCCTGGTTAATGCACCTATATAGGTTTTTTTCTTTGACTGCAGATACGGTATTAACTAGCAGGACTGGGGGAAGAAGCAGGATTTTATCTGTGTGGCTGGTTGAAGGTACGTATGAGTGCAGGATCTTATGCATAAGGTTGAATAAATGTGCTAGTGATCTTGTAACAAAACCTAATTTGTAATTTGCAGGGCCTGCCTCTGTTTATAGGGCCCATGTAAATATTTTGTTTCTGATAAATTCAGATGTGGTCTATGGAGTATTTTACCTGTGTGTTTCTACCATGTATGTTGCCTGTCTTCCGGCATGTTGCTAAGAATGAGGCACCCACCATCATTTTTGTTCTGCAAAATTCAATCATAATTTAATAAGTATTTTATTTTTATTTTTCTTACTGTATAGTGAGGGTCCCTATCCCTAACGATGGAACACCCACCAATGCTTTCTATGATAAATTATCCCGCTATATATGGAGTATTTTGAATATGTTGCATAACACAGAGCCCAGCTTTAGGTATGTGGTCCTCACCAACACTTCCTGTTAATTTCTCATTTAGTTTGCAGAATATTTTAAATGTGTTGTTGTACAATATAAAACAGAGCCTGTCTGTAACTATAGCACCCTAGCAATGCTGCTTCTAATCAATTATTTCATTTGTGTTTTTCAACTGCAATCTCCAGGAGCCAAGTTCTAAATACGGGGCCCATAAACAAGCCTTTATATAAGTCAATAAAGCACAACATGATTTATTGTGATTTTTTTTTATTCCACTGGTGAACGTGGGACTCCCACAGATCCTACCAAACTGTGGAATAAAACTAATTCAAATAACATAATAAAACTCTGAAGTTAATTGAATTGTGTGTTTGCTTATGTTAAGGAACGTCCTATATCTGATATTATATCAAGGCTTGTTCTTCAGTCTCCAAAAAATACTAATATACTAAAAAACAGATCTGCAATCTGATCTACTTTTTAATAATGTGGGCCCTGCTGTAAATATGAGCCATTTGGAAAACTTTTTAACTTAAATTCATCTGGTACATGTCAAATTTATTCACATATTTAAACTGATGTGTACCTTAGTGCTAAATGGAGCCATTATGACACTACAATAATAAAAAAAATAAATGAAATACAAAAAAAAATACATCAAAATGTACAATTATTGGTAGAAAGAGCCAAACTGTCCACAAGGCAACTTAGGCAGATGCCCAGAGCCTTATGCGATCCAGGGGCCTGACTGGCACGTTTTCTGACCCCCATTTCCCATCTTACCTTAAAAAGAAGCTAAGGAACCAGCAGGGGAAGTGAAATTTGCTATGTTGCCTACAGCCCTACTTCACATTAATTCTTCTCTGTAGGTAGATGAATTGACTTTCACAACAATCCCTTCAACCTCCAGTACAAATGCTACAAAAACTGATGCATTATCTAGCACGCTAACATTGCAAGCAGAACATTTTAATGCGTTCATCACTAAGGTCTGTTAGCACTGGGGTAAGAGAAAACAAATTGTTCCACTTCACTATACACCACCAACCATCTGGGTTGAAGGGTAATGTCCAAAGGCTGATGGGAACATGGGGTTTCAGACTGTTAATGTGACAAAGGGCGTCCAATATCAAATTTAAGCCTTTACATTAAAATTAGGAAGAGCTTATACTGTATTTTCCATGCTATACATACAATTAATTATCTTATAATCTTATTTTCAGTTCAGGTTTGCTTTAAAATGGAATTAATATGTAACCTCTAAAATAAAAAGAGCCCCAATGACATCTAGCATGATTACTTCCCCTCTTTTTTCACCCAGTGCAGTAACAGCTGATTTCAATAATAGGCATCAGGGAAGCTGTGTGGCAGCACTTGAAGGCCTCATACCGTGGCAGTTGTAGAAGGTCTTATACTGCAGTTGGTACCCCATTACTTATTGTTTTGCCTTTCCTCTCTGTGATAGGTTGGCTCAGTGGTACAGGCACAAGCATATTATCTCTCAGGACACGCCTACATGGAGACACTTCCCACTCACACATGACATGATCTCTTAGCAGACTTTTTTAAGGGCAGAAAACTGCCACAGCAGTTTTTCAAGAGGGGGTGCAGCTGACCAACAAAACCTGTTTTTTTTCTTACATCTATGCCACTCCATTTATTATAATGTCTGCTGCCCATGCTATCAATGGGGATGTAGTTTATACACTTCCGGTCCACTTTATGTTAAACAGTGCTCAGTGTAAAAACACACACACACACACACACACACACACACACACACACACACACACACACACACACACACACACACACACACACACACACACACACACACACACACACACACACACACACCACATGCACAGCACACACACACACACACACACACACCAC
The DNA here is from genome assembly GCF_040937935.1 of Hyperolius riggenbachi. Classification (NCBI taxonomy): domain Eukaryota; kingdom Metazoa; phylum Chordata; class Amphibia; order Anura; family Hyperoliidae; genus Hyperolius; species Hyperolius riggenbachi. The sequence goes on along the minus strand of NC_090649.1, from coordinate 163,468,417 downwards.
ACACACACACACACACACACACACACACACACACACACACACACACACACACACACACACACACACACACACACACACACACACACACACACACACACCACATGCACAGCACACACACACACACACACACCACATGCACACCACACACACACACACACACACACACACACACACACACACACACACACACACACACACACACACACACCACATGCACAGCACACACACACACACACACACCACATGCACAGCACACACACACACACACACACCACACGCACGCACACACACCACACGCACACACACCACACACACACTTTATTTTTAGTATATAGTCCCTGTCTGATTCAATAAACTGTGGAGTCTTCTCATTTTTACTAAACACCTTTTGTAGTTGGCAAAAAAAAGTACTAAAAACTAGGTAACTAGGTAAGAAGAGTAGTCTCAAACTTAATTTAAAGCAAACTTTTTTTTTACTATTTTCCTGAATTTTTAGATGTAATTGTAAGCTCTTACCACTGTCTGAGCCTTTTCCTGTCCCTCCAGTTGTTTGTTAACATAAGTTTTACATTTCTTCTTTTTTTTTGTAAATGCTCGTGGGTGTGAACCAGTAACAAAGTACATTCATGTCAAACTTCTCACCTTCCTTTTCAAACCACTCCATTACCTGATTCACCCAAATATTTTTTATTTAATTGTCATCTATCTTTCTCAGTCGCAATCTAGACTCTTCATATACAACTCTCTTATCTTTTACCCTGGGGACCTCTTCACACTCACATATCCATGATTTCTCACAGGCATCTCGTCCTCCTTGGAACTCTCTTTGGCTCTGTCCATCATGCTCTGTGGCACAGGTATATGAGTAAAACAACTGGTGTTGATGACCAAGGAGTCTAGCTTTGCCAGCAGCAATGTTATGTTGGTGTGACAACTTCTGCTTTATTTGTAGGAAATTGGTTTAGCTTCCATCATTGTTGAGACAGGAGTTGGAATCTGGCACATAAAACTAAAAATCAGCATGTCAACATCATAAGCGAAATTGGTTTCAATAGCAAGGGAAACACAACAGTTTACTTAATGCCTATCTGAAGGAAAACATTTATTTTGATTTGGATGGTGTCCTCAACCCCACCCTTCTATCTGAGAGAAACTCCCACATTTGTTGTTCACCCTTATGCTGGGTATACACGGTCGATCCGGCGGCCGATTAGCCGCCGGATCGACTCCCGCCGCGTCCCTGCTCGTCCGCGCGTGCAACCGGATTGATTCCCGCTCGTCCCCGCCGGCGCTTCTTATCTCCCGCTTGATTCGCCGCTATTGTCTGGCCGCGGGTATCGAGTGCGGAATCGATCCCCGCGGTGATCGGACACGTCGGATATATCAGTTGAGCTATCAGTGGCTCGAATGATAACCTTCGTCGAACCATGAATGCCCAGCATTTGAGTCTACCTCAAAACTTTTGGCACCAGAACCTTCTGTTATGCTACCCCTTTGCTTTGTAACTACTTGCCACACCCAATCAAGATAGTTCCATCCCAGTCCAAACTGAAAAGCAAGCAACCTGTTTAGTCTGGCATTTATGGACACATAACTTATTCCTCTGTAGCACAGTCCACCCTGCAAATATCTATTGATCTGAGACATACTGTATTTGTGCGCTTTGAGTTCTATGGAAGAAAAGTGCTTAACAAATGTTATTGTTATTATTTTTGTTAAAGAGAAACATTAGCAAAAAGGGGAAAAAAATAGATTACTACATTGAAAAAATGCGAAGTTAATAGAAGAGAGATTGAGAAATGATTGATATTCACCATGTAATTTGTTCATATTGTTTGATCCACAATTCGCCTGCACATAATCATGTTTATTACTGGCAGATATGAAAAAAAACCCAGACAGCACCAACTGCCATTATCTACAACCACACCCCCAACAATGGGAAAGGTTGTTTTTTAATAGATATACCGTATTTTTCGGACTATAAGACACTCCTGACCATAAGTCAGAAACTTCCTGCATTTGGACTATAAGACGCAGTGACTTTTTGTCCCCACTTTTGGGGGAGAAAAGTGGGTCTTATAGTTTAAAAAATACAGTACTTGTGCACAGAGGGGGATACTGGTTGCTTGGCAGTTGGAAACAGCTGTTATTTCCCACAATGCAACAAGGCTCCCACAGTGTCATGTCAGGACCTAGAGTTGGGCCGAACGGCTCGCCGGCGAACGTGGTTCGCGCGAACGTAGGTGGTTCGCGTGCGGGTACCGCACGCGAACCTTTTGCGGAAGAAGTTCGGTTCGCCCCATAATGCACTGAGGGTCAACTTTGACCCTCTACATCACAGTCAGCAGGCCCAGTGTAGCCAATTAGGCTACACTAGCCCCTGGAGCCCCACCCCCCCCTTATATAAGGCAGGCAGCGGCGGCCATTACGGCCACTCGTGTGCCTGCATTAGTGAGAGTAGGGCGAGCTGCTGCAGTCTCTCATATAGGGAAAGATTAGTTAGGCTTAACTTCTTCCTGGCTGCATACCTGTTCTGTTCAGTGAGCCCTCAGCCCACTGCATACCTGTACTGTGATCCTGCCACTGCATACCTGTTCAGTGATCCTGCCACTGCATACCTGTTCAGTGATCCTGCCACTGCATACCTGTTCTGTTCAGTGAGCCCTCAGCCCACTGCATACCTGTACTGTGATCCTGCCACTCCATACCTGTTCAGTGATCCTGCCACTGCATACCTGTTCTGTTCAGTGAGCCCTCAGCCCACTGCATACCTGTACTGTGATCCTGCCACTGCATACCTGTTCAGTGATCCTGCCACTGCATACCTGTTCAGTGATCCTGCCACTGCATACCTGTTCTGTTCAGTGAGCCCTCAGCCCACTGCATACCTGTACTGTGATCCTGCCACTCCATACCTGTTCAGTGATCCTGCCACTGCATACCTGTTCTGTTCAGTGAGCCCTCAGCCCACTGCATACCTGTACTGTGATCCTGCCACTCCATACCTGTTCAGTGATCCTGCCACTGCATACCTGTTCAGTGATCCTGCCACTGCATACCTGTTCTGTGAACCCGCCACTGTATACCTGTTCTGTTCAGTGGACCCGCCACTGTATACCTGTTCTGTGAACCCGCCACTGTATACCTGTTCTGTTCAGTGGACCCGCCACTGTATACCTGTTCTGTTCAGTGGACCCGCCACTGTATACCTGTTCTGTTCAGTGGACCCGCCACTGTATACCTGTTCAGTGAACCCGCCACTGCATACCTGTTGTGTTCAGTGAACCTGCCACTGCATACCTGTTGTGTTCAGTGAACCTGCCACTGCATACCTGTTCTGTGAACCCGCCACTGTATACCTGTTCTGTTCAGTGGACCCGCCACTGTATACCTGTTCAGTGAACCCGCCACTGTATACCTGTTCTGTTCAGTGGACCCGCCACTGTATACCTGTTTAGTGAACACGCCACTGCATACCTATTGTGTTCAGTGATCCTGCCACTGCATACCTGTTCTGTGAACCCGCCACTGTATACCTGTTCTGTTCAGTGGACCCGCCACTGTATACCTGTTCTGTGAACCCGCCACTGTATACCTGTTCTGTTCAGTGGACCCGCCACTGTATACCTGTTCTGTTCAGTGGACCCGCCACTGTATACCTGTTCTGTTCAGTGGACCCTCCACTGTATACCTGTTCTGTTCAGTGGACCCGCCACTGTATACCTGTTCTGTGAACCCGCCACTGTATACCTGTTCTGTTCAGTGGACCCGCCACTGTATACCTGTTTAGTGAACACGCCACTGCATACCTATTGTGTTCAGTGATCCTGCCACTGCATACCTGTTCTGTGAACCCGCCACTGTATACCTGTTCTGTTCAGTGGACCCGCCACTGTATACCTGTTCTGTGAACCCGCCACTGTAAACCTGTTCTGTTCAGTGGACCCGCCACTGTATACCTGTTCTGTTCAGTGGACCCGCCACTGTATACCTGTTCTGTTCAGTGGACCCGCCACTGTATACCTGTTCTGTTCAGTGGACCCGCCACTGTATACCTGTTCTGTTCAGTGGACCTGCCACTGTATACCTGTTCTGTGAACCCGCCACTGTATACCTGTTCTGTTCAGTGGACCCTCCACTGTATACCTGTTTAGTGAACACGCCACTGCATACCTATTGTGTTCAGTGATCCTGCCACTGCATACCTGTTCAGTGATCCTGCCACTGCATACCTGTTCTGTGAACCCGCCACTGTATACCTGTTCTGTTCAGTGGACCCGCCACTGTATACCTGTTCTGTGAACCCGCCACTGTATACCTGTTCTGTTCAGTGGACCCGCCACTGTATACCTGTTCTGTTCAGTGGACCCGCCACTGTATACCTGTTCTGTTCAGTGGACCCGCCACTGTATACCTGTTCTGTTCAGTGGACCCGCCACTGTATACCTGTTCTGTTCAGTGGACCCGCCACTGTATACCTGTTCTGTTCAGTGGACCCGCCACTGTATACCTGTTCTGTGAAGTGGACCCGCCACTGTATACCTGTTCTGTTCAGTGGACCCGCCACTGTATACCTGTTCTGTGAACCCGCCACTGTATACCTGTTCTGTTCAGTGGACCCGCCACTGTATACCTGTTTAGTGAACACGCCACTGCATACCTATTGTGTTCAGTGATCCTGCCACTGCATACCTGTTCTGTGAACCCGCCACTGTATACCTGTTCTGTTCAGTGAACCCACCGCATCAGTGCGCATACCTGTGCAGTTAAGTGAACCCACCTACCTACGTGAGTGCACGCAGTGTGATATACCACTCCGTGCATACCCAATATGGACAAAACAGGTAGAGGAAGAGGAAGAGGTAATGGCAGAGGCAGAGGAAGGCCACCCGGCAGGTCTGCGCGAGGTCGTGTAAATGTAATTTCGTGTGGACCTGGCCCACAGTACAGTGCTCGGAAGAAGGCACGTCCCATCACCTCCCAAGATTGTCAGGACGTGGTTGAGTATTTAGCGACACAGAACACCTCATCTTGCTCAGCCACCAGCGCTACTACTAGCACCACTTCCGCTGCATTTGACACTTCGCAAGAATTCTTTAGTGTTGAAATCACTGATGCACAGCCATTGTTGTTACAGCCAGATGAATTTTCACCAGCTAATATGTCTGAGTTACGCGGCAACACTATGGATGTAACGTGTCAGGAGGATGAAGGACCTACTGATGGTGCAAGTTTGGATTTGTCTGAGGCAAGCGAAGCTGGGCAGGATGACTACGATGATGACGGTAATAGGGATCCTCTGTATGTTCCCAATAGAGGAGATGAAGAGGGGGACAGTTCAGAGGGGGAGTCAGAGAGTAGTAGGAGGAGAGAAGTTGCTGAAAGAAGCTGGGGCAGCTCTTCGTCAGAAACAGCTGGTGGCAGAGTCTGGCACCATGTATCGCCACCTATGTACAGCCAGCCAACTTGCCCTTCAGCATCAGCTGCTGAGGTCCCCATAGTGCCCACATCCCAGGGTGGCTCAGCGGTGTGGAAATTTTTTAATGTGTGTGCCTCAGATCGGACCAAAGCCATCTGTTCGCTCTGCCAACAAAAATTGAGCCGTGGAAAGGCCAACACTCACGTAGGGACAAGTGCCTTACGAAGGCACCTGGAGAAAAGGCACAAACAGCAATGGGATGGCCACCTGAGCAAAAGCAGCAGCAGCACACAAAAGAAAAGTCACCCTCCTTCTCCTCTTCCTCCTTCAGGTGCATCATCTGCTTCTGCCGCTTTCTCCCTTGCACCTTCACAGGCACCCTCCTCCACTCCGCCTCTGCCCTTGAGCGGTTCCTGCTCCTCTGCCCACAGCAGCAGTCAGGTGTCCGTGAAGGAAATGTTTGAGCGGAAGAAGCCACTTTTGGCCAGTCACCCCCTTGCCCGGCGTCTGACAGCTGGCGTGGCGGAACTGTTAGCTCGCCAGCTGTTACCATACCGGCTGGTGGACTCTGAGGCCTTCCGTAAATTTGTGGCCATCGGAACACCGCAGTGGAAGATGCCAGGCCGCACTTATTTTTCGAGAAAGGCCATACCCCAACTGCACCGTGAAGTTGAGAGGCAAGTGGTGTCATCTCTTGCGAAGAGCGTTGGGTCAAGGGTACACCTGACCACGGATGGCTGGTCTGCCAAGCACGGGCAGGGCCGCTACATTACCTACACAGCCCATTGGGTGAACCTGGTGGTGAACGATGGCAAGCAGAAAGCGGCGGACCAAATTGTGACACCTCCACGGCTTGCAGGCAGGCCTCCTGCCACCTCCTCTCCTCCTGCTACATGCTCTTCGCTGTCCTCCTCCTCCTCCTTGGCTGAGTGGCAGTTCTCCTCTCCAGCTACACAGCCCCAGCTCCGCAGGGCCTATGCTGCATGCCAGGTACGACGGTGTCACGCCATCTTAGACATGGCTTGTCTCAAAGCGGAGAGTCACACTGGAGCAGCTCTCCTGGCTGCTCTTAAGAAACAGGTGGATGAGTGGCTGACCCCGCACCACCTGGAGATAGGCAACGTGGTGTGCGACAACGGCAGCAATCTGCTTGCCGCTTTGCATATGGGGAAGCTGACACACATACCCTGCATGGCACATGTCATGAATCTAGTGGTTCAAAGATTTGTGGCAAAGTACCCTGGCTTAGCGGATGTCCTGAAGCAGGCCAGGAAGTTCTGTGGGCATTTGAGGCGCTCTTACACAGCCATGGCACGATTTGCAGAAATTCAGCGTAAAAACAACATGCCGGTGAGACGCCTCATTTGCGATAGCCCCACTCGCTGGAACTCGACCCTGCTCATGTTCTCCCGCCTGCTAGAACAGAAGAAAGCCGTCACCCAGTACCTCTACAACTGGAGTAGAACGAAACAGTCTGGGAAGATGGGGATGTTCTGGCCCGACAACTGGACACTGATGAAAAATGCATGCAGGCTCATGCGGCCGTTTGAGGAGGTGACCAACCTGGTGAGCCGCAGTGAGGGCACCATCAGCGACTTAATTCCCTACGCGTACTTCTTGGAGCGTGCTGTGCGTAGAGTGGCGGATGAAGCTGCGAATGAGCGTGACCAGGAACCGTTACGGCAGGAACAGGCATGGGACCAATTTTCATCAGACCCAGCTGTTTCCTCAACACCTGCGGCAGCACAGAGGGGGGAGGAGGAGGAAGAAGAGAGGTTGTGTGCAGAAGACGAGTCAGACTCAGAGGATGATGAGCAAGGTGTTTCTTTGGGGGAGGAGGAGGAGGAGGGGACAGCGGCAGGAGAACAACCGCAGCAGGCGTCGCAGGGGGCTTGTGCTGCTCAACCTTCCCGTGGTATTGTTCGCGGCTGGGGGGAGGAGGTTGACTTACCTGACGTCACTGAGGAAGAGCAAGAGGAGATGGAGGGTACTGGATCCGACTTTGTGCAGATGTCGTCTTTTATGCTGTCCTGCCTGTTGAGGGACCCCCGTATAAAAAACCTCAAGGGGAATGAGCTGTACTGGGTGGCCACACTACTAGACCCTCGGTACAGGCACAAAGTGGCGGACCTGTTACCAACTCACCGGAAGGTGGAAAGGATGCAGCACATGCAGAACCAGCTGTCAACTATGCTTTACAATGCCTTTAAGGGTGATGTGACAGCACAACGCCAGCAAGGTACCACTGCCACTAATCCTCCTCCCGTGTCCACGCAGTCAAAGACAGGATGCTCCAGCGATCTCATGGTGATGTCGGACATGCGGACGTTCTTTAGTCCAACGCCTCGCCGTAGCCCTTCCGGATCCACCCTCCACCAACGCCTCGACCGGCAGGTAGCCGACTACCTGGCCTTAAGTGTGGATGTAGACACTGCTGTGAACAGCGATGAGGAACCCTTGAACTACTGGGTGCGCCGGCTTGACCTGTGGCCAGAGCTGTCCCAATTTGCCATCCAACTTCTCTCCTGCCCTGCCGCAAGCGTCCTCTCAGAAAGGACCTTCAGCGCAGCTGGAGGCATTGTCACAGAGAAGAGAAGTCGCCTAAGTCACAAAAGTGTTAAGTACCTCACCTTTATCAAAATGAATGAGGCATGGATCCCGGAGGGCTGCTGCCCGCCCCAAGACTAAGTCAGTCCCCGCACACACAGCATCTCTGCCTGCACGCCGTGTGACTGGCTGCCTGGCCTGCCCCAAAAAGACTAAGTCGCTCCCAGTCCCTCCACACAGCATGTCTGCCTGCAGGCCGCTTCACTACCTTCTCCGCCACCACCAACAGGGTCCGAGACTCCAGGCGGATTGCTGAATTTTTTAGGCCGCTGCTAGCAGCGGCCGCTGTAATAATTTTTATGGTGCGTGTACATGACTGCCTAATTTTTCTGGCTGCACTGAGGGCAGCTGCAACAACAAAAGAAAAGGCATGAACATGCGCCCATTCCCCTTCGTGATCATTACCTTGCCGTGGTGAAGGGGCTTGCGTATCACAATGAAGCAATGACCGGCGCCTAGATGAGTGTCTCGGGGGGCACACAAAAGATAATAAGGTCGTTGCTTCATTGTGGTCAGACCAAATTTGATCAGCTGGACAGTCACTGTTCTGTCATTCAGCTACATCAGCCAGGCCGACCATATGGGCTGTAAAGCCACCAAAACCTGCACTCTCGCCATGGTGCGCACCAGTCCAGCACGGCCGTCACTAGTACAAACAGCTGTTTGCGGTGCGTTACACGGTGAATTTGGTGTGTCAGTGTGAAGCAGTACCTTAATTACACTACCTGATTGATGTATACACATGCAAGATGTTTTAAAGCACTTTAGGCCTGTCATTTAGCATTCAATGTGATTTCTGCCCTTAAAACGCTGCTTTGCGTCAAATCCAGATTTTTCCCGGGGACTTTTGGCGTGTATCCCACTCCGCCATGCCCCCCTCCAGGTGTTAGACCCCTTGAAACATCTTTTCCATCACTTTTGTGGCCAGCATAATTATTTTTTTTTCAAAGTTCGCATCCCCATTGAAGTCTATTGCGGTTCGCGAACTTTAACGCGAACCGAACGTTCCGCGAAAGTTCGCGAACCCGGTTCGCGAACCTAAAATCGGAGGTTCGGCCCAACTCTAGTCCTGACATGACAATGTGGGAGGGGTTTAACCACAATACATCAGCCATACAGACGTCCCTGATGATCTATCCGAGAAAAGGTAAAGATTTCTCATGGGAAAAGGGGTATCAACTACTGATTGGGATGAAGTTTAATCCTTGGTCACAGCTCCATCATGTAAAGAAACAACAAATAAATAATGTGAAAGAGTTGGAACACCATGAAGTTGTTATTGCTGTCATGCCTCTGCTGTTTCCAGGATTCCAGTTTCCACAATAAAAACATGCAGGTCCCAAGGACAGGAAGTAAGAGACATTGTGTCTTGTGAGGACGCATGCAGCAATAAAAAATGGTTCTAGTCCCTTTCCACGCTGTTCAACTCTAAAATATTTGTTTTCAAAGAGGTGAGCTTTAAAAATTATATAAAGAGTCACCCAAACAATAAAAAAGTGAATGCTATTTTTTTTTTGTAAATTCAAATTGAATGTCAAATTTATTAAGTGCTGAGAAAAACAAGAGGAAATGTAGTAGTGATTCAAGTCAGGATCCCAAATATCCAAGTTACTAATTTTCACCATATCTCAAGCTGAGGTCAGGGAGAGCCAGGGGAAATAAGAAGCCTTGCAGAGCTAATAACACATCCCAATACGGTCCTTTACTAACTGACAAATCTTTACCAATGCGCTCTCCTGGCAGAACCAGCCACATCCTGACGTGGAAATGATTCAGTGTACATGAATCTGATATTACTTTTCCAAACTGTCAGGCTCAGTTTAAATGACTATTGCTGGAAAAAAAGATAGCAAGAAAACATAGTTATATTTATTAAGTTTGGCACCTTTATTGCCTTCATATTGCTACTGTTTTCCCATTTGTATGAACACTGTTCTGAGCCAGTGTATAACTCATACCTTACAGGCCAGCTTGGGCTCACCCCTGCTGCTGCAGAGGGCTGCATTCTGTAGAGACTGCTGCATATATTTCACTGTCTCTTTAAGTCACTAGCAAATATATGTTCAGCATTTGGTGGTGCTTTGCTGCCATTAGTTTAGTTGTACATTTATTTGTGGTAGTGGTCATTCTGAGGGTGAAAGGAGAAATGCTGTGAACTTTCACTTCAAGCATCCAATCCCATGCACAGCTAACTCCATTTGTTTATTTCTTGTATCCTGATTGGTTGTTTAAAACAAAAGCAGCTGTTCCTCCCAGCTATTTCCTGTAGTAAATCCCTCCTTATGGACAGAGCTCATTACTGAATTCAATTGTTAACCTTCCTGGCGGTACGCAGTTTTAGAGGCTGCATCCGCGGGAGGATTTTTTAAAATAAAAGTTGCCCTGTATGCCTAAGCTAGCACTTCTCTAGCTTTATTATGTCCCCCAAGCCCCCCCCCCCCCGCACCCATCTAAACCCCCCAATTGCTGCCGGCAATATTTACCCCTCCTCGATCCCGTGAGAGCCACAGCTTCATGATCCAGCTTCACTCATCACTATGGCGGCGATCGGACATGACATCATGATCCTCTCCGTAGCGAAGCCTGGAGGTGAAGGCTGCGCTGCGTCATTGCGGGATCCCTGGGGGGGACGTATTACGGCGGTGATCGGGAGCGATTGGTGGGGACCGGAGGCACTTGGGTCCCCCAATAATTAGCTCGCGAAAAACTAGCAGAAACATATAGCACAATTTTTATTTAAAAAAATCCTCCCGGGGCCATGTGATCCCTTGCGGCGGCTAGCCCGACCCTAGGTCGGGCTTACCGCCAGGGAGGTTATGGAGGACCTGTCAGCAATACTATCTCAGAAAAAAACAAAACCACATATATAAGTAGATAAATACTTGCTCTACTTATATAGCTTAAGTATTGCACTGTCCACGCTTTGATTTTAGTGATTTTTCTATAGTAAAAAAAGAGAAAATGCGTCTTAATATTCTCCATCTTAACTGTGTCTATCTTGAAGCCAATCCTGATGTAATTTCCTCCCTTACTCTCCTCTGCCTGATTGTGTATGCATTGCCCACCCTCCACCCAGTCTTCAGGCACTCCCACCCAGGTCTGCAATAGAAAGTGCATTGTTTCAGCATGATAAATATTGGCCAGTCAGAGAGGAACAGAGGTGTGGGAGGGGAAAACAGGAGGGAAAGAAGCTTCAGCTAATCAGGCTGCAAGTCTGAGGGGAAAGTAAAGAAGAAAAAAAAGACAACCCAGCATGCCACTTCCTTTGTGCAGCAGATGTACCAAATAAGAGCCAGAGAAACTGGGGAATGTTGTTTTATGGATAAGAAAACTAAGAGTGATTTTTAACTTGTGGATTGCCTGGTTAGCATCATTATTACTTGTTTACCAGATAACAATAGATTTTTTATTTTATGCCCGACAGTTACAATTTAAATTGAAACATTTTCTATTTTTTGGGGAAAGGTTAGGGCCATTGTCAAATGTTCCTTTAATAGATTATAAATTCCAGGAATAAATGGCTTTTAGGGGGGAACATATATCAGTAGGTTAATAGACAAAGGTATAAACCATTACAATGTATTAAAACAAACAAACGTACTGTAACGTTCGGTGAACCACAGAGAGGTCTGATTACCGGTGAACTGCAGTATCACGGGAAATACAGACGTATATCAGATTATATGTGATCTGCAGTATCACCGATAATCCAATATACTAGCTAACCTCTGGTCACCTGAGTAGAGTGTAGTGATTGGTGTAACAGTAATACGGAGGACAAGCCTCAGTGCAGTAAGGAAAACTGCACAGATTCCTTCCACAGGTCTGAGCTCTCCGAGACGGGAGGAGTCAGACTTACAGTGGGAAGGATAGTCCGAAAGTGACACTCAGGCGTAAGTGTCACTAACGGGACAAAGAACCGCCTCCAATCGTGAGGTCGGTTCTCGAGGTCGGGCAAGCCAAGTCGTTAACACACTGACAGATAAGGTACAGAAACAGTAGGCAGAGGCGGAGTCTAGGTACAGGCAGGGTTCGGCAACAGGTATCAGAAATATCGGAGTACAAAATCAGGAGGCAGAGGCGGAGTCTAGGTACAGGCAGGGTTCGGCAACAGGTATCAGAAATAACGAGGTACAAGGTCAGAGTTCAGACGGATAGTCGAGGCAGGCAAAGGTCATAACATATAATCACAATCAAACTAGTACTTTAAGCTATCAACAGAATCTAACTTAGTGTAGGATTACAGCTCCTGCTGGTCCCGGCACACTAACGGATCTGACTAACGGATCTGGGTGCTCCCACATATGTGAACGCAACGCCAGACACGGAACAACTGAACCACCAGCAGTATATATACCCTAAGTGCCTCCCCAGCACCTCCCTAAGTGGAGGACCAATAGGGAGAGGTACTGGAGTCAGCTGACCAGCCTGGTCAGCTGACTCCCTTCAATGTGTCATAAATGATTCCCTGAGTGCGCGCGCGCGCGTCACTCTAAAACCCGAGGGACTACGAGTCCCAGCCACAGCAGCCCTGCTCTGTGCCCCCAATGCGGAGGCATGCGGCCCAACCGCCGCGTCTGACGCGGCGGTTTCTACGCGCTCCGCATGCCTCTGCACGGGGACAGCCGCCCCACGCTGAGAGGAGGCGACTGCCTCTCCGTGCATGAGGCTACTGTCTGCGGGAGGAGCCGCCCGCCGCTGGCTCATGGCGGCGGCTCCTCCGCGCTTTCTCACAGTACCCCCCCCCCGAGGAGTGGACTCCGGACAGCTCCTTCCAGGTTTCTCTGGGTGTACAGCATGAAATTCTCTCACTAACTCATCTGCATGCATGCGGTTCCCAGGTACCCATTGCCTCTCTTCAATGCCATACCCCTTCCAATGTACGAGATACTGCACCGAGTTCTGAACCATACGTGAATCTATGATTTTTTCTATCTCATATTCGGGTTGAGCATCGACTAAGACAGGAGGAGGAGGAGTGGGACCCCCCTGGACTGCGGGTTTAAGAAGTGATACATGAAAAGACCTCACTCCCCGCATGCTGGTGGGGAGATCAATGGTATATGTGACATTGTTGATCTTCTTGATCACAGGGAAGGGGCCCACGAACCTGGGACCAAGTTTGTCAGAGGGTTGTTTCAGAGCCAAATGACGTGTAGAGACCCAAACCATGTCTCCAGGTTTGAAGTGCCACTCTACTGAACGTCTTTTATCAGCTTGACCCTTCTGATTAACAAAAGCTTTTCGTAAATTATCCCCCACTGTGCGCCAAATCTCTTTGAAAGATCTCTGCCAGGCTTCCAAAACTGGAAACGGAGAGGAGACCACAGGTAATGGTGAGAACTTGGGCAATCTTCCAGACACCACCTGGAACGGAGAGAATCCGGTGGAGGAGCTTTTTAAATTGTTCTGTGCGAACTCCGCGAAAGGCAGAAATTTGACCCAGTCGTTCTGTGTCTCCGCAACATAGCACCTCAAGAATTGCTCCAAAGACTGATTGATTCTCTCCGTTTGCCCATTGGTCTGTGGGTGGTAGCCCGATGAAAATGACAGCTTCATACCCATTAGTTGGCAGAATGCCCTCCAAAATTTAGAAATGAACTGGACTCCCCGATCCGACACTATGTTCTCCGGAATACCGTGCAGCCGGAACACATGTGTAATAAACAAATCAGCCAATTCCTGGGCCGAGGGGAGACCTTTCAAGGGCACGAAATGGGCCATTTTACTGAAGCGGTCGACTACCACCCAAATGACCGACATGCCTTCTGACTTGGGAAGTTCACCTACAAAATCCATGGACAAATGGGTCCATGGCTCACTCGGGGTGGGCAAAGGCTGCAAGGTACCCACAGGTGCCAGCCGGGAGGGTTTACTCTTGGCACAAACCGCACATTCCCTCACGAATTCCTTGCAATCAGCTGCCAAGGAAGGCCACCAAGCACATCTGGCTACCAGATCCTGTGTTCTAGATGCTCCAGGATGCCCAGCATTCTTATGTGTATGGAACATCTCTAGAACCTGAAGACGGAACGGTAGCGGAATGAACAACACTCCTGCGGGCTTTCCTTCTGGAATGTCTTGTTGGAAGGGAATTAAAGTTCCCTTCCAATCCTCCCAAGTCTCTGTTGCGGCCAGTACCAACCTTTGGGGAATAATAGTCTCTGGAATGGAGGACTGTGCTGTCTCTGACTCAAAGCACCTGGACAAGGCATCCGCCTTAGTATTCTTGCTACCCGGTGTATACGTAATAATGAAAGAGAATCGAGAAAAAAATAATGACCAGCGAGCCTGGCGTGGGCTCAACCTCTTAGCTCCCTCGATGTATTCTAAATTTTTATGGTCAGTGTAAACCGTGACCGTATGCTCCGCTCCCTCTAACCAGTGTCGCCATTCCTCAAAGGCTAACTTAATGGCTAAGAGTTCTCTGTTGCCGATATCGTAGTTTTTTTCCGCAGGGGAGAATCTGCGGGAGAAGTAGGCACATGGGTGCATTCTACCCTGCAAGCCAGATCGCTGAGACAGCACAGCCCCCACCCCGACCTCTGAGGCATCCACCTCAACAATAAAAGGAAAGGACGTATCCACATGTCTGAGGATGGGTGCAGAACAAAATAATCCCTTCAGGGTGGCAAAAGCCTGTAACGCCTCGGGAGACCAGTGAGTTGTATCTGCACCCTTCTTAGTGAGGCTGGTAAGTGGAGAAACCACCGAAGAGTACCCCCTTATAAACCTCCTATAATAGTTGGCAAAGCCAAGAAACCGCTGAAGCGATTTCAAGCCTACCGGCTGAGGCCATTCTAACACAGCGGAGACCTTGGCCGGATCCATGGACAGGCCTGTAGTAGAGATTATGTATCCCAGGAAAGCGACAGATGTTACCTCGAAGATACATTTTTCTAACTTTGCATACAATAGATTCTGCCTTAGTCTGTTCAAAACGAACCTCACGTGGGTTCTATGTTCAGAGAGACTGTTGGAGAAAATCAGGATATCGTCTAGATAAACTAGAGCAAATCTTCCCAACACCTCTCTGAAGACCTCGTTGATGAGTTCCTGGAAGACGGCCGGGGCATTACATAACCCGAAGGGCATTACCAGGTACTCGTAATGCCCGTCTGGTGTATTAAAGGCTGTCTTCCATTCATCGCCCTTTCTTATGCGTACCAAGTTGTACGCACCCCGCAAATCCAATTTAGAAAAGATCTGGGCGCCAGTAATTTGTGTAAAAAGATCGTCTATCAAGGGTAGCGGATAGCGATTCTTTACTGTAATCTTGTTGAGACCGCGGTAGTCAATGCAAGGCCGCAGACCTCCGTCTTTCTTTTTTACAAAGAAGAAGCCTGCCCCAGCAGGCGACCGGGACGGCCGAATAAAGCCTTTGGCCAGATTCTCCCTAATGTACTCCTGCATCGCCAATTTTTCGGGCCCCGACAAATTGTACAACCGACCCCGGGGGGGTACACAACCAGAACGGAGGTCAATGGGACAGTCGAAAGGGCGATGTGGAGGCAATTTATCGGCAGCTTTAGGGCAGAAAACATCCGAATATTCAGCATACTGGTCTGGAACCCCCTCCACCTGAATTCTGGTCTGCCCCAATGTTAGCTTCCCCAAACACTGATGAAAACAATGGGGAGACCAGGAGGTTAACTGACCCGTGGCC
This sequence comes from Hyperolius riggenbachi, assembly GCF_040937935.1. Lineage (NCBI taxonomy): Eukaryota > Metazoa > Chordata > Amphibia > Anura > Hyperoliidae > Hyperolius > Hyperolius riggenbachi. Next base: position 163,452,722 of record NC_090649.1, on the reverse strand, counting down.
CAGTCGATGTGTGGTGAATGGACTTGCAACCACGGTATGCCTAAGATAATAGTGGAGGTTGACATGTGCAGTACAAAAAATTGTAGCTCTTCCCCATGCAGAACCCCTATGGTAAGTCTCACCATCGGAGTCTGTGACAGGGAACGATTCCGTTGCAGAGGGGAATCGTCCACTGCCGTAACCTGAATGGGGGGTCTCACAGGAGTGAGTGGGAGGCCCAACTCCTGAGCAAATTCGAAGTTCATAAAATTAGCCGCTGAGCCAGAGTCAATAAAGGCTTCGGTGGCTACAGATTTATTCTCCCATGTAACCGTACAAGGGAGAAGTAATTTCTTCTCTTTAAGGGGTGCAATTTGCGTGCCCAGGGTGTCACCCCCCACTACTCCTAGGCAAACTCGTTTCCCGACTTGTTAGGGCAGTTTCGCACTCTATGTCCTGCCGCTGCACAGTACAGGCACAGCTGTTCTGTCATTCGTCGCCTTCGTTCTACCTGGGTCAGTCTTGACCGACCAATCTGCATTGGTTCGGGCGGTGGCAAGGCCGGGGAGGGTGTGATAGGCGGAGACGGTGCCACTAGGGGTGTAGCGGATGGTGCCGCGTATGATGTCACCCTGACCCGGTGACTGCCCCTAGCCTGCCTCTGGTGGCGCAACCTGCGATCCACTCGAATGGCCGAAGATATGGCCTCATCAACCGTCTTGGGCTCAGGCACGGTTAACATTAAGTCAGAGACCTCCTCCGACAACCCAGACAAGAAGTAATCCATTAAGGCAAAGTTGTCAAACCTAGAAGTGACTGACCACCTGCGGAACTCCGCCGCATAATCCTCGACCGAACCTCTGCCTTGCCGCAAAAGTTTGAGCTTCCGCTCTGAGGTCGCAGCAAGGTCAGGGTCGTCGTAGATTATGGCCATGGCCTTAAAGAACTCGTCTACCGAGGTTAGAGCGGTATCGGTGGGACGCAGGTTATATGCCCAGGACTGGGAGTCCCCAGTCAACAAGGTTTTAATAAAGATGACCCGTTGGGTCTCAGTCCCCGAGGATCGGGGTCTCAATTCAAAATATGACAACACTCTACTCCTGAAATTCCGGAAGTCAGACTTGTGGCCGGAAAACTTATCAGGCACAGGCATGCGTATGTCATCACTAGGAGGGGAACGTACTGAATCCACTGACGTCTGAAGGGTTTTCACAGAGCCTGATAAGGCATCGATTAGGGCTTTGTGCTGGCCCAGTGCTTGATGAATGTTATCCACCGAAGTGGCAAGCACCGTCAGAGGATCAGCGCGTGATTCCATCTGTTTTGTGGTCTGGCGTTCTGTAACGTTCGGTGAAGCACAGAGAGGTCTGATTACCGGTGAACTGCAGTATCACGGGAAATACAGACGTATATCAGATTATATGTGATCTGCAGTATCACCGATAATCCAATATACTAGCTAACCTCTGGTCACCTGAGTAGAGTGTAGTGATTGGTGTAACAGTAATACGGAGGACAAGCCTCAGTGCAGTAAGGAAAACTGCACAGATTCCTTCCACAGGTCTGAGCTCTCCGAGACGGGAGGAGTCAGACTTACAGTGGGAAGGATAGTCCGAAAGTGACACTCAGGCGTAAGTGTCACTAACGGGACAAAGAACCGCCTCCAATCGTGAGGTCGGTTCTCGAGGTCGGGCAAGCCAAGTCGTTAACACACTGACAGATAAGGTACAGAAACAGTAGGCAGAGGCGGAGTCTAGGTACAGGCAGGGTTCGGCAACAGGTATCAGAAATATCGGAGTACAAAATCAGGAGGCAGAGGCGGAGTCTAGGTACAGGCAGGGTTCGGCAACAGGTATCAGAAATAACGAGGTACAAGGTCAGAGTTCAGACGGATAGTCGAGGCAGGCAAAGGTCATAACATATAATCACAATCAAACTAGTACTTTAAGCTATCAACAGAATCTAACTTAGTGTAGGATTACAGCTCCTGCTGGTCCCGGCACACTAACGGATCTGACTAACGGATCTGGGTGCTCCCACATATGTGAACGCAACGCCAGACACGGAACAACTGAACCACCAGCAGTATATATACCCTAAGTGCCTCCCCAGCACCTCCCTAAGTGGAGGACCAATAGGGAGAGGTACTGGAGTCAGCTGACCAGCCTGGTCAGCTGACTCCCTTCAATGTGTCATAAATGATTCCCTGAGTGCGCGCGCGCGCGTCACTCTAAAACCCGAGGGACTACGAGTCCCAGCCACAGCAGCCCTGCTCTGTGCCCCCAATGCGGAGGCATGCGGCCCAACCGCCGCGTCTGACGCGGCGGTTTCTACGCGCTCCGCATGCCTCTGCACGGGGACAGCCGCCCCACGCTGAGAGGAGGCGACTGCCTCTCCGTGCATGAGGCTACTGTCTGCGGGAGGAGCCGCCCGCCGCTGGCTCATGGCGGCGGCTCCTCCGCGCTTTCTCACACGTACATTGGTCGACTTGGATACAGAATAATTTGTTCTTGTGAAGACAATTAACATAACTACTAAGATACAAGCAGAAAAAGAACTAAGAGCCCAATAAAGTGTAGTATGCAAATACTGAAAGCGGTTCAAAAAGGAACTAATGGAATGGTACTCACCAGGTTACCACAAATGCAACCACTGTATGAATGGGTAGGGAGAACAAACACAACCCCACTCGGGTAATGAAGTCGCTCTCTGTAGTACTGGAAACTCCGGATCAGGGCTGGGGCTACAATTAAGGCAAAGGGGGCAATTACCCCCAGGCTCCAGAGTTCATAGAAGCACCCAAGCGTCTCCCATTGCCCCTTTAAAAATGTCTGGCCGCGGCAGCTACTATGTTCTGTGGTGTACATGGTGTAACTGGCTGTGTGGTGAAAACAATGGTGGTGGAGGTGAGGCAGCAGAAGCAGGCAGTGGAAGGAGGCAGGGACATACTTTACCTGATTCCGTCAGGTGCTGGCATCATGGTTTCCATGGTTCACCTTCCTGTATCACATGGCTTGTCACAGTGGCTTTCTCCCTGCTGCGATGCAAGCATGTGATGTTACATCAGTACATACATGCCTGTGAGGTGGCAAGAGGAGCTCAGCTGTCTCCAGTGGCGTAGCAAAGGAGCTGTGGGCCCCGATGCAAGTTTTACATTGGGGCCCCCCAGCACTCTATACATAACAATTGATACGGCGCACCAAAACCTGCCAATGGCAACTACAGTGTCAGAGGTGCAAGAAGGGGATGGGGAACAGTGTGTTAGTGATTACTACTATTCAAAGTATCTATAAAAGTGATTATTATGAGCACAGGACCAATATAGAGCTAATTCTGTAGTTGAGGGAGGGCCCTTCGGGGCCCCTCTGGCCCAAGGGCCCTGATGCGGTTGCTACCGCTGCACCCCCTATTGCTACGCCCCTGGCTGTCTCCCCAGGCCAGGGGTGGATGCTAGAGTGGCTGCCGCCGGACAGATTTGGCTGATTGCATCTTTGGTGGTGAAGAAGAAGTGAAGTTAGGCGCTGCAGGCTACTTCTGATCTACTTTACAATGCTCAGCCTCCACTCTGTCATGATCACTTCTGCAGCATGTACTGCTGGCTGCAATTTTACTGCAGCCAAACAGTTCTTGATTGCTTTATATGCATTGGCTGGCATAGTTTTGTTTACGATCACATTAAGTGTTGATTTTATCTACTGTCGCTCTGCAGTTCATGGCAGTTTAAGATGCTCTTGTGAAAGCAAACATTGTCTGTTGCAGTGGAGCTGCATTTCCTTTCATGCAGGTTGCATAGTTTTGTCTGCCTTTTCCTGCTACCTCCAAAGAAGAACCCAAATGGTCTCATTTAAAGAACAAAAAACTATGCTATGGAGTTTTGGCCTAATAAAGTTTTTGTTCTTTGGATGAGACCATGCCCTTCTTTGGGGGTAAGTCCACAGCTACCGCCTTTTAAACTGTTTTTAACATATACATACTTGTTGGAGTCTCTGTTTATTGATTTTATCAATATATCTACAAAAGCTGTCTATTACATAAACATCACAAACTTAAATATCCTGGTTTTAACCACTTTATCCACAACTCAGTAGATATACGTCCTCTGTGACTTCATCTAAGCCACAAGTCAGTAGATCTACTGAGTACTGACTTGTACAGAAGCAGTGCTGTGCAGGATTGGGCTTGCTCCTGTGCACATTTCTGGCACTATCTGATGCAGCACTAATTGGTGAATAGGAATATATATTTCCTGAGCCAATGAGATTGATTTTTACTTTTAAAAATACTTTTATTTTCTCATTTCATAGTAAAAATACACTGGGCTTGATTCACAAAGCGGTGCAAAGTGTTTGCACGCCTGTGAAAAGCCCCTTATCACGCCTAAACTCACTTTAGGCATGATAAGAAGAAACTCGCACGAATTTTCCGCGCGCAAAGTTTTGCGCCCGCGCGCAGCGCCCATTGAACCCTATGGGACTTTGCGCGCGCAAAACTTTGCGCGCTGGAGCTTCGCGCGAAGAGCAGCAAAAATCGGTGATAACTCAGCTTTGCACGGCTTATCACGCCTAAAGTCTTTTAGGCGTGATAACTGAATTATCACCGCTTTGTGAATCAAGCCCCCTCTGTAGTTTTATTTTAGAATCAAATATCTTCACCATAAATTGTAACCGGAACATAATCTAAGTTTTGTGATAAGCAGTAAGAATAGTCAAACTTGTGTTTTTTATCTACAGTAGCACTTTTTATTATTTTTAAACTGGAATTGGTAAAATTGAGAAATGTTTGTTCTATTTTTTTTCTTTGTTTTCCCATTAAAATTCATAGAAAACAAAATTGTTCGAGGGGAAAAAAATGGCATACAATGAAAGCCTAGTTTGTCTTGAAAAAAAACAATATATATTTCATGTCTGTGTCCTGTAGGGATAAAGTTATTTCTGATTAAAGAAGGACATAGCTAAACTGTCAAAACTGCTCTGGTCAATAAGTGGGAAAAAAGGTCTGGATGCGAAGTGGTTAAAGCATTACCCCTATAATGGAGGTTCCGCTCAGTCACCCAAAGAGCTTATATAAATATTCATAAAACATACATTTTCCTCTTAACCCAAGCAGGGATGCTCGGATGTGCCTCATCCACGAATTCGGCAATCCGCGTGGTTGCAAAAAAAAATCCGCATTCGGCCCCGCCGCATGCAGATTTTCGTCCGCGTCCACTCAACCACGCGGATTTTCTGCCGTGAATGGCGTAATCACGCGTGGATTCCCGCCCGGAGGCGGATTTTCTTTTAACGTTAATAACAAAGCCCCCATACATGCTACAATCCCCCAAATTGCATGGATTATCTAGGTGATAAGGGGCAACATAACTTGAACATAAAAAATTCCAACATTTTTTTTTTTTTTTTTTTTTAATGGCTTTTAAAGACAAATCACCACTGTAAATGGGGCTATTAATTGGTAATACGTGGTTTTAAAAAGGGATATACGCGTTAAGCAATCAAAGAGGTGAAGGCGAGTTCCAATGGCACTTGGCGGCGAAGGTACCGCTGGAGGAGGATGAGTGGCTGACGCCAAACAGGCCCCAGAGAGGTTTTTGTAATTTTTTTTTTTTTTTTTTGTGCAGCAATTAGCAATGACATCGCAGCAGAGTTGTCAGTGGACACGGGCAGTGTGAACGCAGAGTGCAGTGGTGGTAGCGACTGAGTCAGGAGAAGGACTATGCGGGCGGTCAGTTCAGCAGCACAGAAGGACCACGGCAACATACTGGTAGTAGTAGTAGCAGCACAGCGTCATAGTGCTGGCCAAAAAATTAAATGCACCCGGTGACCCGGGCAGTGTGAACGCAGACAGAGTACATTGGTGGAAGCGATTGAGTCAGGAGGAGGAGGACGACAATGCGGGCGGTCAGTTCAGCAGCACAGAACAGAAGGACCATGGCAACATACTGGTGGTAGTAGTAGCAGCACAGCGTCATAGTGCTGGCCAAAAAATTAAATGCACCCAGTGACCCGGGCAGTGTGAACGCAGAGTGCAGCAGTGGGAAGCGACTGAGTCAGGAGGAGTAGGACAATGCGGGCGGTCAGTTCAGCAGCAGCAGCACAGAAGGACCATGCCAACATACTGGTGGTAGTAGTAGCAGCACAGCGTCATAGTGCTGGGCAAAAAATTAAATGCACCCGGTGACCCGGGCAGTGATAACGCAGACAGAGTGCATTGGTGGTACCGTGGTAGCGACTGAGTCAGGAGGAGGAGGAGGACAAAACGGGCGTTCAGTTCAGCAGCAGCAGCAGCAGCAGCACAGAAGGACCATGCCAACATACTGGTGGTAGTAGTAGCAGCACAGCGTCATAGTGCTGGCCAAAAAATTAAATGCACCCGGTGACCCGGGCAGTGTGAACGCAGACAGAGTACATTGGTGGAAGCGACTGAGTCAGGAGGAAGAGGACAATGCGGGCGGTCAGTTCAGCAGCAGCAGCACAGAAGGACCATGCCAACATACTGATGGTAGTAGTAGCAGCACAGCGTCATAGTGCTGGCCAAAAAATTAAATGCACCCGGTGACCCGGGCAGTGTGAACGCAGACAGAGTACATTGGTGGAAGCGACTGAGTCAGGAGGAGGAGGACAATGCGGGCGGTCAGTTCAGCAGCACAGAAGGACCATGGCAACATACTGGTGGTAGTAGTAGTAGCACAGCGTCATAGTGCTGGCCAAAAAATTAAATGCACCCGGTGACCCGGGCAGTGATAACGCAGACAGAGTGCATTGGTGGTACCGTGGTAGCGACTGAGTCAGGAGGAGGAGGAGGACAAAGCGGGCGTTCAGTTCAGCAGCAGCAGCAGCAGCAGCAGCACAGAAGGACCATGGCAACATACTGGTGGTAGTAGTAGCAGCACAGCGTCATAGTGCTGGCCAAAAAATTAAATGCACCCGGTGACCCGGGCAGTGTGAACGCAGACAGAGTACATTGGTGGAAGCGACTGAGTCAGGAGGAGGAGGACAATGCGGGCGGTCAGTTCAGCAGCACAGAAGGACCATGGCAACATACTGGTGGTAGTAGTAGTAGTACAGCGTCATAGTGCTGGCCAAAATATTAAATGCACCCAGTGACCCGGGCAGTGTGAACGCAGAGTGTATTAGCGACTGAGTCAGGAGGACAAAGCGGGCGGTCAGTTCAGCAGCTCAGGAGGACCATGGCAACTTACTGGTAGTAGTACCATAACACCAAAAAATTAACCAAGGTAGGCACTAGGCAGGTAGTAACTGTCTTTATAAAGGCAGGCATAGTTAACAGCACATGCAGCAGCCACTTCATGTCCCCCAGTGTCCAACAATAGGGGCCAGGAACTCACCTTCCACTCAAGCCTGGTTGATTTTCAGGAAGGTGAGTTTGTCCACAGAGGCGTGGGAGAGCCGAGAGCGCTTCTCTGTGACCACGCCACCGGCCACACTAAAGCATCTCTCTGAGAGGACACTGGAAGGAGGGCAGGATAGGAGTTCCAGGGCGTACTGGGAAAGCTCGCTCCAGATGTCCAGTCTCTTGACCCAGTACTCCAAGGGGTCCACGGGGCTGTCGGTGTCATTGAGCCCGCTGGATGACCCCATATAGTCAGACACCATGGTGGTCAGTCGTTGCTTGTGCTGGTTGGTGGTGGATGCTGTGGCGGGCACCTCTGTTCTGGGCTGCTGCACTGCATACAGGCTCTTGCTTAGGCTCTTTAGGTCTCCGGGGCGCCAGTTGCTGCTGCTGGTGCTGGTGGTTGTTGTTGTGCTGCTAGTGGCAATGGCAGGCACCTCTTGCTGGCTTGGCAGAGCAGTTACAGTGGGGGTGGAAGGCTGGGGGAATGCTTCCAGTAGTCTGCGCAGAAGGGCCTCCTTCAACTCCCTTGTGCGTTGCTCGGTGGTGGATGGCGTCATTAAGTCTCCCAGCTTCCCCTTCAGACGGGGATCAAGCATCAAGGTAATCCAGATGTCCTCCCTTGAACGCATCTGGATCACCCGGGGGTCCCTGCGAAGGCAGCGCAACATGTGCACAGCCATGGGAAACAAGTGGGCCCTGCCAGCAAGATCTTCCTCGTCCTCGCCATTGTCCCATAACGCATGCCTGTCCTCTTCCTGTGCCATGTCGTTGTCCTCAAACCGCCATCCACGTACAACGCCTGCTGCACTCTGCTCCTCCTCCTCCTCCTCATTAAGGTTAGGGACCTCCAACTCTTCCACTACCTGCTGTGAGCCCTCCTCTGAGCTGGACTGTGCTGCCATCTGCTCCTGTTCTTCCAACTGCCTCAGGGCTTCATCCCCACGCTCAATTAAATTGTCCATTGCCTGCTCCAGTAGACAAACCAAGGGCACCCACTGGCACACAGAGGCCCGCTCCTCACTGACCATCTTGGTTGCCTCCAGGAATACTTCCCTTCCTGGAGGCAACCAAGATGGTCAGTGAGGAGCGGGCCTCTGTGTGCCAGTGGGTGCCCTTGGTTTGTCTACTGGAGCAGGCAATGGACAATTTAATTGAGCGTGGGGATGAAGCCCTGAGGCGCAAGAAGCGCTGCACCACAAGATTGAGCACGTGGGCCAAGCAGGGGATGTGCTGGAGGTTTCCCTGCTGCACTGCTGCCACCAGGTTGGCCCCGTTATCGGCTGCCACATACCCCACTTCCAGGCCTCTGGGGGTCAGCCACCTCCGCTCCTGCTTCCTGAGGGCGGCCAGGACATTGGTGGCTGTAAGCCTCTCCTTCCCCAGGGTCACCAATTTTAAAAGGGCTTGGCAGTGCCGAGGCTTGGCGCTGCTGCTGCCGAGGCGGGCTTGCTTTCCGGGTGCAGAGGGAGTGTCGTGACAGGACCCTTCTGCATCCCCCCTGATCCCGCGTGGTGGCACCACTAGCTGGGCTGATGCGCTCTTGTCGTCCCTCCCTTCCATCAGTGTCACCCAGTGGGCCGTAAAGGACAGGTAGCGACCTATCCCAAATCTGCTACTCCACGAGTCCATGGTCACGTGGACCCGCTTGCCCACAGAGTAGTCCAGGGAACGGGCCACGTTTTCCACCGCAAACTTGTGGAGTGCTGGGATCACGCTCTTGCTGAAATAGTGGCGACTGGGGACTTGCCACTCGGGGATGCCAAATTGGAGCAGCGTCCGCATGGCGCTCCCTTCCTGCACCAGGGAGTAGGGAAGCAGCTGTGATGCCATGGCCCGGGCCAGCAAGCCATTTAGTTTGCGGATCCGCCTGTGGCTTGGAGGCAGAGGCTTGGTCAGACCCTGAAAGGTGTCGCTCAGCAGGGTCTGACGACGTTGGGATGCAGGGGAGACAGAGGAGAGAGACGAACACTGGCTGCCAGCCTCAATGTCTGTGTCCTGAGTAGCCGAGGTGGAAGAGCGCTTGCGTGCTACTACTGCTGCTGCTGTGGGGGATTCACGACCCTGAGGGAGGGATGATGCTGCTGCGCTGGTGGGCCTTCTGCTCTTAGGAACCCCTGCCAGCAGTGCCTGCTTCCTCTTAAACTCCGCATACTCGCGGCAGTGGCGGCTTCTCAGGTGGCCCTGGAGGGATGAGGTACCCATCTTGCTCAGACTTTTCCCACGGCTCAATCTTTTGCTGCATAACCTGCACACCGCATACCTTTTGTCATCAGTACATTCATCAAAGCAATCCCACACTGGTGACTTTAATTTACTGCGGCCCCCACTAGCAGACGGTGCAGCGGAACAATGTGTGGTAGTAGTTGCCGGGGGCTGCATGGTGGTGGTGCCGGCTGAAGCAGTGTCCTGTCTACTTCCTCCACGCCCACTGCTGCAGATGCCCCTGCCTGACATATGGCGATATCCTTGCCTAGGCCGAGGTGACTCGTCATCCTGCTCTGCCTCTGACCATTCTTCCACGGACTCAGCAGGCTGCACATAGTTAGGGTCCACAACGTCGTCATCATCAGCAGCAGCATCATAATCCAGCTCTTCCTCTGACTCCCCCGCCTCCTCTTCTGTCCCTACATCCCCAGACACAGACCCCTCTTCTTCATCACCAGAACTCAACAACGCTTGTGATTGTGGCCCGATCTCAATCTCTGCCACATCAGTCCCCAGTAAGTCCTGAGCTTCTTGCATCAGCAGGTTCCCAGATGCCGGACTGAGGGACAGAACGCTGTCATCCTGGGAGGGCTGCTGACCAGTGGGTGCTGGGGTGGATGTCACAACAAGCGTGGGACGTTGGCTGCTGCTGCTGCTTGGAGTGGTGCTCACAGTAGAGGTCTGGGAGGAAGTCATGATGTCCATGAGTACGTCAGGTTCCATTTGCTCAACCACCACACGGGGACCAGAAACTTTAAAATATTTGGACAATGGCGTCCGCTGACTCGGCCCAGGCTTTGCTGCCCCCCTTTCTGCTGCATCACGACCACGTACAGCTGGGCGTCCTCTCCCTGGACGTGGAGCAGTCCCAGAAGTGGCTGAGGCAATTGAACTCCCTTTCCTCTCACCCCGCGAAACCCTGCCAGACATGTTGCTAGTAATGAATCACTGGGTGCAGTGGGCACAGTACAAGGTCACTGAAGGATGCACCAGGCACAGTACAACGGCACTGAAGGATGCAGTGAGCACAGTACAAGGTCACTGAAGGATGCAGTGGGCACAGCAGTGGGCACTGGATATACAACTAGGTCACTAAAGGATGCAGTGGGCACTGGATATACAACTAGGTCACTGAAGGATGCAGTGGGCACAGTACAAGGTCACTGAAGGATGCAGTGGGCACAGCAGTGGGCACTGGATATACAACTAGGTCACTGAAGGATGCAGTGGGCACAGTACAAGGTCACTGAAGGATGCAGTGGGCACTGAATATACAACTAGGTCACTGAAGGATGCAGTGGGCACAGTACAAGGTCACTGAAGGATGCAGTGGGCACAGCAGTGGGCACTGGATATATAACTAGGTCACTGAAGGATGCAGTGGGCACAGTACAAGGTCACTGAAGGATGCAGTGGGCACAGCAGTGGGCACTGGATATACAACTAGGTCACTGAAGGATGCAGTGGGCACAGCAGTGGGCACTGGATATACAACTAGGTCACTGAAGGATGCAGTGGGCACAGTACAAGGTCACTGAAGGATGCAGTGGGCACAGCAGTGGGCACTGGATATACAACTAGGTCACTGAAGGATGCAGTGGGCACAGTACAAGGTCACTGAAGGATGCAGTGGGCACAGCAGTGGGCACTGGATATACAACTAGGTCACTGAAGGATGCAGTGGGCACAGCAGTGGGCACTGGATATACAACTAGGTCACTGAAGGATGCAGTGGGCACAGTACAAGGTCACTGAAGGATGCAGTGGGCACAACAGTGGGCACTGGATATACAACTAGGTCACTGAAGGATGCAGTGGGCACAGTACAAGGTCACTGAAGGATGCAGTGGGCACAGCAGTGGGCACTGGATAAACAACTAGGTCACTGAAGGATGCAGTGGGCACACAAGGATGTCACACTGTGTAATGAGATGCTTATATGCCAGCGAGCGAGCAGTGGGCACTGGGCACGGCACAAGGTCACTGACAGAATGAATGAACAGCGCTGGCAGAGAGTGGCGGCGCCGGCGGTGTGACTGGCTGCCTGCAAATAGTACAAGTGTATAACTGTCACTGGAATATACAAGTGAACACTGCAGCTGCACTAACCTGCCTGCCTGCACTACACACAGATAATCCCCACTCCCACTACACTGCAGCACTGAACCTGCCTGCACTACACACAGTTAAATAATCACTCCCACACTCCCACGGTTTTACGAGCGTGAATGCGGATTTTTGTCCGCATTCACGCGAAGCCGAAGCAGATTTTCGTGGTTGAAAATCTATTCACGGCTTAGCGTGTCCGAGGCGGAATGCGTCAAAATGGTCGTGAATCCACGCATAAGCGTGATCACGACCTGGCGGTGAGCACCACTGAACCCAAGAAATGTATATGTATTGGCACTCAAGAGTGCCAGACCAGGGGAAAGAAAAAGACAACTAAACAAAATGAATAATTAATAAACATGTAATATACAGCATAATTGTGCTGTTTTAAGATGCTTTTATAATCTTTGTATAGAAATTGTTGCATATTTGTTACTTTTATTATGAATATGCAGTATAAATGAAAGTTGTAATGTGATACTGTATATTGGTTATTTACAATGTAATGGATCCTTATTGGGGACCTTTGTTTCCTGGGTGTTTATTGTATATAGCGTTCCCATCTTGGTCTTGTATGGTAGTAGCATTCACTTCTTTAGGCATACAGTTGATCAAGTGGACTGAAAGGCAGCCAAGAAAAGTATGCATAAATAATATGGATGGATGGCTGGCTTAATTGCTAGTTGTCCTGGTAAATGGTAAACCAGAGAACTTGCCTCTAATGAAAATCAATGTGCAAACTGTATCAATGTGAAATAAATTTACCCTTACTTTAAGTCACTTTGCAGCAAGGAGTGGGTGATTTTCCAGCGGGGACACAGATGATAACCAAAGCTTGAAGGAACTTCTTGGAGGAGAAGGTAGTGGTGGTGGTTAACAGAACTCTGGTGCGCAGCTAAGTTTTGTGAGTGGCAATGGTCTTAATGTAGCATTAAATGCAGCAGTTGCTGAGATTCTGTAAATGGCAATGGCTACTATTATTATTATTTATTGTATTTATAAAGCGCAAACATATTACTCAGTGCTGGGCAATATATAGGGATACATACAATGTAAACAAGGGGTGACAAACAGAGAGGTAGCACTAGCAAACGGTTATACAACATAGCACAAGTTTATCCATGCAAACAGGGTATAAGAAGCATGATCATGTAATTTTACAGAGACCCAGCATTTCAAGTCAGAGTAAGTCCATGGAAAGGCTGTTATGGCTGGGGTTGCAAGCAAGAAGGACACACTAAGGGGAGGGGAAGGGGGGGGGGGGAAGACCCTGCCAAAGGCTTACAATCTAAAGGGTGGGGGAGGAACACATAAGGTAGGGCTGTGGAAAAGGTGCTTAGCTGAGAGAGGTAAAGTGTGCAATTTTAATGAAATGTGTTTTGAGAGCTTGTCGAAGGTGTTGACGTAATGAGTTACTAGTAATGAGCTAGAAAGTCATTGATGCTTATTCACTCGCTGTAAATGGCAATGGTAACTCAGACTCTGTAAATGCCTATGGTTACTCAATTTCTGTATGTGGCATGATACAGTGGTGGGGGTGTGAAGCAAGCACTCCACAACTGAGCTTATGTATTAGTCCATGTCATACAGCCAGGGGCTGAGGAGCAGCATACCGTAGGTAAGTAATAATGCTCCCTCAACCTCCTCAGCCCTAACACTGCACACCATTACAAACTTCCCTTATAGGGAGGTTTGTTCTTTAAAAAGAAAAAAAACACTGCCAAAGGACATTGTGAGTATAAACCACTTCAATGCTGCATTGTACTTAACTTAAATAGGAACAGTAATGACATATAGCAGAATATAATAGATTATCCAGGATACCCATATTTTACCTTAGATATTCTAGATCTATATATTGTATATTGGTATTTAACCCCACCATCCCAGTAATGTTTAGAATAGGCTATGATGTTACGCAGCCTTCTCTCACAGAACACTCTAAGATCATGCAATGTTCCTTCCCACTTCACAGATGGGGAAAAAACCCATTCCACAGTGATTCACCTTGCCAGCAGTAAAGATGCCGGCATCTCTGATAAATTAACACATGTGAATTGGGGAAGAGGTCAGATTTTACAATGGGCAAACAGTGACCAAATAATTTATATATGAAAGATAAGCAGTTATCTTGCATTAAGCTATATACTGCAAAGTTCCTTTTTAAGCTTTTAATAGAAGCAACTATGAAGTAATTATGAATTTACATGATATCAGCACCACTATCTGTGATCAGCGAGGCAGTAAGGTTATCCACCCTATGACAAAAATTATCCAGTGGACCTGACATATATTCAAACAACACAGGGCTCTACTGAATTATTGTTCTAATGAAGAAAATATTACTGCATGCATATCCCGTTATGAAGTGTGAAGAGTGTGCTCCATAAATATATTCAATAGAACTTTTGAAAGGAGACAGAGGGTTTGATTTATTACAGACTAGTTTAGAGGAAATGTCCTCAATCAGAATAGCCTAAGCTAAGTGTGCCTGTGGCTTGTGATGTTAGTTCAGGAACTGATCCCAGCCATTCCTAAAGGGTTTTCTGCTTCATGCGATGACTGCAGTACTTGCTAGCAAATAGCTGACCTGCTGCTTTTCAACTGTGGATTTTGTCAGGAAAAATGCTTATAAAACATCACTTCAGCTTCATATAATATCTTATTAATAGTGAACTGATTTAAGCATTTTTGTATTTTAAGTGGGATGATAGTGCGAATTGGAAACTCTTGTACCTATCGCTAGGTACAAGAGTAGTTAGTGTAAAATAGTTCTCCCCAACTTATAAATAGATAATGTTATACATTTCCTGTGTTCCTGTGCAGAACCTCTATACCAGGAGCCCATTTCTGATCATAGCTCACTCCTCCCCGAATTCTCCCTTGTAGTGATAGGCGTGGCAATGACTGACGCATCATTTAGAAATGGTCCCAAACTGTGCCGCTTTCCACTGTCCCGATACCCCTGTAAGTCACTATGACGTCAGAAGTATCGGGCCAGTGGAAAGCCATGTAGGTCGGGTCAATGGCACCTTTAGGGCCCCTTTCCACTTGCAATCACTAGCGTTAGCGCTAAACGCTAGCGATTGCGATTCAGCAAAATCCTTTTTTTCCCGGCGATAGCGTTTGCGATTTTGCTATGCACTGCAGGGCATAGCAAAATCGCGGCAATAATCGCCCCGCCGCACGATTGCATTTGTGTAAAAATCTGATCGCAGTAGTGGAAATAATCTACCCCGATACCTATTATATTTAGCAAACCCTAGCGATTTTAAAATCGCTAGTGATTTGCGCTTTTGCGATTCAGCAAACGCAATCGCGCTAGTGGAAAAGGGCCCTAAAAGATACACTGAAGCAAAAAAAAATAATTATGATATAATGATTTGTATGTGTAGCACAGCTAAGAAATTAAACATTAGGAGCAGAGACATAAGTCTAATATTGTTTCCAGTACAGGAAGAGTTAAGAAAACGGTGCTAACCCAGTTGGTGCTATAGTTATCACGCCTAAACTTATCACGCCTAAACTTATCACGCCTAAACTGAGTTTAGGCGTGATAAGGGGCTTTTCACCAGCGTGCTAACTGTTAGCACGCTTTTGGGAATCAAGCACCAGTTGTTATCTATGCAAAAAAGCCATTGAGCGCGACGACTTTCAAAGTCGCAGAGAGCTCTGTCTTCTGAAACTTATTATCTCAACTGAGGCCCCACGTGTCCTGAAGAGGCGTGTGATACACGTGAAACAGCTGTAGACTGAGGGGCTCCTTTTGTACCTGTAACATGTGGCGTGAATAAAGAGAAGATTTGTTGGAGTGCCGGAGTCTGTTTGAATTCTTGTGGGAAGATATCTCAACTGTCAGTCATTGTATCTTCTTTTTCTCTGCAGATGACAGGTCAATAATTCAGAGCTGGCCTGCACTGTAAAATAATTTAGAATGTTGAGTAGTGTGTAAACTGCAAATATTAGAGAATGATGCAATGTTATAAAAACACTATATAACTGAAAATAAAAATATGAGAATTTTTTCTTTGCTACTAATGTTACAGTAATTATCTGTACTACACAACCAATTCATTATATCATTTTTTTTTTTGCATCAGTGTCTTTAAGCGAGGAGGCAGGAAGGAGTGAGCTATAATCAGAAGAGAGCTTCCTGTATCTCTGCACCTTCCAGTGTACACACGCTGCACAGGGATACTGGTGGGAAACAGGTAATGTATACCTGTTATCTATTTATAAAATAATACGTTGGGGGAGAACTATGTTACACTAAATACACTTTTACCTAGCAATAGGTACTAGAATTTTCCATTTGTACTTTCATCTCCCTTTAAAACAGAGAAATGGCATACATAGTCCCATTTTCCCATTCCAGATTTTTTTTTCTTATTTGACATTATGCTGAAGTTAGCAGGAGTACTGAAAATGATCCTGTAGCACAGCTGAAAAGACATTCCATAGAGGTAGTTCTATATGTTGGTGCAGGAGTCCTACTTAGAAACTAGAAGCTTGTGGATCATTCAGTACTTACCAATACCTGAAAATTTTATTGTAGGTGAACTGATAACTGTTTTAATTGGTCTTTCTTGTATATTCACATACAGAAAAAAACATTTAATGTCTTTCCTATCTAATGTGCAGCCCTGCCTAATACAGTATGTTAGCGCTTTATAAATAACATTTATAATTATAATAATAATAATAATAACAACAAGAACTGTTTCAAGCTGTTTAAAATACACTTAATGTAGTTATAGTGAAGCATTTATTGTGTACATATTACAGGAAGGCCATCCTTTGAAAGTGGCACATAGATGTTGCCCTCAGTTTTATTGAGAGGTTAGAGGTCATTGTGGCAATCAGTATAGGTCAGAGGTTATGAATACAGGATCATTGTGATTGCATCTTCTACATTTAATGCAGATTTCTCAATCAGGTTAAGTTTAGGTCAGCAGAAATTAATTGACGCATAAAAGGTGATGAAGTAGGTTGACAACACATTCAGAAAATGATATGCTTCCATTACATTAAGCTGAAATTCCGGTAGGATTAACTCTGGAAAGGCTGGATGGAATTAAACCCCATCAAAAAATGTTCTAGGTTTGTCTTTCAGAGATAATGTACAAAAAGAAAGTATAGATATTGTTCTATTGCAAAGAAAATATGTGCAGTGGAAGTGCCATTATAATTCTTTACATAACATTTCTCTTTTGTTGAGAACAAGAGATACTGCCAACAGTTTTTATCTATGTATTGCATGGATTTTAGCAAAACATTATTTCATTTTCTTTTTTGGGGGGATATGCAAACATTAGTTATGCAGTATAGGCACCTTATGTGGGAGAGGTGGCCCCTCCTCCTCCTCAGATCACTGACATCAGGACCCATAGGCAATTCACTTTTTCTCCTGAGTTTTCTCCTAGGTGAATATTTCATACGTTGTTATAAAATGCCCTTTAAACCACCAGCAAGCAAGAAAATACTCCAAACATTTTTAATAGTACTTTTTCACCAACTTTTGAGAACTTTTGCTGCTGTGAAATGCTAAAATGTTATTTTAAAGAGAACACAAAAATGATCTCCTAAGAGATAACTCAGGAGAAGAAGTTAATTGCATATGAGCCCAGGAGCTCACAGTCTAATCCCTACCTCATACCACTGACCTCAGGCACTTACACCCTAATCCTTGTCTCATGTCAATAAGGATGATATGAGACAGTGATTAGAGTGTAAGTTTCTAAGGACAGTGTGTGACATAAGGCAGGAATCAGAGATCAAAATATTTTTACTCTTGGGTGTGGACTGTGTTTAGGGGTAGAATTTGAGGCGCCAGAACGCCTGTGTCTACAGGCCTCTGAGTTGTAAATCCGGCCCTGAGAATATGCAAAAATAGAAACAAGGCTTTCTTCTCCACTCACTATTTATGGAGAAATATGAGATTTTATGGCTGGTCTCTACGCAGGAAAGTATATGAAATAGCTGACAGTAAAGATGGCCCGAACAGTTCGCCAGTGAGCAGTATTTTGCGAAAATCCACTGTTCACATTTGTGACGAACAGCGAACATTTGGCGTGTTCGTTTTGCCCCCTTTACATCATCATTGAGCTAAACTTTACCTCACCGTCAGCAGACACATGGCAGCCAATCAGCTAGCACCCCTTCCTGGACCACCCCCCCCCCCATCAAAAAGCTGTTGTAGTGGCCATATTGGATTGATTCTCTGCTGGCTGCTGATTGTTAGTGAGATCATGGTCAGATGTGCTGCAGATAGGTAGGGAAAGCATTAGCGAGGCCTGTGTTCTTGTTCCTCACTTGTTGTGAAAGCACCCCAAACAGCTCTTTTGAGGGCTAGCACATCAATCTCCTGTGGTTTTTTTTTTTTGAGTGTGACACTCCACAGCCCACTAACACCAAGAGCTGTGTGCACACTACTGCTGTTACCTCATTAAATTGCTGGCACAGAACCACTCCAGTGCATTATTATTTCACTGTATTCTAATAGTAGTATTGCATTTATGTGTGTGAGACACTCAGCCCACTGACACCCAGAGCTGTGCATAATGGGATTTCTGCCCTTTAGAGATTAGAATCAGAATCAGAATCAGAATCACCTTTATTCGCCAAGTGCGGCGGGAACCGCACCCGGAATTTTTTGTGGACACATGGCAATTGGCATACAACATCGTCATGGTACAGATAATAGCTACATAGACACAACAGCAATTTGACACAGACAGTACAGCAGTTGGCATAGATCGGTAGTGCAAAAATAGCAACCTCAACTTCAACATGGTACATTAAAACCCAGCTTTGCGTCAACTCCGTAATTTTTGACGAGACTTTTGGTATGGATCCCCCTCTGGCATGCCACAGTCCAGGTGTTAGACCCCTTGAAACAACTTTGTAGGTTTTAAAATTCGGGAACATTTTCAGGAAGTTCGCATTCGCTGCTCGCGAACGGAAAATTCTATGTTCGCGACATCTCTAGCTGACAGTTGACATGGCTGAAAATAAGAGGAAAATGACCTTCATGGCAGTTTGTAACGATTGGTGTCAGCGAAGGCAGAATCTGATTATTAGGTGATCTGCAGTATCACCTATAATGCAGATATATACCTGATTATACGGTGATCTGCACAATCACCTATAATGCTGGTATATCAGAAGGCTGACGTGACAAAAAATACAGAATGTGTAACAGGTGTAGCCACACACAAGAGATGTATAATGAATAATGCTTGGTGCAACATAGTACCGATAGCTAGCAATTGCCTCACCAGAGGAGCTGGTCAGTGTATCAGTATAGAAGTCCTCACCAGAGGAGCTGGTGGGTACTATCTGTATGATGGCTTTCTCCAGATGAGCTTCAGGATGTAATTAGTACAGTAGCTCTCACCAGAGGAGCTGGAGAGCACTAATATTATAGAAGCCTATCACCAGAGGAGCTGGTGGATAGTACCAATACTGTAGTCCTCACCAGAGGAGCTGGTGGGTACTATCAATAAAGAACCTCACCAGTGACAAGGGCTCACTGGTGAGTAGAGTGGTCAGACAGATCAGTTTGGCAACAGACAGGAAGATACAGTACAAAGTCGGCAGGCAAGAGGATGAAGGTAATTCAGGCAGGGTTAGTAACAGGATCAGATGGGCTAAAGTACAGAGACGTTAAAGGAATACTTAAGTCAAAAAAAAAAATGACATTTACTCACCTGGGGCATCCCTCAGCACCCCGAAGCTGGATGGTGCCCTCGCAGCCCCGCTCCGATCGTCCTGTCCCCGCCGGCGGCTACTTCCGGTTCGGCGACAGCCGCCGACAGGCTGGGAACGCGGCTGATTTTCCGCGTTCCCAGCCGCTGCTATCACTCTCTATGCTGCTATAGCATATACGCTATAGCAGCATAGAGAGTGATAGCAGCGGCTGGGAACGCGGAAAATCAGCCGCGTTCCCAGCCTGTCGGCGGCTGTCGCCGAACCGGAAGTAGCCGCCGGCGGGGACAGGACGATCGGAGCGGGGCTGCGAGGGCACCATCCAGCTTCGGGGTGCTGAGGGATGCCCCAGGTGAGTAAATGTCATTTTTTTTTTTGACTTAAGTATTCCTTTAAGCTGAAGGGAAGTCAGAAGATAGCGAGAGTCATACACAAATAATCAAGCAATATAACAATAATAATGATAATCCTAGTCTGTGTGAAATCCCTGGTTTCCTCCCGGATCAAAGCACACCGGATCTATCTAAGGGTCTGAGTGCTAACACGTAGCATTTGCAACAGCAGACAAAGAAGGACTGAATCCTCCGGGCTTAAGAGCCCGAGGAGACCTCACAGCACGCCCCTGCGTCCGGCCAATCAGCGGCAGCGGGTGCATGACGTGACGTCAGCCGACCCGTAGGTCAGCTGAGCCGCCTCCTTGCCGCATAAAGTCTGTGACGGTGCGCGCGCGTAACACCAGCCCTATGGGCAGCTGACAAACTCGTTCTCGCCGTGCCAGACGCCGGAGGCACGGGTGAGATACTGGCTAATGGAGCGGAGGCAGCCGCGGAGGACACCAGGCTACACGCAGCTGCCTCCTCCATGTCCCCCTCAGTCACGCTGGGCAGCAGAATGGAGGCAGCTGTGGAGGACGATAGACTACCTGCAGCTGCCTCCTCCACATTCCTTACACAGTTATAGAAAATGTAGCTGGCAACATTTTTCTATAACTGCCTGGAAGGTAATTTGAACATTATTACTATTTATTATGTATCTTATTGTAATTTCCTATAGTGTGGAGTATAAACGTGTGGTGGAATCATTTGAGTGGTATTAACTTAAGTGGTACATCATTTACATCCTGCGCATGTTAATATGGAAGTAGAACATTTAGGGTTAGGGGACAGTGAATTTAAGGGAGAGTTTTAAAAATAAAGTTGGGCATAGGCTCTAGGTTAGATATGTTTTTCCCTTCTATAATACATTGCAATAAAGAGAAAACCACAGTTTCTATATGGAAAATGAAAAGGTTACAAATACAGTAGAATCCCTTTATAGTAGACTCAAAGGGCCTGGCCAAGTAGTTTACTATATCAGAATTGGTGATATTGTATAATAATATAGGCGGCGCATGGTTGGTTGTGGACTGAGTTTACTATAGAGATTAACTGTATTAGAGTTTACTATAATAAGTTTACTATAATAAGTCTATTCTACTGTACTCTTCTACTGACCTAATATAGTTTTCCTTGATAGAAAGAAATAAGTAACTCTTTGCTACTAAAGCTGTCCTTACACTGGTCAAGTTTGTCTTGACTCCTTTTACTGAATACAAATGGGTTCTGAAAGTAACAAGTATTGACTGAAGGATCGACAAAAGCTCCATTGGTTGGGTTAAGTTTTGTTCAGTTGAATTTAAAAGCATGCACACATATGATTGCCTTCACTAAGCTTTTCTCCTATTGGAACTATCTTCTCTCCAGAATCAACATTAATAGCAGTGTGTTGTACTGTGCTTGATTCATTTTTGGAATGACGGATGACATTTTCATTGAATGAATCAAACTTAAATTGATTAGTATATGGCTAGCTTAAAGGACATGTGAACCGAGAGGGATATGGAGGGTGCCATGTTCATTTCATCTTAAACAATACAAGTTACCTGGTATCCTGCTGATCTTTCTTGCATCAGTAGTATCTGAATCACACACCTGAAACAAGCTTGTATGATATCCATTAACACTTCAGTCAAACATCTGATCTGTATACTGTATGTTCCGGTCCTATGGCAGTGGCATAGCAATAGGGGGTGCAGAGGTTGCAACTGCATTGGTGTCCTTGGTCAAGAGGGGCCCAATAGAAGCCCTCCCTCAGCCACAGTATTAGTTCTTCAAATATGCTATGCTGGTAGTAATTAGAGATGGCCCGAACGGTTCGCACGCAAACTGATTCGCGCAAACTTTAGTGGTTCGCGTTTGCGGTGAACCGTGAACTATATGCGAGTTCGACTCGCCCCCTATCATTGCGAACTGTCGTAGACTTTAATGGGCAGGCGAATTTTAAAACCTACAAAGACTGTTTCTGGCCACAAAAGTGATGGAAAACTTGTTTCAAGGGGTCTAACACCTGGATGTTGTAACGCCAACGACTATCAAAATACAGTGAAATAATAATGCAATGGAGTGGTTCTGTGCTTGCAACTTAATGAGGCAACAACAATAGCAGTAGGGTGCACACAGCTAAGGTGTGGGCTGCGGAGTATCACACACAAAAAAAACCCACAGTAGACCAATGTGCTAGCCCTCAAAAGGGCTGTTTGGGGTGCTTTCACAGCAAGTGAGAAATAAGAACCAGACCTAGCTAATGCTTTACCTACCTATCTGACCCTGCTCTCACTAACAGTCAGCAGCCACCAGAGAATTAATCCAATGTGGCCACTGAAACTGCTTTTTAATAGGGTGGGGGGGGGGGGGGTCCAGGAGGGGGTGCAGGCTGATTGGCTGCCAGTCTTCTGACTGTGAGGTAAGGGGTCAAAGTTTGATGTCATGATGATCTATAGGGACAAAACGAACACGCCATATGTTCGCAGTTTGCCGAGAATGCAAACAGCACAATTTCACCGGGATCTGCCCGCCAGCGAACTGTTTGGGCCGCCTCTACTAAAGACTGTTTCTGCTGAGAATCTTGTGTGTGTACATCGCCACCAACCCTCCTGCATTGGCGAGAAATCTGGCATACCAAATCATCTCAGCTGATCGCTGCCCAACTCCATTGGTTTCCTTCCTTACCCCCCCCCCCCCCCCCCCTCACTAACACTGCAGCACCAATAAAGATCTAATGGAGCGAGTAGAGGTAAGCATGATTGAATTTGCTAAATTCCAAATCTGCAGAAATTCAAAAATTTCCCATAGAATTCCAAATGTTAAATGTTACAGATTCTGAGTTTTCATAGTAAAATCATGAAATTTAAATTATTATTTCCACACTAACCATATGTTTAACCACTTGAGGACCCACCCTTTACCCCCCCTTAAGGACCAGCGCTGTTTTAGCTGATCTGTGCTGGGTGGGCTGTGCAGCCCCCAGCACAGATCAAATAACAGGCAGAGCGACCAGATCGCCCCTCTTTTTTCCCCACTTGGGGGATGATGTGCTGGGAGGGTCTGATCGCTCCTGCCTGCCTGGGTGTTGCGGGGGGGGGGGGGGCACCTCAAAGCCCCCCTCCGCGGCGAAATTCCCCCCCTCCCTCTCCTCCCTCCCTTTCCCTGGAGATCCGAGGCTGCACAGGAATGGATCTGTCCTGTGCAGCCTCTAACAGGCTCCTGCCTGTCATGTGACAGCGATCCCCGGCCGCTGATTGGCCGGGGATCGCTGATCTGGTACAACGCTGCTACTGTTAGCAGCGTTGTACGAATGTAAACAAAGCGGATTATTTCCGCTTGTGTTTACATTTAGCCTGCGAGCCGCGATCGGCGGCCGGCAGGCTATTCACGGAGCCCCCCGCCGTGAATTGACAGGAAGGCTGCTTCCTGATTAATTAGCCTGCAGCCGGCGACGCAGATGTGCGTCGCAGGTCCTGCAGCTGCCACTTTGCCGACGCGCGGTATGAGTGCGCGGTCGGCAAGTGGTTAACTATGGTTAGTGCAAATTTATGAAAATATGTTCACAATAGCTTCCAAGTTTGTTTAGAACTTTTTCTCTTAGAATGTTCACATTTCTAAGTAAATTCAGAATTCTGACTTGTAAAATACAGATGGGAAAGTCAGAATTTGTAATTCTTTGAAATCAGTGCAATTGTCCCTAACTAGAGGAAGACCCCTTGTAGGTCCTGGTGTGGTGACAACTTCACCATCCTGTATTGCCACGCCCTTGCACCTCACAAAGGAAAAGGCTATTTATTCATTTGAAATGAGCACTAACTGGTAAAATAATGTTCGGTAAAGTTTTGGTCATTTATCTAGAATTAAGTTTGGATGTAAGATATATGTGTTTTGGCCTAGCACACAACTATTCCCCCAGAGTCCTGGGCACTTCAGGTTATGAAGTCTAAGCATTGATGTTATTTTTATGCTCCAGCTTCACATTACAATTAATAAAGTCTAGTCATATTGCCTTTATAAAAAACATTTCCGCATTAATATGGCCATGCATGGAAAATTATACTTGCTTTTAGCTCAGCTGTACCTTTTTGAAATCCTACACTCTTTACTAAATTGCTTTAAAGAAAAGCTTAATTGTTAATTTCTAGCATTTCTTTTTTCCTTCTATACTGCCTATATTGCACATTACCGAGGCATCCAGAACTGTGCATGCAGCTCAGTGAACATTGGACTGATACATTCTTTAGTTAAACTCTATCAAATTTAGCTGGAAATGTACATTTTTTTGGTCTTGGCGTGGTCATGTTTACAAAATATTCAATGCTAAATCTAATTTTATTCTGGATGGGTTTTCTGTACAGATTCGTTCGGTACACAAGCTCTCTAACATTTGAAAGTATTTACGTTGTAAATTGTTTTGACATTTGGTAAACCTTAAAAGGAAAGCAAACATTTCCAATGTAAAAAAAAAAAATGTAAATATAACTTCCCAGATGACATTCCTAAGAGCTGAATTAGGATGAATGGAAACCACATGTATGTAAAGCTTAATACATAAATCCATTAGTTTCAACACATTGCGACTTACAAATGTATCCAGTGAAACACACTTAAACTATTGTATGAATATAAAGTACAAACCGCTTCCATAATGTAAACATATATTAAAATGCCTTGTCTTGTAATAGACTTAATTTAGTAATATGTTTGTTACAGCATCCAAATTACACATCATTTGAGTTCCAATGAAGCCTTTAAGTAATGCCATGAATAATTGAAGTGCTGCTCTATGCTCATGTACCCCTTAATGAGTGCTAACACGTCTCACATCCCTTGCATTTTTTTCATCAGACAGAAGTAGCCAGACAGCTAGTGTAGAGGGGAAAGGATGTGATTTCCCACACTCAGGCTTGCCAGAACAAACCATAATGCCTGGTAAGTCCAATTTCTAGAAATATCAGAAAGTAGACTGAGTGTAAAAAAATGGAAGAAGTTGTTGCTTGAGAAGTAATGGCAACATATCAACCCTATGTAATGGGATGTTAAGTTGTCTTAAAGGTAACCTTAAGCCCAAAAATAATGAGTTTTACTCACCTGGGGCTTCCAATAGCCCCCTGGAGCTGTCCGGTGCTCTCGCAGCCTCGCTCCGATCCTCCTGTCCCTGCCGGTGACCACTTCCGGTTTTGCCGTCAGGACCCGACAGGCTGGGAACGCGAGTGATTCTTCGCGTTCCCAGCCACAATAGCTCCCTCTATGCTGCCATAGCAGCCCTCTATGCTGCTATAGCAACATAGGGGGAGCTATTGTGGCTGGGAACGCGAAGAATCATTCGCGTTCCCAGCCTGTCGGGTCCTGAAACCGTAAGTGGTCACCGGCGGGGACAGGAGGATCGGAGCGAGGCTGCAAGGGCACCGGACAGCTCCAGGGGGCTATTGGAAGCCCCAGGTGAGTAAAACTCATTTTTTGGGGGGGGGGGGGGGGGGCTTGAGGTTCCCTTTAAAGCGGAACTGAACAAAGAACTTCCTCTCTGCCCTAAAAGATACACAACAGCATGATAACATTTAAAAAAAACACATTTCTTTGTTATAGCTGATTCAAATCCTGCAATAAATCTGCACTGTTTCTACTTCCTGCTTTCATGAAAGCAGACATATTGTTAACATCCTGTGCTTAAGAATGAGCTTATCTGCCATCACTGCCATGGCAGTCATGTGACACAGGGGGAGAGATCAAATTACAACTTGTGATTAGACACAGATGAGGGGGAATTAGACAGGCTAAACTCTCTAAATACATATAGGGTGCATTTCTGTATGTTTTCCTTCTGCCCTGTGGAAGAGTTCAGGTCCACTTTAAAGCAGACCCCTTTCCCCTTCCTAACTTTTGTAGCTCTACTTAATAAGGGAAGGCACTGCAGTCATTATTATTAACTTCATCTTTTATATGTCTGCAGAAGCATTTGAGGCCAGGACTTCATGTTCAACTTGGGACTTTGTCAGGCTGTCCAATTAGAGTGGCTCATCTGTGAGTAAAGGGCGTACGTACGAAAAGGGCGTCGGGAAAAAAGGGCGCGTGGTATAAACGATAAATGGAAATATCGTTTATAGAAATTATTGTGTAGAATTTCGTTTATAAATAGTGATTTAAAAATGTATAAATCACTAAATAATGTGTATGAGATCGGCAATTCTTAAAACGTTAATCTTCCCTGTTTGTAAAGTGAAACTTATATTTTCGTTTATTAAAAACCCTCCCTGTACCTATCCCTAACCCCTAGACCCCCTGTTGGTGCCTAAACCTAAGACCCCCCTGTTGGTGCCTAACCCTAAGACCCCCCTGTTGGTGCCTAACCCTAAGACCCCCCTGTTGGTGCCTAACCCTAAGACCCCCCTGTTAGTGCCTAAACCTAAGACCCCCCTGTTAGTGCCTAAACCTAAGACCCCCCTGTAGGTGCCTAACCCTAAGACCCCCCTGTAGGTGCCTAACCCTAAGACCCCCCTGTTGGTGCCTAAACCTAAGACCCCCCTGTTAGTGCCTAAACCTAAGACCCCCCTGTAGGTGCCTAAACCTAAGACTCCCCTGTTGGTGCCTAAACCTAAAACCCCCTATGGATAATAATGTTTTACAGACATGAATAAATAAAGAATGTAAAGAAAAAAAATGTAAATTATTTTTTTGGGTGGATAATAATGTGTTAGAAATGTTTTAGAAATAGTGATTTATTATCTTCATAAACGTTATTCGTCACGGGCTCATTTTGTAAACTTAAATCATCACAAACATAGTTATAAATCCTTAAAAATCTCCGGGCGCCGTTATAAATCCTTAAAAATCTCCGGCGCCTTATTTTCCCCGTTCAGCGCCCATTAAACGATATTTATAATGAAAGTGAATGGGGCGCCCTTTTTGTCCACTTGTCTCATGCGCCCAAATCTACTGCTTCCGAGTAAAGGTGCTCTGATCAGATAAGAGGACACTGGAAAGTTTGTTTGGTCTCCAAAATATGAGGCAATTACAGAAAGCTGCCAGAATTGTGAGGTTCTTCGGGAAGTAAGCAGATGAGTTAATCATACATAGGTAGCTCATTGTGCCAGTTCTTACTCTGAAATGTAAATACAGTTAGGGATTTGTGACAAACATTTCTTCAAATGGTCATAATAAAACAGAGAATAGACTGAAAAAATGCTTCTTTTTTTTTTTTACAGCATTTTGTAGTCACTTCTAAAATAAAATTTGAAATAAAAGGTGCTGATCTTGTGCTGATCTTTTGGTTTCTGTATTGTTTGTGTCACACACCTGGAACAAGCATACAGCCAGAAGAGTTAAAGTGTACCTGAACTGAAGCTCAGGTCAAAAAGCAAATACTTACCTAAGAAGAGGGAAGCCTCTGGATTCTATAGATGCATCTGACAGACCCCCCAAAGATTACTGACAAGGGCTTTTTGGTAATATGATCAGGACTGCACTCCTCTTCAGGTAAGATCAGCTCTGTGTTACTGCACAGGGCTGCTATGCTTGCATGACTGTGCTTATGCCAGATGATGAGCGTGTCCTTGATTATCTGGATCCTGGGCAGTGGAGGACCGTGGGACAGCGTGGGAAGCATCTGGAAGATCCAGAGGTAAGTATGTGATTTTTCACCTAAGCTTCAGCTTGAGTTTGCTTTAAGCTTCATAAACAAGTTCTTCGGAAACACGTGATCCAGAGCGGTTAACGATGAGCAAACAACATTTGATTCAGCAATGGCTCAACGATGGTCAGCCGATCGAATAATTAGTGGAAGCGCGAAAATGAGGACCCAGACATGTGAAATTTGGGACACATTTGTTTGTTATCATTCGGTAACAGCGATTATCTTCTGAACTGAACAACAATAATCACTGTGTTTTACAATCATTGAGGCAGTTTTTTTTAGATGGTTCCTTGCCTGAACCATCGTTAATCACTCATTTTTGATTGAGTCGTAGAATTTAGAAATTTTTAAAAAGTTAAAAAAAGCACCCTGCAAATTTCTGTCACTTTAGGTTCTACCGTATATAAATGACTTAAAGACACACATAATATGAAATCTACAGAAAGAAGGTTACTTTCGCCCAGCATATCTGATTTCTGGAAGATAAGAGGAGGTTGTTAGTTTTATGAGTTCCAGCAATCAACTCCAGCTGATCCCTGTTATGTTGGTAACACACAGGGAGATGTGGTTTGAAGATAGATTCCACTTATTTTGTTCTTTTCTGATCCTATCTCTGAGAAATCACACTGATGTTTGAAAATAAACATTTATGTAAGATTTTAAGAAGACAAGACTTCATCTTAAAAAAAAATTCTGACTTAAAGGGAAACTGAAGAGAGAGGTATATGGAGGCTGCCATGTTTATTTCCTTTTAAGCAATACCACTTGCCTGGCAGCCCTGATGATCCTCTGCCTCTAATACTATTAGCCATAGCCCCCGAACAAGCATGCAGCAGATCAGGTGTTTCAGACTTTAAAGTCAGATCTGACAAGACTAGCTGCATGCTTGTTTCTGGTGTTATTCAGATACTACTGCAGAGAAATAGACCAGCAGGGCTGCCAGGCAACTGGTATTGATTAAAAGGAAATAAATATGGCAGCCTCAGTATACCTCTTACTTCAGTTCCCCTTTAATCAATTGAGGGATCAAGCAATGAATTTAATAAATGAAATGATCACTTATAAGGTGCCCATTAATATTATAATATTTTCCTCAGAGGCGATCTTTCGATCAGATTTGTGTGATCAAAAGTAATCGGAAGGTAATTATCAATTGTCCCCATGAACTATTTAATTTTGCATATGGTCTGGAAAGAGTTGTGGTTGTATGCGCTCAATTGTACGTGATCAAGCAATCACAGATTTTCTTTTTATTACTAACCAATGGCAGGAAATAATGTCAGAAATGATCGGATCATGAGCTATTGCATTTCCAACCATCATCTGAGATTCACACTGGTGTGAAAATGTGTTTGCCTTCTTCCTAGTTTTCTTTTTTTATTAAATGTTTTACAATACAGAACATGTTTTAAGCTTAAAACTAAATGGAATATTAGACAAAGGAAAATAAAAAAACAGTTTTAATATGTTGCTTTTTACAGTATATTTAAAAGCAAGCTAAGTGAGCCATTATATCAGGCAGGCTCTTAAAAGTGAGTGCCCACTTAGTTTAAATACAGTTACAGGAAAAAAAAACCTTGGTTCTGGATAGAGATGTCGCGAACCTCCGATTCCGCGGAATGTTCGGTTCGCGGAAAAGTTCGCGAACCGCAATAGACTTCAATGGGGAGGCGAACTTTGAAAAATAGAAAAAATTATGCTGGCCACAAAAGTGATGGAAAAGATGTTTCAAGGGGTCTAACACCTGGAGGGGGGCATGGCGGAGTGGGATACATGCCAAAAGTCCCGGGGAAAAATCTGGATGTGACGCAAAGCAGCGTTTTAAGGTCAGAAATCACATTGAATGCTAAATTACAGGCCTAACGTGCTTTCAAACATCTTGCATGTGTATACATCAATCAGGGAGTGTAATTAGAGTACTGCTTCACACTGACACACCAAACTCACTGTGTAACGCACCGCAAACAGCTGTTTGTGTAGTGACGACCATGCTGGACTACTGCGCAACATGGCGAGATTGCTCTTCCTCACTCAGTGATGTCAGGTAATGTGTGACTTCCTTCTCAACTTTCCATGGCATTGTTAAAAAGCTTACGTTTTGTTTTTAAATTACATTTTCTACTTGCTGTGTACTTGTTCAGTACCGCTACAATGAGAATCCTGTGGAGGCGGGCAAGTCTGCCATTGTGACCCCGGGTAATGGCCGGGGAATGAGCGGTTTGAATCCGGTGTGGAGCCTGAGCAACGGCTACCAATACACATCCAAGGAGGACAGCGGGCAGGCATGCACGCCCGCCCCGAGGTAGTGACCAAAAATAACAATACAGGAGGTGGACTTTCGAGGCCCTGCTGTGTATTTGAAATGAATGTACTTTAAATCCTTTAACGAGAACCAGTTATGGCGGGCAAAGATGACACCACATTCCTTTCACGAGAATCATATGGAGGTGGGCAAGTCTGCCATTTGTGACCCCGGGTAATGGCCGCGGAATGAGGGATGGAATCCGGTGTGGAGCCTGAGCAACGGCTACCACTGCACATCCAAGGAGGGCAGCAGGCAGGCATGCACGCCCGCCCCGAGGTAGTGACCAAAAATAACAATACAGGAGGCGGACTTTCGAGGCCCTGCTGTGTATTTGAAATGAATTAACTTTAAATCCTTTAACGGGAATCCGTTATGGAGGGCAAGTCTGCCATTGTCACCGCGGGGAATGAAGGTTGGATTCCGGCCCGAAGTGGGAGCCTGCTGAGACCCATGCTGTAGCTGCCCTGACCGTGCTTTGCAGACCAGGCATGTGTGGTCAGATGGACCCTTGAGCCAGCGAAAGACAAACCAAGTCGAAAGCATTTGCCAAGAATGTTTTACGGAGGGCAAGTTTTTTTGCCCTTTTTTTAAATTTTTTGAAAATGATAGATGGTTGTATTTTCAAATTGTTTGAAAGTTTAGATGGTTGTATTTTTAAATTGTTTGAAAGTTTAGATAATTGTATTTTTAAATTGTTTAAAAGTGTATCCATTCTTCCTCCCCCAGCCACGAACAATACCATGGGAACGTGGAGCAGCAGAAGCCCCCTGTGACGGCTGCCGCGGTTGTTCTCCGCGGCTTGTCTTTTGAGGGGTGCTGCTTTTCCTCAGGTGTTCTTGCCATAGCTGTTTGTGCCTTCTCTCCATGTGCCTTCGTAAGGCACATGTCCCTACGTGAGAGTTGGCCTTTCCACAGCTCAATTTTTGCTGGCAGAGACAACAGATGGCTTTGCTCCGATCTGAGACACACACGTGAAAAAATTTCCAAACCGCTGAACCCCCCTGGGGTGATGGCGCTACGGTGGCATCAGCAGCTGACGTCGAAGGGCATGATGGCTGGCTGGCCATAGCTGGTGATACATGGCGCCGGACACTGCCCCCAGCTGTTTCTGAGGACGAGCTCCCTCTGCTTCTATCATGGAGTCATTTCCTCCTACTCCTCTCTGACTCCTCCTCGGAACTGTCCACCTGGTCATCTCCTCTACCGGGAACATATGTGGTATCCGTATAATCGTCATCATAATCCTCCTGGCCAGCTGTGCTTTCCTCAGACACCTCCTCAAGTGCACCAACTTCAGGTGGTCCACCATCATCCCCATCCACACACGTTACGTCCATACTATCGCCACCTAACTCAGACGTATGAGGTGGTGTACATGCGCCTTCTTGTTGTTGTTGCAGTAGTGGCTGGGAATCAGTTATTTCACCACCACCACCAAATAACTCCTGCAAAGTGTCAAATGCAGCGGATGTGGTGCTTGTTGTAGCACTGGTGGCTGCGGGAGATGAGGTGTTCTGTGTTAAATACTCAATCACCTCCTCACGATTTTGGGAAGTGATGGCACGTGCTTTCTTCTGAGCACTGTATTTTGGGGCAGGTCCGCACGAAATCACAGCAACACCACCTCGCACAGCCACAGACCTGCCGGTGCCTGGTGGCCTTCCTCTGGGTCTGCCTCTACCTCTTCCTCTACCTGGTTTGTCCATTTTGTCCATCTCGGGGGTATGCTAGCTATATGCAGTGAGGTGGGTTCTCACTCAACACAACAGGTAGTTAGAGGCAGTGAGCTGGGTTCACTGAACAGTAAAGGTACTTAAGATGCAGTGAGGTGGGTTCTCAATCAACACAACAGGTAGTTAGATGCAGTGAGGTGGCCAGGTGGGTTCTCACTCAACACAACAGGTTGTTAGATGCAGTGAGCTGGGTTCACTCAACACAACGCTAGGTATATGCAGTGATGAGGTGGGTTAAGTAAACACAACAGGTACTGGGTAGTTAGATGCAGTCAGCTGGGTTCACTGAACAGTAAAGGTACTTAAGATGCAGTGACTGAGGTGGGTTCTCACTCAACACAAAAGGTAGTTAGATGCAGTGAGGTGGCCAGGTGGGTTCTCACTCAACACAACAGGTAGTTAGATGCAGTGAGCTGGGTTCACTCAACACAACGCTAGGTATATGCAGTGATGAGGTGGGTTAAGTAAACACAACAGGTACTGGGTAGTTAGATGCAGTGAGCTGGGTTCACTCAACACAAAGCTAGGTATATGCAGTGATGAGGTGGGTTAAGTAAACACAACAGGTACTGGGTAGTTAGATGCAGTGAGCTGGGTTCACTGAACAGTAAAGGTACTTAAGATGCAGTGAGGTGGGTTCTCACTCAACACAACAGGTAGTTAGATGCAGTGAGGTGGCCAGGTGGGTTCTCACTCAACACAACAGGTAGTTAGATGCAGTAAGCTGGTTTCACTCAACACAAAGCTAGGTATATGCAGTGATGAGGTGGGTTAAGTAAACACAACAGGTACTGGGGTATATGCAGTACTGGGTAGTACAATGTGCAGCTCCCTGTCACACACACAGGTAGTCACTGAATGTGCTGGGCTGCTGGCAGTGGCACACACAATATCAATTAGCAAGGCTGTGCATGCAACAAAAGTGTTAGTTTGACACACAGAAAAAAAAATGTACAGGTTGAGCTCTGAAAAGAGCTGTTGCTGGGTGCTTTAAAAGCAATAATAATCAGTCAGGACTCAGGAGCAAGCAAAGCAGCCTAGAACCTAACTAATCTGTCCCTAAGAGAAAAAGTCTGCAGCAGCTGTCCCTTTCCTCTCTCTAGCAGGCACACGAGTGAGGCTAATGGCCGCCGGACCCTGCCTTATATAAGGGGGGGTGGGGCTCCAGGGCTTAGTGTAGCCTGAATGGCTACAATGTGCCTGCTGACTGTGATGCAGAGGGTCAAAGTTGACCCTCATAGTGCATTATGGGGCGAATTGAACTTCCGCAAAAGTTCGCCTGGTGCAGGCGAACGCGATCCCCCTAAGTTCGCCTGGAACCGTTCGCCGGCGAACCGTTCGCTACATCTCTAGTTCTGGATGGTGAGTTGAGAACTTTTATCATCTCTTGATTATTTAGTTCTGCTATGTGACCCAATCAAAGTGAGGATCATCACTTCCTGTCCTAGGGAGGGAGAAGTTGAAAAACTTTCTAAAAGTTAAAGAGAACATCAAATCTACTTTTTCTTGCCGTCTACTACTTACTGCTTTCGGGAATGCCAGTTTTCTCATTACTGGCACAAAGATCCATGGCTATGCCAGGAACACACAGTGAGAGGACATTTCTGCAATATGGATAAAGTAAAGTTCACCCCAAAAGATCATATAATTAGGTATGATCACATGGACAATGCTGATTTTTATTGCCTTCAGCCATGGACCTTATGATGATAAAGTATTCATCCCAGTGTCTACAAGAACACTATACCATAAACAAAGGATGGTTCAACAGATGAGAACAAATTGAAGAATGCATTAGACTGGGAAGGTTACAAAGTCATTTCTATAGCTTTCAGCTTCAGCGAATTTGCTATGGTTATCGTTTTAAATAAAAAATCCATAACCTGTATGCTGCTTGTTAATTTGCCAACATCTCATGAACTGTTTTCAACCAGCCAGAGCCATAGAGCAGTTTTCCATAGGCATCTGCAGTTAGTATGTTTGCCCCTTATAATCCACCAGCCCATTGTCTCTTCCATGCCACACTCAGCCTGCATCCCATCAGTGATATTTCTGTGCTGGAAACCTCACTAATAGAAATTAAGGCGCAAGCATCGTCTAATCTCTTGCTCATAAAATGCAATTTGTATTTAAAGTTAACTGATGTGTTATTGATTTCTATCAGTATTCTTGATTCAGTAATCTTTTCTCTTTTCTTTCTCACCTTTTCAGCACCTAGAAAACAAAACAGTACTTAAGCTGTCCTAATTAACCTTCAGTCCAATTCCAGCAAATGCTTTTATTTTAGTTTTACCCTTTTTGGAAAGGGCTTAAAGTGGAAGCAATTTTTATATTTATTCCCATTGATTCCTTATTTGTTTTATAATTAGGGGTGTATTTAAGTTCATTATTTACATTTTTTAACAATAATGAATCTTTCCCTTTATTTATGTTAGCCTCTCTTTCCTGTGACATGCTGCCTAAGTAAGTTATTAGGCGCAGTGCTGACCATGAGGGGTAAGGATAAGACTAGGTTCACAGTGGTCAGTTGCATAAGGCACACATCATAATGCGTTATAATGACTGTGAACTGCAATGGAAACCGGACATAGACTTTAATACAAAGCCTGCATGCAGCAAGTTTGACTAATGTGATCAGTTACAATGTAGTACTGTGAACAGGCCCATAGAATTGTATGGGCAGTGAGTTGGCATACAGTATTATTCTGCAACACAAGTGACCACTGTGTTGCCGAAACCTCTCTTTCCCTCTCTGCAGGATGCTCCAGTGAAAGGCAAGAAAACGGTATGGTTTGCACATGACTCATGTTCAGACCCCTGAACAGCTCACAGTGGTATTCACATACCCCACTGTGCTCCACTCTTAGATCTTTTTTTTTAATATATTCAGTCGGTTGCAAAAGTATTCGGCCCCCTTGAAGTTTTCCATATTTTGTCACATTACTGCCACAAACATACATCAATTTTATTGGAATGAAAGACCAATACAAAGTGGTGTACATGTGAGAAGTGGATCGGAAATCATACATCATTCCAAACATTTGTTACAAGTAAATAACTACAAAGTGGGGTGTGCGTAATTATTCGGCCCCCTGAGTCAATACTTTGTAGAACCACCTTTTGCTGCAATTACAGCTGCCATTCTTTTAGGGTATGTCTCTACCAGCTTTGCACATCTAGAGACCGAAAACCTTGCCCATTCTTCTTTGCCAAACAGCTCCAGCTCAGTCAGATTAGACGGAAAGGGTTTGTGAACAGCAGTTTTCAGATCTTGCCACAGATTCTCGATTGGATTTAGATCTGGACTTTGACTGGGCCATTCTAACACATAGATATGTTTTGTTTTAAACCATTCCATTACTGCCCTGGCTTTATGTTTAGGGTTATTGTCCTGCTGAAAGGTGAACCTCCGCCCCAGTCTCAAGTCTTTTGCAGTCTCCAAGAGGTTTTCTTCCAAGATTGCCCTGTATTTGGCTCCATCCATCTTCCCATCAACTCTGACCAGCTTCCCTGTCCCTGCTGAAGAGAAGCACCCCCGAGCATGATGCTGCCACCACCATATTTGACAGTGGGGATGGTGTGTTCTGAGTGATGTGCAGTGTTAGTTTTCTGCCACACATAGCGTTTTGCATTTTGGCCAAAAAGTTCCATTTTGGTCTCATCTGACCAGAGCACCTTCTTCCACATGGTTGCTGTGTCCCCCACATGGCTTGTGGCAAACTGCAAATGGGACTTCTTATGCTTTCTGTTAACAATGCCTTTCTTCTTGCCACTCTTCCATAAAGGCCAACTTTGTACAGAGCATGACTAATAGTTGTTCTATGGACAGAGTCTCCCACCTGAGCTGTAGATCTCTGCAGCTCGTCCAGAGTCACCATGGGCCTCTTCACTGCATTTCTGATCGCTCTCCTAGTTCGGCTTGTGAGTTTAGGTGGACGGCATTGTCTTGGTAGGTTTACAGTTGTGCCATACTCCTTCCATTTCTGAATGATCGCTTGAATGGTGCTCCGTGGGATGTTCAAGGCTTTGGAAATCTTTTTGCAGCCTAAGCCTGCTTTAAATTTCTCAATAACTTGATCCCTGACCTGTCTGGTGTGTTCTTTGGACTTCACGGTGTTGTTGCTCCCAATATTCTCTTAGACAACCTCTGAAGCCCTCACAGAGCAGCTGTATTTGTACTGACATTAGATTACACACAGGTGCACTCTATTTAGTCATTAGCACTCATCAGGCAATGTCTATAGGCAACTGACTGCACTCAGATCAAAGGGGGCCGAATAATTATGCACACACCACTTTGCAGTTATTTATTTGTAAAAAATGTTTGGAATCATGTATGATTTTCTTTCCACTTCTCATGTGTACACCACTTTGTATTGGTCTTTCACGTGGAATTCCAATACAATTGATGCATGTTTGTGGCAGTAATATGACAAAATGTGCAAAACTTCAAAGGGGCTGAATACTTTTGCAACCCACTGTATATAAAAGATAATGCTCTGGGATGCACAGTGTTAGGCTGGTATTGAGAGCCATGTAATCTTTTTCATAGCACAGCTCCTGATCCAGCCCTGATGTAATTAACCCTCCAATAAGAAGCTCACATATCACAAGGTATTATTTTTTGACATGGTAGCATATTCTGTCAGAATATACTGTCATTTTTTTGTGGTAGCCTCTTCAGACTCAACACGAGCTAACAAGAGGAAGGAGCTGGCTGGCAATTGACACATGCCAATTTTCTATGAAATTTGGCTTTTAGGTTCACTGACCTTACTTTAAAACAGTGGTGGGCTGAGATTTCGCACATGCGAAATTTCGCATCAAAATTCGCATTTACGCATTGTAATCATAACGCAAAATTTCAGGGGGAAATCTTAATTAATTTTGTCTGTAATAGTAATATTTAATCATTTTGCATAATTAATCATGTAATTTTCACGCATTTTTGCGAAATTTTGTGCCAACTTTAGTGGTTAATAGCAAAGCCCCCATACATGCTATTGCTACCAAAATTGCTACATATGTCAAGGAGAATATTGGGTATGCAAAGAAAAATGGGTTTTAAACTGTAATTTTTTGTTTAAAAACCATTTTTTCTTTGTATTTTTAAAATCGATTTTCTCACAAATGACAAGGTCTTTTTGGAAAATTCTTTTTGACTTGTACCTACTTTTCTCCTTAACATACAGTATGTAGCAATTTTGGTGTCACTACCATGTATGGAAGCTTTGCTATTCACTGCCAAATTCTGGACGAAATGACGCGATAATTACACAACATTTTTGTTGAAATTACAACTCAACATACAAAATCAATTGAATTTACAAATTGTAATTACGGTATGTAGAAGCGTAAATGCGAAAATTTACGTGAAATTTTGCCTAATTGTAATTAACTGATTACGATCATCGCTGCTTTAGAAATTTACGGTTGGCTACTTGGTCAAAAAAGGTATTATGTAGATATTATGTAGGTGGAGAAATATAATTTTCCTTATGCATGAAATAGTTCTTCGGAAAGCTCACTTATGTTTTTCATCTTTATTCATAAAATGCATTTTCAGCACTTAGTAAGAAAACATATGAAGAATATAGTGAAAAAAAATCATTTCAACCTCTATTTAACTAAATTGCATTTTGATTGGTAAGTGTCGAATAAAGTATAGACAACATCGCTGATCTGCAACGAAACCAAAAATGTAATGTTTGTAAGCAGTGCAGAAATGGATGGGGGAAAAAGCTTGTAGCAGGACATCTATTATGGTGACCACCATCAAAGGCGGGATTAGCCCCCCCCCCACACACACACACACACACACTTGGAGAGACTTCCCCTGACTTCCTGTTGTAATAACTTGCAAGGGAAAATCTTTCCAACAGATAAATAGAAAACAGTAAAAGCCAAACAGGGGCTCCTCCCCACTCTACCCAATAGAACATTGAAAATAGAAATATAAAAATATTTTAGTTTCCACTTTAGTGACACGACCTGAGAGATGGAAAAGTCTCACATGTCCATCTTAATGTAGGAGATGTTCCGGTATCATTACTATTCTCCCTGTGAATCAGCCTTTTATTTTCTGAACAGTCCTTTCTAATTACTTTCATTGGTAACAATCAGTGGTTATTTCTGTTTTGATTTATCACAAGATAGTTTGTTTATCATTTTCTCTTGGCAGTGCATTGAATGCCGTAAAGAGGAAACAGATGGCAGACATTATCATGTGCAACAATAATAATGCTTAATATTTTCTAAAGAAATAACTACATCAAACAGTGTAGTGTCTGAGGAAGAAGTAAGAGAGTTTATGCGCTTCTCTAGCCAAAACAAAAGAGGACATACCTGCCAAGATGTATCAATGCAGAGAGGATAGTATAATGCGTACCAATAAGAGTGATATGACTGCTTCAGGCCGGCTGCTAACTGTATGCAAGAATTTAGTTTATACTTATCCTGCTGTGTGTTGTCAATGTAGAGTTACTGGCTTCAGCAGTCAACAAAAATGATGAAGCGCCACCATAAGATTAGCAATAACATAAAAACAGTGAACACCAAGAGCCCCAATAGTGTAATTCGTACTGGACAAGGTGGCAATAAGTTTGTATTGCTAGATACTCACAAGTCAGGGTCACCAGAAGGCAACCACTGTAAAGGCAGGTGGGGAGAAAGTCCTGACCCCACTCAGGATTAAGAAGTCGCTCTCTGTAGACAGGAAGAAAGGGTAGCAACCCTCCACCAAGGGTGGACTCAAAATTGTATACAATGAACAGAGGCGCCAAAAGTATAAGATTAGATTAAATGAGCTTAAAAACCAACTTAAATGGCAAAATTGAAGGAGGAAGTGGTGGTCTTACCTCCCTCAAGCAGACACGACAACAACTGTGATTCAGACAGTCAAACACATTTATTAGGAACTCCAAAAATAAATGCAAAGCGTTTCGCAGGTTCAACCCCGCTTCATAAGGCAATATAGGGAGGAGTATCAAACAATCTGCACAAGGATTCAAGTTAAACACATTTGAATGGTATTGCTGACTCAGATTCAAATAGCATGGCTAAAGTACTATGGATCCCTGTGCCTCTACTATCATCAGTAACTGCCCTACAAATAATATGCTGTCTGAGTGTTCTGAACCCATCTGACTCCATTGCCTGCAGGTGAGAGACTCAGATACTGCTCAGAATTTACTAAGTGTACATGTTGGGTGCACACATGCATGCTACCCGGGTCCTTATTCAATTAACCTTTTCTCCTAATTGTGCTTCTAGGGGAATTTTTCACACATCATAAATAAAATGCCTTTTAAGCCCCAGGAAGCAAGAAAATACATTGAGAGTACTTTTCACCTACTTTTTTTTCACCTACTTTAGGAGAAAACTTAAGAGAAAAAAAATAATTGAATAAGGGCCCCTAGTCTGTTAGTCTGTTGGGAGCTAGGACCTGTGAAAACAAAAATCTGAATTCCTGGATGCCTGGTCCTGCTGGTTTGACCTTGCTGATTCAGATCTGTACAGACAGATTTGCAACTGAGTGGTCACTGTGGTGATAGAATTACAAATTCTGTTATATTATTTTCTTTTTCTCTCTCTTATCTTTATTTTCTCTAGTGCCCTAAAATCAGCAACTAATTGGGAAAAATTTGGTTGAAGAAATGTGGTACCTTGATTGGGAGACTTTCCTCACTCACATTTGTGGCTCCTCTCATATATGAAGTATTTAATAATGTAAGAATGTTTGTTTTAACTGTTCTAATAATGGTTTTTGAAGCATTCATAATCAAAAAGTGTATGTTATATACTGTTTTTTATATGGACATATGTGAGAAGCTTGGCATGTTTGCCTTACATGTCCGTTACTCTCAATTAACTTTATTGAAACAGAAAATAAAAATCTGACCTGAGGTCTTAGTGAATGAGGGAGCTGTTTAGTTGGGGAGAAGACTGTACAAACCCACAGAAAATAGTGGTGGGGGTGGTAAGAATTGCAAAACGAATCAGCACTAGCTTTGTTGTTTTTTTTTTAAGATATAAATCTGAAGTTGAGCTATCAAGTTCAACTTTAGATTTATATCTCAATATTGCAGAAAAGGCATTGTACTGACAATATATGTAAATGTTTTTTTGTCTTGCAGTTCCAATCATTAGCAAAGAAAACCATGCACAAACATTTCAAGTATGTGAAAGAGCCCATTGATTAACATGGGCTATCAGATTAAATAGGGATTTGAACACGATCCTCGAAAAGTGTAAAGCCTGCCTTAGTACTTTTTATTTACAGCATTTTTTTTTTTTGCAAGATAAATCTAAACCATGAGACTGGCATACCAAGACAAAGAGGGAGGGATTGATGGATAGATTGTTCTGACATTTTGAATATATTGGTAGGTGAACAGAGGCGCCAGAAGGATAAAAGTACATACAATTTTTAAAAAATTGCTGGGAGGAAGTGGTGGACTCGCCTCCGTTAAAGCAGACACCAAGGACTGTAAATGTATAGATATACACATTTATTGAAAATACCCCAAAGATGCAACGCGTTTCGCGGGCACAGCCCACTTCTTCAGGCAATAAGCAGGGGATAAACAACAGCAATTCAGTTATAGCTAGCAGAGCACCTCTGTCGTGTTTTTTTTTTTGACATTTTGAATAATTAAGAATGCACTGGCTGATTAGGTATGGTGAAAACATTATTGGACGTTTGTATTCTCTGTACTCTGCAAAAGATGCTTTTTATGGAAAGATATTATACATACTACTTCAGTAACTATGTCACATGTTTTGCTTTATATATCTGTGCTTTATGTGTTAATCAGCTACTGATGTTTGAATTTTTCTTTTCATGTAACCTGCCATTTGAATTAATAAAAATTGAGATTTAACATTTGGGTAGCTTTGTGTGAATGTATTTGCATTGTTGATCATTTTCCTTCAGTTTTATACTTATTTGCAGGTCTTAAAAAATAAAATCTTAACTCTGCTTGAGCCTGCTAGCACCATCTCTGACATTACTAGAACAGGGCAGTGGGATCTGGAGTGAAAATTCCACACATTCTAAACTGTTCTCTGGCAGTAGAGGGTGTGGTACCGGTGGAGTCCAAGGACCTTCCAAAGGAGACAAAAAATGAGACAGGGACTCCAGGAGCCCCTGATAGTGTAGCACATTGAGGGCATGGGACACTCAACAACAGTATGTGCAGAATACTCACAAAAATAGGTTGCAAGATCTGCAACCACAGTGTAACGGCTGGTGAGGAAATCCCGTCCTCACTTGGGTTCTTTAGTCTTCATCAATGTGGTCGTTCTCCAGGAAAAGAAAAAGTGGTGTAAGCAGAAGCGCACGGAAGGGGTTGTTCCGGGTGTACAGAACACCCCCCTGCACCAAGACCGGAAGTCTCCCTCCAAATCTGAGCAGCGGCAGCCACAGATGCACAGCTGCCGCCTGCTCATACCTGTGTGCGGCGAGAAGGACTCTGACTAGAGCGAGGGGCCCAGGGATGCGGGAGCCGGCTTTATTCCTCGCTCCCTCCCTCCCTCTGAATTCCCCTCACCTGCGGTGATTGTGTGCCCGGCTCCCCCATGAGTGTGTGCGCAGCGGAGCGGTAGGTCCTCTTACCGCAGATCAGGCGCACCGGCAACTAGTCTCTATGCTTCCTGTGACGTCATGGTAAAAAGGAAGCAGGAGACTCCAGTTGCCGATGCGCCTGATCTGCGGTAAGAGGACCTACCGCTCCGCTGCGCACACACTCATGGGGGAGCCGGGCACACAATCACCGCAGGTGAGGGGAATTCAGAGGGAGGGAGGGAGCGAGGAATAAAGCCGGCTCCCGCATCCCTTATTGGCGCCGCCACAATTTTTTTCTCTCTTCTCTTCCCAGGGCAATCTTCTCCCCACACAGGGGCACCTTCCTCCACCTATCTAGTCTATACTGGGGGCATATACCTATCTAACCTATACTGGGGGGCATATACCTATCTAATCTATACTGGGGGGCATATACCTATCTAATCTATACTGGGGGGCATTTACCTGTCTAATCTATACTGGGGGGCATATACCTGTCTAATCTATACTGGGGGGCATATATCTGTCTAATCTATACTGGGGGGCATATACCTGTCTAACCTATACTGGGGGGCATATACCTATCTAACCTATACTGGGGGGCATATACCTATCTAACCTATACTGGGGGCATATACCTATCTAACCTATACTGGGGGGCATATACCTGTCTAATCAATACTGGGGGGCATATACCTATCTAACCTATACTGGGGGGCATATACCTATCTAACCTATACTGGGGGGCATATACCTATCTAACCTATACTGGGGGGCATATACCTATCTAACCTATACTGGGGGGCATATACCTATCTAATCTATACTGGGGGGCATATACCTGTCTAATCTATACTGGGGGGCATATACCTATCTAACCTATACTGGGGGGCATATACCTATCTAACCTATACTGGGGGGCATATACCTATCTAACCTATACTGGGGGGCATATACCTATCTAACCTATACTGGGGGGCATATACCTATCTAACCTATACTGGGGGCATATACCTATCTAACCTATACTGGGGGGCATATACCTATCTAACCTATACTGGGGGCATATACCTATCTAACCTATACTGGGGGCAACTATATGGGCTACCTATACTGGGGGGGGGACCTATAGCTGGCTACCTATACTGCGGGCACCTATACCTGTCTAAACGTTGGGGGCGCATTTTACGCCCTCACCCTGGGTGCAATTTAGCCTAGAAACTGCTAGTATTTGGCTCCACCCACACCATGTTTTGGCCACGCCCACACACCGCTTTCAGGAACCCCCCCCTTGGAAATCCTGGATTTGCCCCTGTGTAAGGGTTCCACGGAACCAGCATACACGGCCAACACCCTGAGCTGAGGGGCTGGTATAGGAAATTATTGGGAGGGAGGAGGCACCCCAAGATGTGATGTGTGGAAGGGATAATGTCAGCTGGATAAAACATAAATACATAGGCTTAACTCTAAAAGAAGGGGGTAGCCCAAATAAAGTAATAACATTTTTCATAGAAACCAGACACTTGAATCATTCAAGTGTCTGGTTTCTATTAAAAATTGTATTACGTTATTTGAGCTACTCCTATGTTTTAGAGGTAAGCCTATTTATTTATGTTTTATCCAGCTGACATTATTCCTTCCACACATCACATCTTGGGGCGCCTCCTCCCTCCCAGTAATGTTCTCTGGCAGTGTATTTGTACTACAATGTTGCTTCTGCATTAAGTTAGTAGTAATGATGTGTGGCGTTATAAATTGTAATAGGACTCCTCTCTGCTCACTCATGGTTCTCCTCATGATCCTTCAAGGTTTTTCTTAATTGTGTCCCCGTCAACGCTATGTGTTGCAATTCCCCAAGGTTTGGGGATCCTTGGTCCTCTTCTCTTCTTTAACTGACTGGCTCCATTAGTAAACATTTTTTCTTTCTGCCTATGCACCACTTGTATCAGACCTGGTTCAACATGTTAATCCCTCTTGTTTCCACCTGTTTGAACTTTCATTCTAACTGCCATCTCTTCATGGATGTCTGATGCTGGCTACGCACTGGCAGATTGATCTGGTTGAATTTGAATCTGAATGTATCAATAGTGTAGATATTGTGCTTACACACAATGTGTGATCAAGGTTTACTATGCTTATTTAAAAAAAAAAAAGGTGGATTATTCCTTCCCTTGGCTGTGTATGTAGTACATTAACTTCAGTGATGACCTGCACTGTAACTATTATTATTGATTAATAAAGCGCCAACATATTTCGTGGCACTGTTAGTGAAATCTGTTAATTAGATGTATCCGTTAGTTCAATGTCCCAGTGTGTGGCCCGCATAAAAGACTGACTTAGACAGCGAAACACACTTTTTTACTGTATATCTATGTGATAAATGAGTGAATGGTTAAAGGCATTGTATGGAAAGAAGTCTTCCTGTATGCGCGCTAATAGGCGATCCGCTGTCCTGTCATAACGGTGCAGCGGGTCGCTTTGCTATGAGGTCATAGTAGCAGCTGGCGGCGGGAGATTGAGCCAGTCACAGGGGAATCGGCCACCCACCTGGATCCTAGTGTGCGCTGCTCATGGCCCCCTGACAGCGGGAGATTGAGACAGTTACGCCGAAGCAGCCACCGAAGCTAAGAATATCGGCAGCCCCTGGAGAGGGACAACAGAACTATCTTTACTGGGGCTACTCTGCTACTCTCCCCATGCACTGCAATATATATATATATATATATATATATATATATATATATATATATATATATTCCTCCCCTATATACAGTGATTTCAGAGGGGGCAGAGAGGGGAGTGACTGAGGGGTGGAGATTTGCCTGTGTTTATGATGACAAGCAGAACATGGCCGCTCTCATTGTATCACAGGAAGAAATAAATCCTATACCGTTGAAGCTGTTTGCAGCTAGATTTGCTGTGTAAAACATCTAAACTTTAGATAGGATATATAGACAAGTTACTTGCTATAGTAATTTTTTCATCTCGGATCCACTTTAAATAAGCCCTTAACATGTTGCTAAATTCTGACTAGGCAAAATTGATCTTGCTGTCTTTTTCTTTTTTTTTCACTTCACTCCCCAATATCATCAT
This sequence comes from Hyperolius riggenbachi, assembly GCF_040937935.1. NCBI lineage: Eukaryota > Metazoa > Chordata > Amphibia > Anura > Hyperoliidae > Hyperolius > Hyperolius riggenbachi. The sequence goes on along the minus strand of NC_090649.1, from coordinate 163,408,681 downwards.
ACCTACTTCACAAGTTTACTACCTTTAAGTTATCCTTGATTCTAGTGTTGGTGTTTGAATTTGGTATAGTGAATTTGAACACCCGAATACTCCCGACTGCTGCTGTTTAAGCTGGCAGAGTCAGGAGCTGCTCACTGCCCTGCATGTCACATCACACTTCACGCGACTCCGATACTTCCTCCTTCCAGCTCGATCATGTGCTTAATAGCAGAGGTCGGAAATATTCAGGTGCTGGAATTAACTATACCATATGTGAACACCAACAGTACTTGATTAGAAAATCTTAGATTCCATCTTTCCTTCACATCTCCATGTCAAGCTGCTTCCATTATCATTATTAATATTATTTACAGTGGGATGCAAACGTTTGGGCAACCTTGTAAATTGTCATGACTTTCATGTATAAATCGTTGATGTTACAATAAAAAATGTCAGTTAAATATATCATATAGGAGACACACACAGTGATATTTGAGAAGTGAAATGAAGTTCATTGGATTTACAGAAAGAGCGCAATAATTGTTTAAATAAAATTAAGCAGGTGCATAAATTTGTAATTTTATTGATTCCAAAACCTTTAGAATGAATTATTGGAACTCAAATTGGCTCGGTAAGCTCAGTGACCCCTGAACTACATACACAGGTGAATCCAATTATAAGAAAGAGTATTTAAGGGGGTCAATTGTAAGATTCCCTCCTCTTTTAATTGTCTCTGAAGAGTAGCAACATGGGGGGGGGGGGGTCTCAAAACAACTCTCAAATGACCTGAAGACAAAGATTGTTCACCATCATAGTTTAGGGGAAGCATACAGAAAGCTGTCTCAGAGATTTCAGCTGTCTGTTTCCACAGTTATATTGAGAAATTAGAAGACCACAGGCTCAGTTCAAGTTATTTCTCGAAGTGGCAGACCAAGAAAAATCTCGGATAGACAGAAGCGACGAATGGAGAGAACAGTCAGAGTCAACCCACAGACCAGCACCAAAGACCTACAACATCATCTTGCTGCAGATGGAGTCACTGTGCATCGTTCAACCATTTAGCGCACTTTACACGAGGAGATGCTGTATGCGAGAGTGATGCAGAGGAAGCCTTTTCTCCACCCACAGCACAAACAGAGCCGCTTGAGGTATGCTAAAGCACATTTGGACAAGCCAGCTTCATTTTGGAATAAGGTGCTGTGGACTGATGAAACTAAAATTGAGTTATTTGGGCATAACAAGGGGCGTTATGCATGGAGGAAAAACAACACAGCATTCCAAGAAAAACACCTGCTACCTACAGTAAAATATGGTGGTGGTTCCATCATGCTGTGGGGCAGTGTGGCCAGTGCAGGGACTGGAATTCTTGTCAAAGTCAAGGGACACATGGATTCCACTCATTATCAACAGATTCTGAAGACCAATGTCCAAGAATCATTGACAAAGCTGGAGCTGCGCCGGGGCTGGATCTTTCAACAAGACAATGACCCTAAACACTGCTCAAAATCCACTAAGGCATTCATGCAGAGGAACAAGTACAACGTTCTGGAATGGCCATCTCAGTCCCCAGACCCGAATATAATTGAAAATCTGTGGTGTGAGTTAAAGAGAGCTGTCCATGCTTGGAAGCCATCAAACCTGAATGAACTAGAGATATTTTGTAAAGAGGAATGGTCCAAAATACCTTCAACCAGAATCCAGACTCTCATTAGAACCTACAGTAAGCGTTTAGAGGCTGTAATTTCTGCAAAAGGAGAATCTACTAAATAGTGATTTAATTTCTTTTTTGTGGTGCCCAAATTTACGCTCCTGCCTAATTTTGTTTAAACAATTATTGCACACTTTCTGTAAATTTAATAAACTTAAATTCACTTCTCAAAATCACTGTGTGTTTCTCCTATATGATATATTTAACTGACATTTTTTTATCGTACAACAACCAACGATTTATACAGGAAAATCATGACAATTAACAAGGTTGCACAAACTTTCACATCCCACTGTTTTTATATAGAGCCAAAATCTTCAAATGGTACAAAAAAGTAGCAAGGAGCTACTTTTGCATACATTACTGCAACATCCTTCTCTCAGGTCTTTGCTTCACTGGACTCTCATATCTGCGTGGTCTGAAAGCTGATGTGTGACCTAATCCATCATTCCTCCCATGCTACATCTGCTCTTCCACTTCATCAACTCCTTCACAGCCTTGCAATCACCTGAGAATAAATATCAAATGACAAACAGTGTTTCTCAAACCTGTTCTTGTGACTCTGCAACGGTGCATGTTTTGCAGGCAACCTCACCTATGCACAGGTGGGGTAATTAGTGTAGGGATGGTCGTAGTCATCCAACTTCACTATGCTGGAACTACGCGTAGTTTTACGCAATTACGCTTTGCCAAACTACGGCTTAAAAATCAAATATTCGCTTCGTATGCATTTCGTAGAATACGCGTTAAAATACGCAATTACGCGCAACGGGAAGCGTAGTGTATGCGGATGCTTATGCCCGTATGCAGAAAATTTTACGCATTAATTTCTCTTTAAATGCTTATACCGGGAACTTTTCTATGCGTACATTACCCTTTCCAATGCATAAATTTGTAGGCATACAACCGCACGCGGAAAATTAGACGTGAGTAACGCATTCGTAGTTCACTACGCAATACACATGTTACGTACGCATGGTGGGCGTAAGCTACGTGTAGCGGTACTTCGCTACGCGTAAATTCGTAAGCGTAGTTTTGAAACTTCACCTACAAACTTCGATGCGTAGATGCGAACTACTATGCGTAAATTCGCACTGGCGTAGTTTCTGCTCATCCCTGAATTAGTGTCTCAGCTACATGGAATCCACCTAGCTGAGACACTAATTACCCCACCTGTGCATCAGTGAGGTCTCCTGCGATACATGCACCTTTGGGGAGTCACGAGGACAGGTTTGAGAAACACTGGACTATGCTTCCTTCAGAGCACAAATTGTCTTAGCTAGGATTGCACACTAACTATGAAAGATATTTGGATGTTCTATGGCTAGTCCTGCCAGCATCAACAGAGATTCTAAAGCACACATTTCTCCTGATAGCCAGCACTATCTATAAAATTCAGTTTTTATTATAGCTGTTTAAAAAGAATCCAAATAAAAGTAATGTATCTTCAATACAAAATAACAAAACCGCTCTGTGTTGCTATTTTGTTTTTAAGATACAAATCTTTCTTAAGCGCTATAATAAAAAAATTAATTTTATGAATGTTGTTGGCTATTGGAAGATATTTGCCTTGAGATGGCTTCATGACTCATGCCCTCCCAGAATCTCTGACCTTCTCTCTAAATGGCTCCTCCAATGACCTGCTAATATCCTCTACACACGACATCTTTACACACACTGCTACGAGACGTTTCTCAGTCTGCCCACCATCAGTGTAACTATAGTCCAAATCCTTTAATGCAAGAGACATCTATAAAATAACAGCTATCTTTAAATAATAAATTAAGGAAACATTTTTTTTATTTTATTTTAGAAACACTACTGGGCCCAATCTCCTAGGAGATTATTTGTCATCTTCTGTTCAAAATAACTTTTGCACTCTGCATTTGAAGAAGTACCAAAAAGTAGGTAAAAAAGGGCTGTCAAAATTATTCTGGATATTTTCTTGATTGCTGGTGGCTTAAAAGGCAATTTCTTTACTGTATAATGTAAAAATATCACCTAAGAGAAAACTTAGGAGAAAAAGTGAATTGGATCGGGCCCATTGTAACTTCTGATTATTTCTCCACGTAATCAACTCCTTTATTCAAGTATTTATCATACTTTTTACAAGGTTTTCAATCCTTTTGTTATAGTAGCATCACACTACTTACCTATGGGTTGTGAGCTTTATGCTAATGCTGCAGTACCAACAGCTACCTGGGTTCTGCAGCCATGTTACAAGCATACAGGGATGGAAGAGATTTATCTTACTTATGCAAGTTAAATTACACAGGAAGAATACCTTGCATATCAGATAAAGGGAAATGGCTGTTACTTTCTGAAACCAAATGTGATAGTGTGCATACCCGCACATATTTTTTCACTTTTTTTTTTACTTTTTAATGACTCTCTATAGTCAACAATTATTTACTTAACACAAGTGAAACTAAACTGTAAAAATAACTTGTATAACCACCATTAGTAGCAATAACTTGAAGTGATTATTTTCAATATGACTCAAACAGTCTCTTACATTGTTGTGAAAATTTTTGACCCACTCATCTTAACAAAATTGCTTTAGTTTAGTGAAGTTTGGGGGCATTCATTTATGCATAACTCTTTTAAAGAGAACCAGAGCTGTTGTAGAAATTTTTTTTATAGATACCTGGGGCTTCCTCCAGCTCCATAAGCCTGGATCACTCTTACGCCGCCGTCCTCCGCTTCCTCTATCCGCCGGTACCGGGCCCTGTACTTTCGGCCAGTCAGGCCAGTCAACGTTAGCGTAGTGTGTCACTGCCGGCGGACACGGCCAATTTTACACATAACAGGGGCTCCCTCCATATACTTACGCATGCGCCTCCATACTACGCAGGCGCATGTGTAAGGATATGGAGGGAGCTACTGTTCATGCGGATAATTGGCCGTGTCCGTCGGAAGTGACGGGACCCGTTACTGGTGATAGAGGCAGCGGAGGACGGTGGCGTGGGAGCAATCCAGGCTTATGGGGCTGGAGGAAGCCCCAGGTATGTATAAAAGCTTTTCCTTTTTTTCAATATAGGTTGTCTCTGGTTCCCTTTAAGAGAGAAGAAGCTTTATCCTGGCACCTTTTTCAAACAAGCTTTTTTCTAATGATGTTCTTGGACCTCCACTCCTGGTAAGACTATTTTGAATGTTTTCCACTTGCAAATAATCTTTCTTACCATAGAATAATGGAAATACATTTTTTGGGGGAAATGGCCTTACAACCTGATAAGTCCTGCTAAGCACCAGACAATGTCATGGTATAGAAAACCTAAGAACAAAAAAAGCCTTTCTTCTCCCCTCATGACTGTGTTTTTAAAAAGCAGTTACAAATACTTAAATATTTTGGCTTTTCCTGATCCAACAGGCCAGGATGGGGACAAGGACTCCCAATGCCTTTTTATGAAAATCACTTCCATTTAGCTAACCCTACTCCTATGGAATGGACTGGCTAAATGGAGGGTGCTGGTGTTTCAAGAAATAGCAAAAGGGTAGGAGGTATCAGCCCAAATCCTTGTGGACCCCACTCATGCCTAATTTCACAAAATGATATTCCTAAACCTAGTTGGCAGGCTTAGGAAACCAAAGTGGCGATGGTGATGCCAGCATAGTTTTGGGCCACAGAGACAAGTTAAAATGTTATCACATTTATTTAACAGCCCATTGATTTGAAACATTATGGAAAACAGAATATTGCCAATGTGGCTGCCACCATAATGGCAAATGGACTAAGCATTCCATCTGAATGCTGTCACCATAGGTTTTAATGGTGTTTTTAATCCGGGACTTTTAAAATCCAAAACACATCCTAAAATGGCTGCTAAAATTGGTTTCACAACAGGAAGTCTACAGTCAGGGGAATCAGCGTGAGAAAGACAATTATAGGAACAAGCTTTGTGGCACAACTTGGCCCAGGAATTCTTTGTAGATCAAGGGAAGCAGGACAGGGCCCACAAAAGTACAGATGAGATGCTGGCTTATATTATAAATGTATGTTTGATTTTTTTTTTGGGGGGGGGGGGGCTGTATAGTTATGGGGGGGGCTGTGTAGTAGGTTAGAGGCAGGTGCCAAAGATGCTGCTTAGGTATTTGGAGAAGTTCAGATGTGGCTGGAGTTTCACAAATGTTCTATTTTGTATTTAAGTGTGCAACCCTTTTCTCTCCCTATTTTGTCTATCAATTTGCTGTCAGCAAAGAATACGTAGCTGCATTGGTGGAGTGCAAATTCCCTGATGTCAAATAGGAGACAAGGCTGAATGCTACAATAGAATCCTGAAGCCCCTCTCTTCTGAATTCAAAAAAATGGTCCTGACTCTGAGCTATTGTACAAATAGCTATATGAGATACGGTAACATACAGGAATATACACTGTTTTCAACAACAACCATTTGTGGTATGTTGAATAATCATATAGGCATATCCCACAAACATTTTAATTAGGCATTACCCCCACCCTCTGTGCAACTCATACCCACCATATAAATTAATTAAACAGCATATAACACCCAAATATCATAATTTAGAGGAATGATCCACCCCAACCTTGTAAGGCCGCATGTACCCACAAATAACATCATAAGGAAGTGTATACCGCCAAAGCAGCATAATTAGGCAACATGCCTACCAAAACATTATTACTCAATGTATACCACCCAAATAACATAATTAGTATTAGTGTCTGCCAAATATAATTATCACTATATACCTCAAAATAACATAATTAGGCAGTGTGTAACACTAAATAACACAGCTAGGTAGCATGCCCCCCTAAATAATATAATTAGTCAACATGTCCTAAAAACAGCATAATTAACATAAATAGGATGGACGTTCCCAAAACAACATACCAAAGTAAAGTATACCCTCAAAACAATAAACCAATGTACAACCCCCATTAACATATATAGGCAGAGTGTCCCCGAATGGTGTTAGATGTTGAGTGGTGCTTCCCTGTTAAAAAAAAGTGAGCCATACTGACCACTTACGTCCTGCAGCCTGTAGCCTCTCTATCTCCTGCAGAAATCATCCTGCCGTGTGGTGAGATTGGACTTTAATGACAGGTTTTGATATCCTCTTAGCCGTGGGTACATCTGATGCCCTGATGCCTCCATGTTCCGTGGCAGTAGGGAATTATGGTCATAATGAGAAGCAATGGAAAATACATTTCTGGAAACGTGTTTCTGAAAATTAAAGTTTCACAAAACTCCACTGAAGTCTCTCTCAACACACAAACCTGCTTCTGCTCTCTTTAACTGCTGCTGAACACCCACGCTTTGAAGAGATAGAATATCATGTTTTTGTAGGTAGGACTTTACTGTTTATTTATCTTTAAATTTAAAGCATGCAGTTTAGAAAATGTACTACAGAGGAGAGCAATCACAAACATGTAAAAATGCATACAAACATGCAGAAGTTCAAACAAAAATGCAAATAAAGTGCATAAAAAGTTTAGAAATGTATTGCAGCGTATTTGCATTTTTGTAACATGAAAGGAGCCTCTGACTACATTACAGCCCCATGTTAGATTTTGCTATTATGCTGCCTTGCAAACCCAGAGATACACTGTCATTGACAACTCCTACATCAACTGCTGCCTTCTGGATGTTTCAAACTATGTCTGTGGAAAACAACTATGGTTTTCTGCAGACCAATACTTGTCTGTGATGCACTTTTCAATGTGTGCATCACCCACAGTCAGCTAACAGCAACTGACTATTGGCAATAGGAATCACCTGTAGTGTGCAAAATTATGCTGCAGGCAGCAAGTCACCTTTGGCATGAACAAGACTATTGAACTAGCCTGTTATAAACTGTTCTTATCACCTTGCTTTGACACCATCGTCTCACAGACTGTGAGATCACTTGACTCTCCACACAGCAAACAGTAGATAGACTTTCTCAGGCTTCTTCAATGTTTACGTTATTTATTCAGGACTACAGAAATACAGATAGATACATTCATCATATCCTGGCCATGCCAATCTTCATGTTGCGTTACAAGCTCGTGATTAGACTCCCTACTGAAGTCACTCAGGCACTTCTTGCTAACCTACGTTCCACTAAACTACCTATGTACAGCAGACATTAGATCAGATTACATAAGGGAAGAACATGCTTAGAGGTCCCAGTCGGCCTTGCGAGCTAGTGCGGAAGGAAGAAGCAGAAGTGAGTTCTCCATTGCTCGCTCCAGATTTAATACCGACTAGGAAAGAGTTAAATATGACATCATCTTCGCCACCCCCATATCAGTCTATTGGTGGACCCACTCGTGGTGTCATCATACCCGCCTACTCGATTAATAATCAATGAGGCATTTGACATACATGCAGGAATGTGGATATTTACAAAACATGGCTGATGTTTATTGTTCCATGTCCAGGTCAGGGAGACCTGCGGCCTTGTTCAGAACAGCTTCTTGGTATGTTCTAGTTCTGCTGACAGAACTGCAGATTTTCTCTCTACAGAGAAAATCCCTTTAAAGGACAGGCCTGCTCATCAAGCCTTTTTGACTAACTCAGTCCAAATAACTGAGGCCTACTTAAATTATAACAATCCCCCCTAAAAAGGCTTGATCCGCAGATCCCCACTTCTGAACCTAACCCGTACCTGGTTTCTTTTCTTTAGATTTCACTTTTCGATGTTCGTGCTCACACAACTTCTGTGCTCTAGGCGGTTACCCCTGGAAGAGAGAGAGCAAGACCTCTTGGTCTTCCTGTAACCAGGCTCTCTGGGGAGGCCCTACTTCTAAGTCCCTCAATACCACATGCTCAGCATTTGCGTCACTTGCATATCACTCACAAACTTGCATGACCACAGAAAAGTGAAACTCGTTTGTTTGTTACAAAACGGAGCAGTGCCAGGTGCCTTCTAAAAGAGCGCCTTTATACAATCAGCTCCATCCCAGGTACTACTAAACCTATACCCGTAACCCTGTATATCCCTTAATTTAAACTATTGGTTCAGGAGACTGTTTATGAGGCACCAATCTCTGGACCAGGTTAATTTGTTTTACGTAATTTCAACACGCAACCTCACCTGGATAATGATGCCTAACGTTGTCATCCCCATCCAGACGACCAGTGGGTGCAGAAAGAACTTTGGAACTGCAGAGGCCCAGTCCGAGTGTCCCTGGAACATCACCGGAACCTTTGTCCACCAGGTCAGACTGGAACTCACTTGCTCATTTTTGTGTTCTACCTCGTTAAGATCACCTGTATCATGGTGAAATCTTACCTCTAACTTAGTGTACTGTTTGTTTAACCTTTGTAACAAAATGTGGTCGTCTTGGATCAAACCCTGTTCCCCTTTTTCCCATATCGTGTTCTCTTTCAGGACGGGAACTTCCCGTGAAACTTTGCATTTTAGATTTTTCTTACCAATTTGAAAAACAACGTCATCCAACCTGGATGACAGGATCCATATGGGATCTCCACTCACCCAATATGTTCCCCTTGGAAACTCCCCCTTATCGGAACAATTATGAGAATATACCTTGAATGTATCATTAGAACTTATGTTAAAAAACCAAACCTTTCCTTCAGCCACCGGAACTATCGGTTGGGCTTCAGGGTGGATCTTTTGAATGGTAGCCTCGCCTTCTGCGTTATTGAGCCTGCAGGCTTCTTCCCTGAATTTGGCTTGCCCCGGCCAACGCAGGTACCTCTGTGAGAATTGCCCGCATGAGGACAACTCTACTTGTTTCACCTCCCCGTCTAGCACCAAAAAAGGTTGACCTCTCAGGTCCTGGTGTAAGACCTGGGTTGAGGTGAGAACTAAGGAAGTGGCGGCGCCTAAATAAATGTTGCACCGTTTCCATTTGTTCACCCAAACATGTCGAAGCCTCCATGCAAAAGATCCTTCTCCAGAAAAATTAATATACCTCCCCTTGTCCAATCTCAGTTGGACAGGATCTTTAAGCATCTCCCTGACAAAATATGTCCCCAACTGTCCTGATTGGACCTCTTCCCCCCTTATGTCCTGAGGCACAATATGTACCTGAGGTTGGGAAGACTGTACTCTCTGCAATCTTTCAATTAAGAGTACCTCTTCACTTACCCAACTAGCATGAGGATAAGCGGCTGCATATGGACTGTGTAATATCGTCCCCTGTTGTGACCCGTGTAATGTGAATGGGGTTCCCTGGGTTGGCTTTCCCTCCCCCGGGATCGCTCTCCCCACCCTCTTTGTCACCTGGAAATGTGGCTTGATCTCGATTTTTACTTCTTGTTTCGAGAACCACCCACCCTTGGCTTTCCAGCCTTTACGTGTGTATAGTTGTTTCAGAGGCACTCTCTGTTGGTAGCTCCAGAGTGCGATGTTGTCCCCTGCGTCTCTCTGGTAAGAGAATTGACGCCTCCTGCTCGTTCCTCTCCAATCTGGAACCATCTCACTCTGCATAACCAAGACAAGGTACCCCTGAATCACACACTCCACCTTTTGCACGTACCCATTGTACTGCAATGTACCTTTTAACAAACCTTTGGATCGGTACGTCGATTCTGGGAGTGTGGTACTCAATAGCAGATTTATACTGCCATTCAATTCCCACTGCCCGCACACCTGACCCTTCAGACCTTTCACCCCCCTTGTGCCATGAAATTTGCTTTCTCCTGGCACAAGTGCTCTTTTCCTCCGTCCCTGCATGGTCCATCTGTGCCAAGCGGAGGGAGGTGTGAAAGGATTAGTACCTTTGTCACCAAACATTAACATGCTTGGGCCTTGCATTCTCATTAACCCCTTATTATACATGAGAATGTCCTCTCTTTGTTCTCCTAGGACGAAATGGCAACCTAGGATCACCATCAGCACGGTACTCTTCATTATAAAAGCATCACCTTGGGAAAGAAAAACATTAGCAATTTGCACTATGCTTTGCTCAGACAGTTTTTTTAGACGTTTTCCGATCTCAGGAACCTCGGTTTTTAGTCTCTTTCCAATTTCAGGAATCTCGTGTTTTAGTCTCTTTCCAATTTCAGGAATCTCGTGTTTTAGTCTCTTTCCAATTTCAGGAATCTCGTGTTTCTCCAAACTTAGATTGGCATCTGGAACCTTTCGCTTATCCGACTGACATCTCCAGCTTTGCTGCCAGCACTGCAGCTGTCTCAATTCCATATTGCCAAACACCTGAAATCGAAATACAAACAAATCAATTCTTATTAATGATTTGGGATTCGCCCTGCGGCTTGTACTCTGTACACTTTAAATTGATCAATATATATCGTAACGTAATTGATCTCGTTGCTTTATGGTTCTCATGAACTCTGTTTACTCTTTTTGGTAGATTGGAGTTAAACCTCACCCCCCTACCTCAGTACTATCCTCAGTACTTACCCATTTAAAATATGCTCCCGCGGACTTCACCTTTGGAAGCTCGCTTCACCTTTGGAAGCTCTCACCTCATTGAAGCTCACTCCACATCCCCCCATATCTGTCCATGCGCGGCCGTCGCATGCACAGATTACGGATGCCACACCTGTTGCTGCTTTGCAGGTGAGCCTGCAATGCTCTTACTCATTATCGCATTTACTTATCTAGAACTTCATCGCGATACCAGCTCTGCTAGAAGTTCTGTGTGTTGTACCCTCTGATCAATGTTTGCCGTGCCACCACCTAAACTACCAAAAAAAATTGCTGCCTCCCTGTAGGAAGCAGCACTTTGCACTTAAACTACACAGGGCGCAGGGCTAAGCATACCAGCGTCACATGCCTGTATGCAGATCCCTGAATGCCCACTTGGTAGGTAGTCACATGGCAAACACCGTACTGATACACTGTCACTCTGTAAACGGCAATTCTATCATCTGTATAATTGCCCCATGAACTGCTGTCAGTCCTTGTTCTTTGTGCTACAATTGATAAGAGCAGGAAAAACCATATTTGACCAATCAGTGGACGAGAAAAAAAAAAAACGCACAAAAAAACAGCTCCAGCCCAGCATAGACCTCTCAGTCCAGCTCTGGCCCTGTCCACGACAAAACCGGAAAAAACGTTACCGCTCTGCAGCAGCGGCGACGGATTGGTCAACTCCCTTTTTTTCCAACTCCGGCACCCCCCCTGATGCGCTGTCCCCCCTTTTCTATTGGGAACTTATGCTGCACCACCCATTAAGGTGCCCCACTTACAGGAATAATCCCATAAGCAACTCAGTACAGACCCTTTCCTGATCTGCACTGCTACGTGTGTCCCTGCACCTAGCTGGGAAACACTTCCTATTCCGGCATTCCTTTCCATGGACCCAGGGAAAAGCTCTGGGGAAATACTTTGAAAACCGAGACACACAGGAGAATGTCTCTGTATTTCTACCCCCCTTCCTTTCAGCTGCTCTGCCCGGAGCCGCGAGCACAGCCTGACGTGACGTGGATCCCCCAGCCCCTCCTCCCCCCCTGCCATGACGAGTGGGGGCCATGACTCTCGGGGGCGGGCTCTCTCCACTGCCGCCATTTTGAGTCCTGGACTGCCAGCTAAGATGGCTGCTCCCATAGCAGCCTCTGGTTCCTATATCTTAGGAGAGAAAACAAAACTCACACAGACCAAACATTTTATGCATAGTTATACACAGTGCAGAGAGAAGAGAAAAAAAAATATCAGCATTCCGCCACACACACTGTCTACGACCGGAGACTTCGTCCCAGCTGCGATTATTCACCCAGGGACTTGGGAAACTCCCTCTCTACACAAATCATCTGCAGTTTATCTCCGCCATAACTCAGATCAGAACTACTCAAGCGCGCAGCGTAACTATAAACCATATTAACAGCTAGTACTGCTGAGACGAACAACAGACGAGCTGGCTGAACAACATAACAGATGCAGATATTCACAAGCATGTTAGCAACTCTGACTGGAAACGCACGGAGGAAAGATAAACAAAAACCTCACCCATTATCTCAGCTGTCACTATGCGAACTTACACAGCTACCCAGAGACAAGGGCTGTCCACCCAGCTCCCCGAAAAAAAAGAGAAAAGAAAAAAAACAGCTCACCGAGAAAAAACGTACTTCTAAGTTCTACAACTGTTCTCTCCTGTCTACTCTGCTACCTCTCTCCCCTGTCCACCACTAACACTGATGGTTTCCCTCTGCCGCGGGGGACCCCCCCCCTTATCTATCATCCTGCCCAGTCTCTGGACAGGGAGAGAAAAACAAAACAAAACCCAGAGAGAGAGAAAACAAAACATCTGCCACACAGGAACATCGAATCCTAAGAAACAATCAAAGCGCATAAACTCTGAAAACACATTCTGTATTTACATCGGAGCTGCACCTCTCCTCACCCCTCCCTTCACGCACAGGAGAGATGAGAAGCCCGCAGCCTCCACTCTGCAATTAACACAGAATGTACACATTAACACAGATAACGCCATACAACAACGTAAATCAAACTTGCCTGAGCAGAGGACTTCGTGCTGCCAATTCGACCAGCTTTTGGCAACTCCACGAAACTGAGTGGATCATCCCTGGAACTACTGAGTGTCATCTCTGTGTACCCACACTGGCTCAGCGGATCGATCTCCAGCGGCAGCTGCCAGCCGGCCTCGGAGCCTTCCAGTCACCTGTGATCCGGTTTAGGCTATGACTGCGTGCACTTACAGTCAAAGTTTAACATCCACGAGTTTCGCCGCTGGTTCCCTCGAATTGCAGCCCGTGTGTGCTCGGCTCTCACACACTCACACCCCAGCTTATCAGTCTCAGCTTGATAAGCTTTACAGTCCGTGTCCGTCTATTCCGCTTGTTTTGCTGTGGAATATCTTGAAACCATTTTCGGCCCCTGGCCTCGACTGCCTGTTTTGCTAGGCAGGGAAGGATTTCAGCACCACTGTTATAAACTGTTCTTATCACCTTGCTTCGACACCATCATCTCACAGACTGTGAGATCACTTGACTCTCCACACAGCAAACAGTAGATAGACTTTCTCAGGCTTCTTCAATGTTTACGTTATTTATTCAGGACTACAGAAATACAGATAGATACATTCATCATATCCTAGCCATGCCAATCTTCATGTTGCGTTACAAGCTCGTGATTAGACTCCCTACTGAAGTCACTCAGGCACTTCTTGCTAACCTACGTTCCACTAAACTACCTATGTACAGCAGACATTAGATCAGATTACATAAGGGAAGAACATGCTTAGAGGTCCCAGTCGGCCTTGCGAGCTAGTGCGGAAGGAAGAAGCAGAAGTGAGTTCTCCCTTGCTCGCTCCAGATTTAATACCGACTAGGAAAGAGTTAAATATGACATCATCTTCGCCACCCCCTATATCAGTCTATTGGTGGACCCACTCGTGGTGTCATCATACCCGCCTACTCGATTAATAATCAATGAGGCATTTGACATACATGCAGGAATGTGGATATTTACAAAACATGGCTGATGTTTATTGTTCCATGTCCAGGTCAGGGAGACCTGCGGCCTTGTTCAGAACAGCTTCTTGGTATGTTCTAGTTCTGCTGACAGAACTGCAGATTTTCTCTCTACAGAGAAAATCCCCTTAAAGGACAGGTCTGCTCATCAAGCCTTTTTGACTAACTCAGTCCAAATAACTGAGGCCTACTTAAATTATAACATAGCCTACATGAAGAGAAACCGTGTAGGCTGCCCTTAATTGTATACCCTGCTCCAAAAGTGCACTGACAACACTTGCGTTACATTGCTGCTTTGATCTTCAGGAACTCAGAGCATTGGTTAGGAGTCTGACTTCTGCATTCTGTACTAGTTGTAAGGGGTGCAGATCTATGGGCATTGCAGTAGTCCAGGTGGGAGGATACAAATACATGAAGTATGTAGGTCTTCAGCCGCGATAAGGCGTTTCATTCTAACTACCTTAGGAGTAACGTAGGAGGTAAAGGGGCACTATCGCGAAAATCGTAAAATTTAAAATACACGTAAACTTACACAAATACGTTTCTTACAGAGTAAAATGAGCTGTAAATTACTTTTCTCCTATGTTGCTGTCACTTACAGTAGGTAGTAGAAATCTGACAGAACTGACAGGTTTTGTTCTTGTCCATCTCCTCATGGGGGATTCTCAGGGCTTTCTTTAGTTTCAAAAGTACTTAGTGAATGGCAGTTGCTCTGTCCAAATGGCCAAAAAGTATGCAGCAAGGAGGCCAGCATCATTGTATAAATCCTATCAGGGAATATCTATATAAAGAATAAAAGCCATGCTGAGAATCCCCCATTAAGAGATGGACTAGTTCAATCAAAATCTGTTGGTTCTGTCAGACTACCTACTGTAAGTGACAGCAACATAGGTGAAAAGTAATTTACGGCCCATTTTACTCTGGAAGAAACATGCTTCTTTTTTGTATATGTTTACATGTATTTTACATTTTACAATTTTTTGCAATAGTGGTCCTTTAATTGTTATTCTATGGCTAAAGCTATTCACTTGGCTCTTACCAGCACCCCTCACCAATTTCTTGATGCTAGTATAGCATTTTCAGCAATATGCATGTAGGTCCATTTCTGATAGTAATGGCTTGTAAAATGTCACTGGACCAAGCAAGTACTGTTGGCTGACAGATGTTCTCTACATTTGCAAACTTTTCCTGTAAGTTTCAAAAAAGTTTTATGACTTTCAGTGTTGATCACGTGAGTGCCAAACTTCATACGATGCACGACTATGGCTCCTTTCATGCATTCTGGTAAATTAAGGAATTTTCAGAAGTGCGAACATCTCCACCTCCTTCCAATGTAAGCACAGGTCTTATTTTTGGCACCTAGGTTATGTATATTTCACCGGTTTAAAGGAAAACGGTTGAAGATCGACATTAAAGGGCCTGTCTTGACACAGATCCATATTTGTTAGAAATAAGCAGACATTTTTCTGGTAAATGGAATTCTGTTCAAGTGATTGTTCAAGTGATTGCCATTCTTGTATGACAGTGTTAATGAGGCCTTGTGATTGTCTGGTTATTTTACTCCCTCTGATTTATAACGTTTGTATGTTTCTACAGCAGCTACAAACAAGTTTTATTATAGCCGTGTCTCTATAGCAGATGCCTTCTGGCTGCACTATATAGAAACTTGTTATTTTGTCTTTTTTAGGACTCTGGTGGGACTCATTCAGAATTATTTCTGCTTTAAAAGAAATAAATAAGATGATCGATGGGTGAATTTGGGTTACATGGATTTAATACTATCTAGAGATAGCGGTGGCAGAGGCAGAACAAAGCTTCAATGTGTTTCCCTTGTATCCAAGAAAAACGTTTAAGGGCTTGTTCACATCTAGGGCATTTTGCATTTTTTTTTAAGCGCTGATGATTTTAAAAATGCTTGTGCAATGATTCCCTATCCCGATCAGGAAAGCGCTGCCTATACCATTTTTAGGGCAATTTTGCTACAATGTAAGGTATAGGAAAAACGCAAAACACTCACAAAATCGCTTTGTGCGGCAATTGTATTTGTGCTTTTAAGAATAAATACATTGTATTTATTCTTTTCCGGGTCAAAGAGTTCACTTCCTGACTTGCGTCAGGAAGTGATCAAACAAATCGCTCTGCAAAAGTGCTTAGAAAAGCGCTTTACAAAAAATTAAAGCGCACAGGTAAGCGGCGGGAGAGGAAAAAAAAATCACTCACAAAATCAAAAATCGATGGCATTTGCGATTTCGATTTAAATGTGAACAAATCCTGAATGATTATTTCCCAGTTAAATTAAGTGTTAGTGGTCGTTTTGTTATTTGGTGCTCTTTGCCGCCAGTTATAAATGCCTGCTGTGAACTCAAATAGCATTTCCCTCCAACTGTAAAGCAAGACGCATGTAAAGCTTGTCCTGCTCAGTAACACCCCAGTAGCTTCCTCAGCCCTTCTGAACAATTAGCTGCACACAGCAGAACGCATTGCAACGCTACAGTAATCACTGCAGTACTCACCAAACTGACACACCCAGTAAGCAGTGTGCTGTTAAAATTCTTTAGCAAGTCTGGAGCTGCCTCTACAGATATCAAGAAAAGTGGAGCATAATTTTAAATTATGGTCACCCAACAGCATTTTGTGTAGTGGGTCAAAAGCAAAAGCTAGAGGCAACAACTGTAATGAGAAGCATTAGCTGTACCAAACGGGTGCATGTAATTTCGGCATCGCTCAGTTCGGCGCGGTGAGAGCCGAATGACAGATTTCACTGCTGCCGCAA
This sequence comes from Hyperolius riggenbachi, assembly GCF_040937935.1. Classification (NCBI taxonomy): domain Eukaryota; kingdom Metazoa; phylum Chordata; class Amphibia; order Anura; family Hyperoliidae; genus Hyperolius; species Hyperolius riggenbachi. Next base: position 163,391,856 of record NC_090649.1, on the reverse strand, counting down.
AATACCGAGGCGGCGTTAAATACTATACCCCCTCCAAGTTGTCGCAACTTGGAGGGAGATGTAATTCGCAGCCAGCAGAGCCCCGAATTACTGCTACGCGCCCCGCGCAGCATAACATTGCTGCTATGGGGCACCCAGTTTCGGCGCTCGGCTCTCAGACCCGTGCCCCGAAATAAGCTGATCCGGTACCAAACACCTTCATCACACGCCATATGCTTGCTCTGCATGGGGAGGGGCCAGGAAGATTATCCCAAATATAAATGTAACGATTGGTGTCAGCAAGAACAGATTTTCTGATTATTGTTAATCTGCAGTATCACCAATAATACAGATACTATACCTGATTATGTGGTGATCTGCAGAATCACCAATAATGCGAGTATAGCGAGACACAGGACGACCAGATGTAAATATAGGTGTTTGGTGCAACAGTAATACAGATAGAGATACCAACTCCCCAGAGGAGCTGGTAGAGGGAGATATCTCTATAGAACACAGGGATCAGCACTCCAGCAAGCTGGAGATGCAGATGAACTAGTAATCAGTTCACCCGAGGAGCGGGTGGTGCACAGTAAGACAACGTATACTGATCACCCGTGGAGTGGGTGATTCAGACTGTACTGCAGCAGGTGATCACCTGAGGGGCAGGAGATCAAGTCTGTACTGCAGCTCCTAATCACCCGAGGAGCAGGTGATGAGGACAGTACCGTAGTTTACTAGTCACCTGAGGAGCAGGTGATTAAGACTGTACTGCAGCTACTGGTCACCTGAGGAGCAGGTGATTAAGACTGTATTGCAGCTACTGGTCACCTGAGGAGCAGGTGGTTAAGCTGTATAGAGAATCCCTCACCAGGGACTAGGCTCACTGGTGAGGGCAGGAGAGTCAGACAAGCAGATTCGGCAACAAACGGACAGATACGGTACAAAGACAGAATGCTTAAATCAGAGTAGTGTTCAGGCTGAGTCGGCAACAGGATCAGATAGGCAGAGGCACAGAATCAATAAGCAGAAGAGTAGTCAAGGCTAGCAGAAGGTGATAACAAATAATACAATTCAATTAGTACTTTAGCTATCAACAGAATCTGACTAAGTGTGGATCCCCAGCTCCTGCTGGTTCTAGCACACTTTGGGATCTGACTAAGGTCTGAGTGCTAACACGTAGTATTTGCAACAGCAGACGAGGAGCTACTGACAGGCAGATCCTATATATACTGAGAACGTCCCACAGCGCCGCCCCAGTCACTCAGCCAATTAGGAGCACTGCTGGAGTCAGCTGACCGGCCGATCAGCTGACTCCCCTTCTTTTCGCATAAAGGTCCTGTCGCCTGCCGTGTGCGCATAGCCCTCAGTCTATGTGCAACTGAAGGACCAGGCAAAACTCCCCCATGTAACTGCGCGGCGGAGACCGCCGGCTGAGACGCGGAGACAGCCGCCATGCCGCTCACCGCTGCGGCGGCATCTCCACTATCTATTACAATAAAGTACTGTTACAAACCTGAACAGATGAACAAGGAGTGCCCACTGTTTGCACTGCAGTACAGACACTGAAACCAGGAAATACACTGCAATAGTGTTTATTGCAAGGCACTCTTGGTACAAAATGGGCATGCAAAGCATAACATGCAAATTAAATGCAAACAACATGCAATCACCCCAAATACAAGACATATACAGTACAAGGAACCAACAAACAATGTAACACAGTGTGCACATGGACCTCCCCAACAAGCTAACTATCTCACTAATAAATACACAGGGAATATATACAACATATTCATAACAAACATACAGCAAGAAAGCAGTACAAGAATGAGCGAACAAGATCAAAGTCAGGACAGAATAACAGATTCAGCAACAGGTTATTAGATAAGGCACAGTAGCAGCAGGCAAAAAGCAAAGTCAAGACAAGATAGCTGGTTTGGCAACAGGTTATCAAGTACAGGTACAGGTTCAAGATCAGGATCAGGAATCTGGGTTGTCCAGAAACTCAGAGCTAATCACAAACAAAGTTCTAGCATAGGTTGCTACTTGCAGGGTTCTTATATTGGGAGGCCACACCAAAGTCACAGAGCCAGCACAGAACCACATTTGTATGAATTTACCTCCAGACAGACTAGAGCCACCTGATGATGGAACTATGGAAGTCCAGGGAGTCCAAAGAGCCATCTGCAAGTGAAACAGTGAAAATGCAGAGATACTCAAAGTCCATAGAGCCATCTGCTGGTGAAACAACAAAAGTCCAGGGCTGCCCAAGTTAATACTGCCACCAGCAGACAGGAAATGGTAATACATAGTTCCTAACAAGTACATAGACCGATAGTCCACACTTATGTCCTTTAGACATCTTCCTTCAATGCAAGACCTCATGTGGTGGAGATGAGCTTAGCAGATCTGTCATTGGTCAAATAGATTGCCTAAAATTATGAGAAAGAAGTACAGACAGGCTTGAGCGCGCACACATGCATATGGCAGGGTGGGTGTAAGGCAATACAATTGGAATAGTTTGATATTGTAAAGGTCAATTGTTATTGTCCTTTTAATAAGACATTTAGGTCTTTATTCAAATAAGTTTACTCCTGAGTTTTCTCAAAGAGATGTTTTCACACCTTATCAAGAAAATACCCTTTAAAGAGGAACTTTACTTAATGTGGCTTAATGATTAAAATTGCTTATATATTTTACAATATTCATGTATACATTATATAATCAATGTTTGCCCATTGTAAAATCTTTCCTCTACCTAATTTACATTCTTATATTTATCACAGGTCGTGATATATTAACTGCTGGCAGGTGCATCACTGTGGAATATTTGTTTGCTGTGTATTACAAAGTCTGCAGAAACAACACCTGGGCCCATATTCAATTCAATTTTTCTCCTGAGTTTTCTCCTAGGCGATATTTTTAAATTTTGTCAATAAAATGCCTTTTAAATCACCAGCAATAAAGAAAGTACTTAAACAGTTTTGATAGCACTTCAACTACATTTTGGTACTTTTTTTTAATGGAAAGTGCATAAAAGTTATTCTAAATAGAAGATGAAAAATTATCTCCTAGGAGAAAACTCAGGAGAAAAAGTTAATTGCAAATAGGCCCATGAGTCCTATGGGAGAAAAGCAATTTACAAATGTTGTTTTCTGCAATGCGAGTTATATGAAAGCTTTGATTTTCACATATATACCATAAGGGTTGAATGAGACACGAGTAAGCCTGTTTCCCAGTCAGGACCCGGGAGTATGTAGTTAGGGTTCTGGGTTCAGCCTCAACTTCACAAAGCAAAGAAAAATACATGTGCAATGGCAGGAATAATGTCAGTGTGGAATGTTTCAAGAGTATAGTGTGGTTATTGTAGATGACATGTGGCTATTTCATTTTATTTTCCATTTTTTAATATTAAGAATGTGGTCATTTGAAACCACATTTTAAAGGTATGGAAGGGTATTTACATGTTCTTGTGACATTCAAACTATGGGATCAAAGGTCAAGAGTTTTAAAGGAGACAGGAAAACCACAAAGTGTTATAGTGGTATCCATAATACGCTTTATTGAGACTGCTTTATTGCTTATAAAATGTCTAAGTGTGCTTTAGCATATATCTGGCCAGAGTACATAAATGTTTTTTTGTTTGGTGTTATTTGTCACATGTGGTATGTCCTTATTTAAAAATCATTTCCACTTAGAACTACCAGTTTGTCAGAGGTATTGTCTCAGGCCAGTTTTACATCTATATTTTAAGTTGCAATAGGGATGTGATGCTCCTGCCAATTTCTACCGCAACACAAAAAATTACAAACATATGACCCTGCGGCAGAGTGCACCAACATGGTCATATGCATATGGCCACACCTCGTTCAGGGACATAATCCCTGTTGAGCAGGAAGTATGTTACTGGGATCCCCTGGAATTCCCATCAGTCTGTGCATGCAAGTTGCGATGATCCGTTGTTCACATGACATGCATATAGACTTACATTTGCTCAAGCACCGTGCGTTAAGCTCAGTACTTGCGGTAGCAAACTGTTGCCCTTGGGTCGGTTCGAATACTTCTGGCGCACTGCAAGGGATAGCAATAAGTGTGAAAGTGATCATAGGCTTTCATTGCTTTTGCGACCCCTTGTAGCAAAATACAGTAAAGCAATGCAGATTAATTCTGCTAGTGTAAAAGGGGTCTCAACGAATAAATACGGTAATATGGCTTCACTTTTTCCACATATATACCCTAATGCACTAAACTTTTCCTCTGAGTCTTTCATTCTTATGTTTTTCTCTTCTTGGCTTAAAGAGGAACTTCAACCTAAACAAACATACTGTCATTAAAGGGATACTGTAGGGGGGTCGGGGGAAAATGAGCTGAACTTACCCGGGGCTTCTAATGGTCCCCCGCAGACATCCTGTGTTGGCGCAGCCACTCCCCAATGCTCCGGCCCCGCCTCCGGTTCACTTCTGGAATTTCTGACTTTAAAGTCAGAAAAACACTGCGCCTGCGTTGCCATGTCCTCGCTCCCGCTGATGTCACCAGGAGTGTACTGTGCAGACACAGACCATACTGGGCCTGCGCTGTGCGCTCTAGATGACATCAGCGGGATCGAGGACACCGCAACGCAGGCGCAGTGGTTTTCTGACTTTAAAGTCAGAAATTCCAGATGTGAACCGGAGGCGGGGCCGGAGCATCAGTGAGTGGCTGCGCGGGCACTGGATGTCTGTGGGGGACCATTAGAAGCCCCGGGTAAGTTCAGCTCATTTTCCCCCGACCCCCCTACAGTATCCCTTTAAGTTACATTAGTTATGTTAATTAAAATAGATAGGTAATATGAGGGCAGCCATCTTTTTATTTGAAAGGAGGTGACAGGGAGCATGAGACACAGTTCCAACTGTCCTGTGTGCTGATCACCCCTCCCAGTTGCTAGGCAACGTGAATAACAACATAGGAAATCCCATCATGCTTTGCACAGCATCAGGGAAAAAAAGCCCGGGCAGTTTTCTTTGTTGGGTGGAGCTTAGTTAAAAATGCAGCTAAAAATGATTATTTGGTAAGAAAAAGAATGCTCTGATGCTCTGAAACTGTTAAAGAAACACCAAGTCTTTTCAGTTCTGCTGAGTAGATTTTTAGTCCGGAGGTTCACTTTAAAGTGTACCTGAGACGAGACAAAAAGTTTCATACATACCTGGGGCTTCCTCCAGCCCCCTCCCCGCAGATCGCTGCCCTCACTGCTATCCAAAGCCTCCTGTATCCTCCTCTGGCAGCCCCGTTATCTTCAGCCTGTCGGAGCCAGTCGGCGCAGGCGCAGTGTGTACAAGCGTGCTCCCCGTCTCAGTCCTGCAGCTGGGAGCATTCTGCACCCATGCAGTAGTACTGTGCAGGTACAGAACGCTCCCGGCAAAGGGTGGGCATGCAAGGCTGGGCTGCGCACACGCAGTACACCTGACTGGCCGCAGAGAATGGTGCTGCTTCCGGAGGATCTAGGAGGCTTTGGACGGCAGCGAGGGAGCGATCTGCTCGGAGGGGCCTGGAGGAAGCCCCATCCCTACATGTTACTAGTTTAGCACATGGAAAGAAGTAATGTATAAAAAACAAGGTGAGGAAAATAACACTGAACTTAAACTAATCTTGGACAATTTATTTAAATTTGATTTTATTTCGTTTTTACCTTCTTGTTTGCTAAAAAGAGCATCCTAATATTTAGGTTGCTTGGTTAAAGCACCTAATGAATTAGAAATTGTTCGGCCATTGTAAATATGAATCTGACAATTGAATTTGCCATTAAACTGTGTTATGTAGAAAAAATTGTTTGGTCGCTTACTGCTATTAATTGAACACTAAGGCCCTGATTCAGTAAACTTGTCTCCTGAGTTTTCTCCCGGGAGATCCTTTTTCATCTTATTTAGTAAATAACTTTTTAGCATCTACCACTTGAAAAAGCGCTAAAAACTACATAAAAAGTAATATAAAACTTACATTTTGAGTATATTTTTGCTTATTGGGGGGTAAAACAATGACATATACATGATTGTAATACATTATTCAGAATAACCAATTTTGGTGGTCGCCCAACCCTCCAAGTGATGTTTAGCCTAGGCAATTTAGTTACACAGTCTTCTCCTCTCAGTGCTCTCTGGGAGACCAGGGTCCATCTGCAATTCCCTTTTTCTCCAAGTGAAATTTCACACCTTGTTATAAAATGTCTTTTAAACCACCAGCAAGCAAGAAACTACTCAAAATAATTTTAATAGTACTTTTTCACCAACTTTGGATACTTTGGCCTCGATTCATAAAGCATTACCTCATGCGGTAATGCTGAAAACAGCAGACTTTACCGACCATTTAGCAAAATGTCAATTCATAAAGGCTGTTACTGCATGAAAAGCTGACATTACCGACCAGGGAGATAAATTACCGACTTGGCTGCAGTTACCGACAACACATGTCAGTAAATTGTCAGCAAATGTCAATTCATAAAGCCTTCAACAAGCGGTAAGCCTGGCGGTAGTTACCGACACCTCTAGTGAGGCGATAACAAGTTACCGACAGCTCTGATGAATGCAAAAGTGCAGAGAACCGAAGTCTGTTTGAGTCATCAGTGGAGAGAACCAGAGAGCCCTCTGTGTGAATCATTTGAACAGGCAGGGAAAGACTGTGTGACTCATCTGTCTGAGTCATCAGTGGGAGAGCCAGAGAGCCGTCTGTGTGATTCATTTCTGCAGGGCAAAGAGAGAATCGAGACACTGCTCTACGCTACCGCTCAATGGGCTGCGGTAATTTACCGACCTCCAAGGGCAGCTGTGGAAATCTTTATGAGTTAGCACACAGACTGGGAAAATACCGAGTGCGGTATTTTTCCGACAAGATTTTTTTTATCGCACTGCTGTTTATGAATCGAGGCCTTTTTCAGTTTTGTTATGCTGAAAAGTTATTTTAAAGATAATATGAAAATTATCTCCTAGGAGATAGCTCAGGAGAAAAAGTTAACTGCATATGGGCCAAATGAGTTTTACAGGACATGACTGTTCTTAGGCCTTTTAAAAAGAAAACTATTTTGGCCTTTATCATATTTGTTAGTTTTTATATAGTTAAACCAAATCTTATTAACAGTTGGCAGCTTAACAAGAAAAGGTGTCATGCAAGAGAAGGTGCAGTGATAAACCATGAAGTTTTACTGCAATCATTGCAACTATCCATCCATCCAGTTGCAGAGGAATATAAAAAAGGCGAAATACTCCTAAGGATGTTTTTGAAAGTTCCCCAGTCCTCACTGCATTCTTCCTTAACTAAATCACCTCCCAGATATTAATGTAAGACTAATGAATATGCAGGCCTTGTGTAGCACGTTACATCACAGCTGCTGTCCTTGCAATAACCTAGTAGCCCAAACAGACTTTTCATATGGTCTGAGCAGCAATGTGAGAGCATGTACCAATTTAGGATAAATGAAATACAAGACAAACAGAAGATATCGTAGTTCGGTATGCAGTAAACATGAACAGCTTGCATTCCTTTGCCTTATTTCGCTTGCCTTTAACTTCGTCCTATGAAAGTGAAAAACACTGATCACCAATGGTCCTAACACAGTGTTCACTTGTCCAAAGTAAAAACTGACTTATTTTTAAAGGTTTATTCCCCTGGTGCCACCATGTAAGCATACATGTGGGACAGTAAAAATGGAAGACGACACATTAAATGACATTATTATAAAATGCAATACTCTTGGAATGATCCCTTATTAAATTAGGTTGTATGATCTGAGATGAATTTCCTCGATCCCTAATCCATCACAGAAAAAATATTAAAAGATAGGTCTCAACTGGTATTAGAATTGCACTCAGTCTCAACTTTCATTATTTTGAATTAGGGTGCTACTGGGGGAAAGCCTCTTAATGAGAATTAGAGTGATTCACTGGCCTTCTTTTGGATTTTGACAAGTAAAATATTAACTCTTCAGTCACAGCTGTCTGAATTAAAATACTTGGCAGCCACAGAAGCACAAATTAAATTGGCCTTTCTGTTTCCACATTGCTGACCCCCTCAGCAGTAAAATAAAAAAAACCCCTTACAACAATAAGAGAAGGCCTGACAAAATGTGTCTTTCCTGGGAAAGTGGTGGATTTATCAAGCATATCCCTGTGCACAACACTGCTGTGTGTCCCTGAGAAAATATACAAATAAAGATTAGCATTTTTGAAATGATTTGAAAAGCCGCCATTAAACCAGCTAGTAATCAGGGAATTGATGTTTGCATTCTTCTGTGTTCCTTTTTGTTTTATTTTACCATAAAGCGGATGTTAGTTGATACATTCATTCAAACATCTTGAAAACAACATAGATTAACTGGCTTAGAAGATTTGTTTTCTCTAAATCAAAAACAGACCGAACATCAGAGCAACTCCAATATGCTTTTGAAAATGTCTTCTTCTCCTTCTTTATACTATTGTGCGGCAAGATTATAAAGCATTATTTTATTGGGTGTCTTAAGTTATTTCCAGTGACAAAAGAGCGTTAATTAATTGTCTTCCAATTATGCTAAATACACAGATGTTTCCTTAGGGGAAGTTATGGAGCATCAAGCAAATAAGTCTTTGACAGGAACAGAATAATAACTCCTTGCTCGCCCTCTGATATTATACTGTGGCACATATATTGATATTTATGTTATTCGGCCATACAGTTGTGAGCATTCTCATTAACATTACTCATTGATTACGCACAGTGATTGTCTATACTGCTTGCTGAGCAGGACACTGATAAATGTATTTAAAACAGATTGAGTCTGGTATTTACTGCTGATAATTTGACACACTGTGAGTTTTACCAATAAACGCTAATTGGCTAAATAAATACCAGTTAAGTGTTCCCAAGTGATTCTCACATATAGAAATAAAAAGTGAATATATTTATTTTCTATAAAAATGGCATTTTAGCAGGGAAAAATAAATTAATTGACAGTTATGGTGTACTAAATACTGAGCATCTGTCCCTTTAAAGAAATGTTATTATGTTGTATATATTATTAGTTTTGATTGACGATTAACAGATGTATTAGATGAGAATACAATATTGACCCTGACCTAGATCTGTAGATCTGTAAAGACGTCATAATAGGGTGTAGGCAGGGGCGTAGCAATAGGGGTTGCAGAGGTTGCGACCACATTGGGGCCCTTAGGCCAGAGGGGCACCGAAGGGCCCTCTCTCAACTACAGTATTAGCTCTCTATTGGCCCTGTGCTCATAATGATCACTTCTATAGATACTTTGAATATTGGTAATCATTAACAAACTGTTCCCCATCCCCTTCTTGCACCTCTGACACTGTAGTTGCCTTTGGCGGATTTTGGTGCGCCATATTAATTGTTATGTATAGAGTGCTTGGGGGGCCCCATGTAAAAACTTGCATCAGGGCCCACAGCTCCTTAGCTACGCCACTGTGTGTAGGGCTGTGTAAATGTACAAAGTCACAAGTTACAATGGGCATGGATTTACAGGTTAATAGAAAATTGGTAAATTTACCCATATTCTACTACCTATATTACGATAAATAGAATATCTGTAATTTTACTGATATTCTACTATGTACTTTTACTGTTGGTAGAATATCGGTAGATTTTTTAATATTCTACTCTGACCTACCCGGCTGCTACCTAACCCTCAGATGAGCTCTCCTCTACCTACGCCTAACACTACTGGGGGGCACCTACGCCTTATGCTAACCCCCTACCTATGCCTAACACTAACCCCCCACACCTAGTCCTAACACAAACCTTTGGCCATGGCTGCTAATTATCCTGGGCCGGAGTTCTGAGTTAGTATAGCAAAACTCTGGCATCTGCCAAAGCCGCTAATTATCCCCCACCAGAGTTCTGCAATAATATAGTGGAACTTTGGCACCTGCCATAGTAGCTGCTAATGATCCCGCACCTAAATTACTGCCATCATTGCCGTAATTTGGCAATTTGTACAGCACTCTGAAGTGTTGCCCAAATTATCTGGTGTGAACCGTGCACAAAATTAACTGATTTGGAAGAGATTGCTACAATGCTAGACTGCTAGATGATGCCTTTGCATAACTGAATTGCCGTATTGTTTTCCAGTTGTGATTAGCATTTTAATGATGAACAAATTGACAGTGTAAGATCATTGGAAAGGCCACATTAAATGGTTGTCTCTATAACTCCAAAATGAGGCTCCATGGACCTTATTACATGAGCAGGCTCTAATGGCTCTGTCCACCTAAAGCGATGTTCATTTATTCCTTTTTACTTATCTCGCTCTGGATATAAAGAATGCATTGAAACAGTCAGAACAAATCTTATATATGTAGAAAAAAATCCCCCGATCAACACTGCTGGGAATTACATAGTAATTATAGCCATGGCTGTCCTTCAATGCATGGAAAGCATCCAAGCCCCCTTTAAAAGCAGATACTGAATTTGCTGGCCATAGCTACTTCCTGTGGTAATTTATTCCACATTTGAACTACTCTTATGTTAAAGATCCTTTCTTGAATAGATTGGAAAAACTTTTTCCCTCCATGCACAAATCATGTCCCCTATTCCTTTGCACAAGCCTAGGGATCTGTCAAGCTTTTAATTGCCCTCTGATGTATTTACAGTATACATATTAATTAGATCTCCTCTAATGATGGCCATACACTGGTCAATTCAAGGATGATCGATTGACCTAACAATTCTTAGAATCGATTCAAAATAAATGGATCGATTGAACATGAATCGATTTTTTGCCCATACACCAGGGTCGATTTTTGTTCCATTTTTCCACCTTTCGACCAATCGATCGGAGTCTATTTTCGATCACAAAATCCGCACCCTGATGAATCAGTTCGAGTAAAGGTCGATCAAATACATAATGAAAAGCTCTCGATTCTTGTTCCTTCGATTGAAATAACCCTACATACTCAATCGATTCATTTTAAGAATTTGCTCGAATATCAGCCGATAAGAATCGATTCTACATCAAAATGACAACTCTATTTTTGATCTATTTGATTCATTTATCGTTATAATAATCGATCGAAGTAAAAAAATCGACCAGTTTATGGCCACCTTAAGGCATACCAATATCTCTAGGACAAAGGTGCATTAAAAGTGATGTGCTGTATATTCATATAACAGCTAGAGATGGCCCGAACGGTTCGCCTGCGAACGGTTCCAGGCGAACGTTCGGTGGTTCGTGTTCGCCAGCGAAGGCGAACTTTTGCAGAAGTTCGATTCGCCCCCATAGTGCGCCATTATGGTCAACTTTGACCCTCTACATCACACTCAGAAGGCACATTGTACCCAATTAGGCTACACTCTCTCCAGGAGCCACTCCCCCCTTATAAAAGGCAGGCAGCGCTGGCTTTTACACTCACTCGTGTGCCTGCAGTAATTAGTGAAGGGACAGCTGCTGGCAGACTCTCATAGGGAAAGATTAGTTAGGCTTTTGTAGGCTTGTTAGCTTGCTCCTGGCTGACTGTTATTGCTAAAATAGCACCCCTCAACAGCTCTTTTGAGAGCTAATGTTCTCCTGATGTGTTTTTTTTTTGTTTTGTGTCGCCCACTGACACTACATTATACAGCCCTATCTGTTGCAGCTGGACCTTGGTAATTGCTATTACTGTGCCAGCCAGGCCCTGTCTAACTATCTATACTGGGACACCTACCTATGCCTACCTAACTACTGGGGCACCTACTTACCTATACAGGGACTCCTACCTATGCCTACCTACCTACCTATACTAGGGCACCTACCTATGCCTACCTACCTATACTGGGACTCCTACCTATGCCTAGCTAACTACTGGGACACCTACCTATGCCTACCTACCTATACTGGGACTTCTACCTATGCCTAGCTAACTACTGGGGCACCTACCTACGCCTATCTACCTATACTGGGACACCTTCCTATGCCTACCTACCTATACTGGGGCACCTACCTATGCCTACCTACCTATACTGGTACTCCTACCTATGCCTAGCTAACTGCTGGGGCACCTACCTATGCCTACCTACCTATACTGGGACTCCTACCTATGCCTAGCTAACTACTGGGGTAGGTAGGCATAGGTAGGTTCCCCTAGTAGTTAGTTGGCTGACTGTTATTGCTATAATAGCACCCCTCAACAGCTCTTTTGAGAGCTAATGTTCTCCTGATGTGTTTTTTTTTGTTTTGTGTTGCTAACTAACCCACCTATGCCTACCTATACTGGGACTCCTACCTATGCCTAGCTAACTACTGGGGCACCTACCTATGCCTATCTACCTATACTTGGACACCTACCTATGCCTACCTACCTATACTGGGACACCTATCTATGCCTACCTACCTATAATGGGACTCCTACCTATGCCTAGCTAACTGCTGGGGCACCTACCTATGCCTATCTACCTATACTGGGACACCTACCTATGCCTACCTACCTATACTGGGGCACCTACCTATGCCTACCTACATACAAGAAGATAATAAGGTCGTTGCTTCATTGTGGACAGACCAAATTTGATCAGCTGGACAGTCACTGTTGTTCTATCACTGAGCTACCCCAGCCCCGCGACCATATGGGCTTGAACACTGCCACGGCCTGCACTCTTGCCATGGTGCGCACCAGTGCAGCACGTCCGTCACTACGCAAACAGCTGTGTGCGGCGCGTTACACAGTGAGTTTGGTCTGTCAGTGTGAAGCAGTACTCTACTTACACTCCCTGATTGATGTATACACATGCAAGATGTTTGAAAGCATTTTAGTCCTGCAATTCAGCATTCAATGTGATTTCTGCCCTAAAAACGCTGCTTTGCGTCAAATCTAGATTTTTCCCCGGGACTTTTGGCGTCTATCCCACTCATCCATGCCCCCCCTTCAGGTGTTAGATCCCTTGAAACATCTTTTCCATCACTTTTGTGGCCAGCATAAATGTTTCTAGTTTTCAAAGTTCGCATCCATATTGAAGTCTATTGCGGATCGCGAAAGTTCGTGCGAACCGAACCTTTTGCGGAAGTTCGCTAGCCCGGTTTGCGAACCTAAAATTGGAGGTTCGGGCCATCTCTAATAACAGCATATTAAAATCAGCTGTGCCATAATAGGTGACTCTAGGTGATTGTAATGCTATATTTGGTAACGCAGTACCATGATAAGTACAACTTTTTCTAATATTGATCTTGCAATCCCACGTGAGTTAGTTGTGTGAATTTAATAGATTTACCCAGCCCTCTTAGGACTCCATTGCGAAAGCAGAACATTTGCACACCTACTGCTGCTAGGAAATTTGGGTGCCACCGTAGATCATAATATTAATTATGACTATAGCAGCGCCCAGTGGAAAATTATAGAAAAGCGATGGGGTATCAGTGGGACCAAAAGTGTTGGAGATTGTGGCACCAATAGCAGTGGCAAGGGTAAGTTATTGAGTGCTAGTGTTAGCTGTAGGTGGGGAAGTTATTGTTAGGAGTTGGTAGGAGTAGGTTAGTGTTAGGATTAGGTAGGATTAGGTTACTGTTAAGAGGAGGGTTAGTGTGAGTGGAAGATTCCGTAAAGCAATAGCAAAATATCAGTTAAATTACTGATTTTCTACTATTTGCATTATCTAATGCCTAATAGTAAAATATTGGCAATTTCACTGGTATTCTACTAGTGGCTTTTCCCAGTGCCCCAATTTGTGCATGCCCTTTTTCGTACATATGCCTCAAAGGCAGCTTCAAACATAGATGCAGTTCTAAAGTTTGTGTTATGCAGTTAACGTACTTTACTCATTATGCTAGATTTTGTTCCCATCTGCCCTGGGGAAACTCTGTACTGCTACAGCACACTAATGTGGGTTCCTTTTTCTTGCTAAGATTACTGTAACAGTGATGTACACTTCCTTTTCTCATAAGGGGCTGCTTTGGATAATGGTTTAAGCTTCCATCTCTTACAAGGGGTTACACTGGATAATGGCATAGGATCTTTTGATTTAGGCCTTTCACTGAGGTGTATTTCCTCCATAAAACTCAATCCTGCTCACTATGGCCTCGATTCATTAAGACTTATTGAATCAATTACTGACAGCTCGGTAAAATACCGAACTTGATAAGTTGTTTTCAGGATTCATCAAAGTTATCTACAGCTGTTAGCAAGCATTCGGTAATCATTCGGTAATAATGCGATAAAATGGAAGAAAGTGCAATTCATGAAAATGGGCGTTGTTTAGCGTTAAATTTAGGATTAGTTATCTCCTTCACTGCTCTGCCGTTATTCCTGTCAGATCATTGCTGACAGAGAAGATGGAGCCATATGAAGTGGTTATGTATTAGGTGAGAGTGATTCAAAGGCGCAGAAGGTCAAGAAAAAGGTCTAGAACCATATCAATTTGCAAGAGAATGGATTTATTTGCTACTAGCTGGACGCCCGGCGTTGCCCGGGTATGTATTTGGCTAGTGTTGGCTCTGCCCACTTTTCCTAACAGTAACACACAATTACTTAACCCTTTCTGGACCAGCACCCTCTGCCCCCTTAAGGACCAGAGGGTGCTGGTCCAGCAAACCGCCGCTTCCCGATGAATCGCCGCAAGTTACCGTCGCTCCCGCCATACACGCCGCTCTGTCCCCGCCGCAGGCTGCTCTCTCTGCCGTCGTTATGATGGCAGAGCGCTGTGCGCCGGTCAGGAGCAGCTTTCATTGGCTCCTGACCCTGTCATTCCATGTAAGCCAAGGGGAACGGCTTACATGAATGACAGGGCCAGGAGCCAATGAAAATGGCTCCTGCCCGGCTCACAGTGCTCTGCCATCATAGAGGCGGCAGGGCATCACATTGCGGCGGGGGCAGAGCGGACCGAGCGAAGCGGACGGGCTGGGGCGTGCGGTCACTGGGACGTAGAGTTTACGTCCGGTCAGGACCGCAGCGCCCCCTGCCCGACGTAGATTCGTACTCGCTCGGTCCGCAGGTAGTTAATGACCAAGTATGTGAGCTTTGCGGTCTTTGGCATCAATAATTTGCAATGAAATAAAATTTATCTGATTGGATGTGGCTCCACCCTTTTTCTGAATTTGAACCCCAATCACCCAATGGCCAACTGTACCAGGTACAGGTGATTAACAGTGCAATAATGGCAGCAATTAAATATTCCCCTTAAGAATCAATAGGTGGATATCTGAATATTAATCCCAGTCACCCAGTGACCAACTAGGCAAAGTTTGAGAACCCTACCATTAACAGTGTAAGAATGGCTGCAGTTTACATTTGCGCAATGAAATTTGTATTTTTCTCCACCCACTTATTTCCTAACATTGTTCAGGTATGTATTTGGCTGGTGTTGACTCCGCCTACTATTTCTAACCCTAACACACAGTTACTCAACAACCAAGTTTGCGAGCTTTGCGGTCTTTGGCATCAATAATTTGCATTGAGATTAAACAAATCTGATTGGCTGTTTGTGGCTCCACCCCTTTGCCTGAATTTAAACCCCAGTTACCCAATGACCAACTGTACCAGGTTTAACCACTTCGCATCCAGACCTTGTTTTCAACTTATTGACCAGAGCAGTTTTGACAGTTTAGCTATGTCCCTATTTAATCAGAAATAACGTTATCCCTACTTATGACACAGAAATGAAATATATATTGTTTTTTTCAAGACAAACTAGGCTTTCATTGTATGCCATTTTTTCCCTCAAACAATTTTGTTTTCTATGAATTTTAATGGGAAAACAAAGAAAAAAATAGAAAAAACATGTATTTCTCAGTTTTACCAATTCCACTTTAAAAATAAAAAGTGCTACTGTCGATAAAAAAACACACATTTTGTTTGGCTATTCTTATCGC
Source organism: Hyperolius riggenbachi (assembly GCF_040937935.1). Classification (NCBI taxonomy): domain Eukaryota; kingdom Metazoa; phylum Chordata; class Amphibia; order Anura; family Hyperoliidae; genus Hyperolius; species Hyperolius riggenbachi. The sequence goes on along the minus strand of NC_090649.1, from coordinate 163,376,074 downwards.
TTATCACAAAACTTAGATTATGTTCCTGTCACAATTTATGGTGAAGATATTTGATTCTGAAATAGTGCTACAAAGTGTGTTTTTCACTATGAAATGAGAAAATACAAGTATTTTTAATAGTAAAAATCAATCTCATTAGCTCAGGAAACTTATATTCCCATTCACCAATTAGTCCTGCATCAAATAGTGCCAAAAATTTGCACAGGAGCAAGACCAATCCTGCACAACACTGCTTCTGCTACAAGACGTATATCTACTGACCTGTGGCTTAGATGAAGTCCTAGAGGACGTATATCTACTGACCTGTGGACGAAGTGGTTAAGGCTTGTGCCATTAACAGTGCAAGAATGGTAGCAATTACATATTCCCCTTGAAAATCAATAGGTGGATTTTGATTGGCTTTTGTAGGCTCCACCCACTTCTCTGAATATTAATCCCAGTCACCCAGTGACCAATTGTGCAAAGTTTGAGAACCCTACCATTAAAAGTGTAAGAATTGCTGCAGTTTACATTTTCTCAGTGAAATTTGCATTTGTCTCCGGCTACTGATGACCCGGCATTGCCCGATTATGTATTTTGCAAGTGCTGGCTGCGCCCACTTCTCCTAACCCTAACACACAATTAATCAATTACTCAATGACCAAGTTTGTGAGCTTTGCGCGCTTTGGCATCAATAACCTGCATTAAAATGAAAAAAATCATATTGGCTGTTTGTGGCTCCACCCCCTTTTATAAATTTAAACCCTAGTCACCCAATGATCAACTGTACCAGGTTTGAGGCTTGAGCCATTAACAGTGCAAGAATGGCAGCAATGAAATATTCCCCTGAAAAATCAATAGGTAATTTTTGATTGCCTTTTGTAGGCTCCACCCACTTTTCTGAATATTAACCCCAGTCACCCAGTAACCAACTGTGCAAAGTTCGAGAATCCTCCAATTAACAGTGTAAGAATGGCTGCTGTTCACATTTTCCCCGTAAAATTTGTATTTGTCTCCGCCCACTTATGACCCAGCGTTGCCCGCTTATGTATTTGGCTGGTGTTGGCTGTGCCCACTTTTCCAACCCTAATGCACAATTAATCAATTACTAAGTTTGTGAGCTTTGCGGTGTTTGGCATCAATAATTTGCATTGGAATGAAACAAATCTAATTGGCTGTTTGTGGCTCCACCCCCTTTCTGAAATTGAACCCTAGTCACCCAATGATCAACTGTACCAGGTTTGAGGCTTGTGCCATTAACAATGCAAGAATGGCAGCAATGTAAATATTCCCCTTGAAAATCAATAGGTTAATTTTGATTGGCTTTTATAGACTACACCCACTTTTCTGAATATTAACCCCAGTCACCCAGTAACCAACTGTGCAAAGTTTGAGAACCCTGCCATTAACAGTGTAAGAATGGCTGCTGTTTATATTTTCCCAGTAAAATTTGTATTTGTCTCCACCCACTTATGACCCGGCGTTGCCCTTTTATGTATTTGGTTGGTGTTGGCTGTGCCTACTTTTCTAACCATAACACACAATTAATCAATTACCAAGTTTGGTGTTTGGCATCAATAATTTGCATTGAAATGAAACAAATTTAATTGGCTGTTTGTGGCTCCACCCCCTTTCTGAAATAGAACCCTAGTCACCCAATGATCAACTGTACCAGGTTTGAGGCTTGTGCCATTAACAATGCAAGAATGGCAGCAATGTAAATATTCCCCTTGAAAATCAATAGGTTAATTTTGATTGGCTTTTATAGACTCCACCCACTTTTCTGAATATTAACCCCAGTCACCCAGTAACCAACTGTGCAAAGTTTGAGAACACTGCCATTAACAGTGTAAGAATGGCTGCGGTTTATATTTTCCCAGTAAAATTTGTATTTGTCTCCACCCACTTATGACCCGGCGTTGCCCTTTTATGTATTTGGTTGGTGTTGGCTGTGCCTACTTTTCTAACCATAACACACAATTAATCAATTACCAAGTTTGGTGTTTGGCATCAATAATTTGCATTGAAATGAAACAAATTTAATTGGCTGTTTGTGGCTCCACCCCCTTTCTGAAATAGAACCCTAGTCACCCAATGATCAACTGTACCAGGTTGGAGGCTTGTACCATTAACAGTGCAAGAATGGCAGCAATGTAAATATTCCCCTTGAAAATTAATAGGTTAATTTTGATTGGCTTTTATAGACTCCACCCACTTTTCTGAATATTAACCCCAGTCACCCAGTAACCAACTGTGCAAAGTTTGAGAACCCTGCCATTAATAGTGTAAGAATGGCTGCAGTTTACATTTTCCAGTGAAATTTGTATTTGTCTCCGCCCCTTTTTGGTTATGGGAATAAAAAGTATCCTATACTTTATTCCAGGTAATGTACTATGTGTGTGCCAAATTTCATTCAAATCTGTTCAGCCATTTTTGCGTGATCGAGTAACAAACATCCAAACATCCAAACATCCAAACATCCGAACTTTCCCATTTATTATATTAGTAGGATACCAGGATTTCAGCATTTCTCTTGAATCATCTCGTAAGAGAACACAGGCAGTGCCAGGGTTAACTAAATTGCTAGCTGCACTACATTATTTCAAAAAAGGCTCTTATCAAGCCATAGCTGGTGAAATTGTGGGATTGTCCTAAGCCACTTCCAGAATCCTGGTCCAGGTGTTAAAGAGACTCTGTAACTTTAAAAAGATCCCCTGGGGGGTACTCACCTCGGGTGGGGGAAGCCTCCGGATCCTAATGAGGCTTCCCACACCGTCCTGCGTCCCACGGGGGTCTCGCTGCAGCCCTCTGAACAGCCGGCGACAGGCCCGACTGTAATTTCAATATTTACCTTTGCTGGCTCCAGCGGGGGCGCTGTGGCTGCATTCGGCTCGGAAATAGACGGAAATACCCGATCTCCGTCGGGTCCGCTCTACTGCGCAGGCGCCGGAGACTTGCGCCTGCGCAGTAGAGCGGACCCGACGGCGATCGGGTATTTCCGCCTACTTCGGAGCCGACAGCCATCAGAGCGCCTGCGCAGGAGCCAGGAAGGTAATCATTACGTCACGGCTGTACGGAGGGCTGCAGCGAGACCCCCGAGGGACGCAGGACGGCGTGGGAAGCCTCATTAGGATCCGGAGGCTTCCCCCACCCGAGGTGAGTACCCCCCAGGGGACGATTTGCCGTTACAGTTCCTCTTTAAGCTCTATTCCGAATGTTGCTATGTGGTGTTTAAAGCACTGCCTTTTTACCCACAATTCCACGGGAATCTTATGGCCTTGTGTTAAAAAATGGAAATATCAATACGTTACCGAATGGTTACCGCATTGTTATCGATATTTTATCGAAGTCACAGCGAATGCGGAACAACCTTGATGAATACAACTAGAAATCGATAAACTTAAAATTCGATAATTTAACGAACTGGAAAAAGGTATCGCAAAGACAATGATGAATCGAGGCCTATGTCCCAGCGAAAATCCTCAGAAAGCCAAGCTTGTCCCCAGTGTTGTTACCTCACTTAAGGGGCCCATACACCTAACGACTTTCCCACCGATATACAGCAGATTCGATCACTGTGATCGAATCTGCTGTAAAATCGTTGTGCAAACACTGACAAAACGATCTATTTCCATCTGAAATCAATTGTTCCCGTCGATTCCCGTCGAGCCGTCCGTGCGGAAGATTTTGCTCGATCGCCGGTGGGTCGGGAGTGTGTCGATAGCTGCGTTCGAATGCCCGACAAGCGACGCTAGAGGCAATACATTACCTGCTCCACCAGCGCAAATCCCCTGGTCTCCATTGTCTTCTTCTCCGCTGGGCTCCGGGTTCCGGCTGGCTTCAGGAAGTTTAAACAGTAGAGCGCCCTTTACTGTTTAAACTTCCCCTGGCAGGAAGTTCAGCGAAGCTGGTGCCGAGCGCGGAGAAGGAGACAGCGGAGACCAAGGGACTCGCGCCGGCCGGATCAGGTAATGTTTGGCGGCAGCAGCTGCACAGATGGTGATTGTGAATCGATTCACAATCTGTTTGCAGTAAAGGCAGCCATACGATCCCTCTCTGATCAGAGAGGGATCTATCTGTTGGTCGATCTGATGGAAAATCGACCAGTGTATGGCCACCTTTAATTCAATCTCTCAAGGAAACTATGCACCATTTACCAAGAAGCTATCTAAAAAACAAAACATGTTCCTCACTGCTGCAGTGAGTCATACTCACGTTAGCAGGCCGCCTTGGTTGAGTTTAATCTATATTGTGTATGAAGTTTTACCCTAGCCTGACATGGGGTAAATAGGTGACATTATATTGGATCTAGATAATTAAAGATTGCTGCTGCAGTTTTTTTTATTACATTTTAATGAATAGAGTATGTTTTAAATTATGTTTTTATATAGTGTTTAAATATTTTATTTTATGATAAATTAAAATATATGGTCAAATATGACCACATTTGAGAAATGTGGCTTGATATTAATGCCTATGTCTATACACAGACTGAACATGTAAACAGTACAAACAGCATTGTAACTGCTGTGTGGTGCAAAAGGTGCCAGAAATTTAGTAAATGGGATAATCATTTTATTTGCACTAACATTAGGATCAACAGTATTAACAGTGCTGGATAGACATCCAAACCACTGATACATTTGATACAAGGCAATCACAATTAGGTTATAGATGCAGGTCTGTGGTTGCATAGGGCAACTAGTCTTCTGTGAGATTGTTTGCAGATGTGGGCATGCACAACACCTGGAGGAGGCTGATGTTGATTGGCATTGACTGTTTTGGTTATTGGTTCTTATTTTATTTCATGCTGATGACCCGGCGTTGCCTGGGTATGTATTTCGTTGTTGTTGACTCCACCCACATTTTCTTGATTCACTAAGACAAATAGCAGGCATTATCAAAGTTAACACGCTTTATCAAAGTTAACACACCTTATCAGAGTAGCATAGCGAACTTATGCTGCTAATTTGCAATGCTGAGAGCTCCACTCGTCCTGCCCTGAGCCCCTGCAGGTTCGTAGCGCTCACTCTGCTACTTTGATAAGGCGTGTTAACGTTGGTAAGGCGTGCTAACTTTGATAAGGCATGCTATTTGTCTTAGTGAATCAAGCCCATAGGCACTCAATGACCAAGTTTGTGATCTTTAGGCTCTTTAGATAATTTACATTTTCCATTTGTAATGAAAAAATCTGATTGGTGTTTTTTGTCTCTGTCACCTTTGGTAAATTTGAACCCGTCACTCAATGATCGACTGTACCAGGTTTGAGGCCTCTGCCATTAACAGTGTAGGAATGACAGCAATTTAAATATTCCCCTTTAAAATCTTTAGGTGAAATTTGATTGGCTGTCTTAGGCTCCACCCACTTTCCTGAATATTAATCCCAGTCATCCAGTGACCAAGTTTGAGAACTCTGCCATTAACAGTATAAGAATGACTGCAGTTTACATTTTCCCAGTAAAAAACTTTTGGAATCCTTGACACACTCAACGATGACCGAGTTTGTGAGCTTGTGGTTCCTGGCGTCAATAATGTAAGAATGGAAGCAGTTTATCAAGCAAAGGAATCTGATTGGCTGTTTGTAGTTCCACCTCCTTTAGTGAATTTGAACCCCAGTCACCCCAGGATTGACTGTAGCAGGTTTGAGACCTCTACCATTGACAGTGTAAGAATGGCAGGAATTTAAATATTCCCTTTGAAAATCAATAGGTGACTTTTGATTGGCTGTTGTAATCTCCACCCACTTTCCTGAATATTAATCTCAGTCACCCTGTGACCAACTGTGCCATTGTAAAATGAATAGCTGACTTTTGATTGGCTGTTTTATGCTTCCCCACTTTCCCTGAATTTGTAACCTTGGTCATCAAGTAACCAACTGTGCCAAGTTTGGGAACTCTCACAGGCTTTATTACTGTGAGAATGGTAGCCTTCTACTTTTTTTCCATTGATGTCACTGTTTGAAATCTGATAGGCTATTTGTGGCCCCACCCCTTTTCTGAATTTGAATCACAGTCACCCAATGATTGACTGTAGCAACCTTTGACATTTTTTCTATTGAAGTGAATGGGTGAAATCTGATTGGCTGTTTGTGGTTCCACCCAGGTGAACAGGGAGGACATGAGACCCCCAGAATATATATTCCCAGGTAGTGTGGAATCTGTATACCAAGTTTCATTGAAATCCTAAGAATTGGTCATATTATGATTGTAGAGCAAGCACAGTATTATAGCCTAGTTGTTTCTTGCTAAAAAAAAATCTGACATTCTATCAATAGCTACTGTGTTGTTGAGAAAACTGATATCAGCGATCAGTTGAGATAATTAAGGATATGTACACATTCTGAGCTGGTCATTTATGTTGTTCACTTCAACCTGTAATAGCAAATTTTTGATCAAACTGTGTCACGTCTATAATGTCAACTGAGTCATTCATATAAGATGCCTTGTGTTTTCTCTGCTCTATCATGATTGCTTCATGTTAATGTTGTGTCTTTGTTTTCTTTTGACCCTCCCCCCCCCCAAAAAAAGAAAAAACAAATAAGGGACAAACCTTAGTAACAACATACATTACTCATCCTCTGTTTTGATGCTGCAGGTGAAGCAACATGGTCAAAATCATCTAGCTTTAATAAAAAAATAATAATAATCAAAAAGCGTTGGTAGTATTGTTTATGCATGACTGAACATGTGCTTTTTCACATCATCTGTTTCTTTTCTTGCATATTTAATTTCTGTCATAAGCTTAAGATGGATCCAACAGAGGTCTTGAGGTCTACCATGGTATCTGAAGATTTGTGACTGATGGTCTCACTAGGTCAGCTGTAGAGTTCCCAGAGGATAGAAACCCAGACAGGTTTCTTTGAAATGTTACCCAGCTGAATTTTCCGTTAGGTCACTTTCAAATATATCTTTTTTGGCTCTAAATTTTTATGTACATCTTTCTCTGACAAGTGCCCCGTGTACAAGTTCTCTCAGAAGTGTTTATATTGTTTTTTTATTTTTTTTTACTTACTTTTTTCCCTTCAGTTTTCAAGTTACATTTCATGATGTAAAGTTTTGTATTGTTTAGTTTCAGGTTCACCTGTAAAGGTAAAGTAGTGATGTTGCCCACAGCAAACCAATGTTTAGTTTACTCAAGCATACGGCATGTTTAAATTCAGTATTTATAGGGAACCTGAAGCGAGAGGTACATGGGGGCTTCCATATTTATTTATTTTTATACAATGCCAGTGGCCTGGCAACACTTCTGATCTATTTGGCTGCAGTAGTGTCTAAATCACACCCACAAAACGCATGCAGCTAATTTTGTCAGATTTGACAATAATGTCAGAATTATGCTTGTTCAGGAGCTATGGCTAATAGTATTAGTGGCAGAGGATCAGCAGGAATAACCAGGCAACTGGTATTGCTTAAAAGGAAAACAATAGGGCAGCCTCCATATCCCTCTCAATTCAGGTGTCTTTCTTCACCCTCTAAATGGTTTAGGGAAAGTAGATATTAACCGCTTTCGGAAGATGCTAATTGAAATCTACCCCCTGTTTGGGAGCTGTTATTCCTGCCAGAGCATAGATTTCACTCACTGCCGCAACGCTGTCTCGCTGCTACTGCCGACCTATCACGCCGCTCTCTCCCTTGCCAAAGCCCACTCGTCCGACCCTCAGTATGATGGCAGAGCTCTGTGAGCCAGTCAGGACCCAATTTAATTGGAGCCAATGAAATAGTCTCCTGAGCAGCACACAGAACACTTTCGTAATAGTGACGGCAGAGCGAGTGGAAGAAGCAGCAGGGGGAGGACTATGCCATTAGAAGCTTTCAGTCTGGAGTAGTGTTACCCAGTTTTGAGGATTTGGAATGCTGAATTTGTCCTGCCTAGATTATCAGGTAATAGAACCAAAACAAAAGTGATTACAACTGGGTGTGGCCATAATATGAAAGAGCATTTTATGAAATAAGATCACCCACTATAATATATCCCAGTTTCCCATAGCTCCCTACAGTGTATCCCAGCTTATCATTGCCCTCCACTGTGTACTCCAACTTTCCAGTCCCTATGATACTGTGACCTAGCTTCCTGAAGCATGTCATCTTGGGTCCTAAGTGCCTCAAATAGTATGCCCAACCTCTCAGTGACCCCCATGATGCATTTCATCTTTGCAGCTGCTCCCATAGTGTAGACCAACTCCCCATTCCTTGCCATAGTGTATGTCAACTTCCCATTGCCAAACGTAATATATCCCTATTCGTATTCCCATCGTATTTTATCCCAGAATCCTAGTGCTCAGCTTACATGGTTCCTTCCATTGTGCTTCATCAATGTTGTGATGCTTGCTGATCGCTCATAACCTCCAATGGCACTCAGTGGAATTTGGACTGTACTCAAGCTCTTCATTGGCTACCAAGTAACCAGAGGATCCAGTTCAAACTCTTAACCCTAACCTACAAAGCTCTCCACAATCTCTCTCCCCTGTACATCTCCTCACTCATTTTCAGATACCAACCCAACCGCAATCTTAGATCTGCACATGACCTTTTATTGTCCTCCTCTGTAATTACCTCCTTGCATTCACATATACAATATGTTGGCGCTTTATAAATACAATAAATAAATAAATAAATAAATATACAAGAGACCAAAACAAGTACTTTCTTTTGATAAATATAAAAAAAAGTTAATTAACCTCCCCGGCGTTCTATTGAGATCGCCAGGGAGGCTGCGGGAGGGTTTTTTTTTAATTAAAAAAAAACTATTTCATGCAGCCAACTGAAAGTTGGCTGCATGAAAGCCCACTAGAGGGCGCTCCGGAGGCGTTCTTCCGATCGCCTCCGGCGCCCAGAATAAACAAGGAAGGCCGCAATGAGCGGCCTTCCTTGTTTTGCTTAGATCGTCGCCATAGCGACGAGCGGAGTGACGTCATGGACGTCAGCCGACGTCCTGACGTCAGCCGCCTCCGATCCAGCCCTTAGCGCTGGCCGGAACTTTGTGTTCCGGCTGCACAGGGCTCAGGCGGCTAGGGGGGCCCTCTTTCGCCGCTGCTCGCGGCGAATCGCCGCAGAGCGGCGGCGATCAGGCAGCACACGCGGCTGGCAAAGTGCCGGCTGCGTGTGCTGCACTTTATTTGAAGAAAATCGGCCCAGCAGGGCCTGAGCGTCAGCCTCCGGCGGTGATGGACGAGCTGAGCTCGTCCATACCGCTCAGGAGGTTAAACACAAAGCAAAACATATAACAAGGTAAAAGGTAGTTTATACAACATATAAACTAGTGTTGGGCGAACAGTGTTCGCCACTGTTCGGGTTCTGCAGAACATCACCCTGTTTGGGTGATGTTCAAGTTCGGCCGAACACCCGATGGTGTTCGGCCAAACCGTTCGGCCATATGGCCGAACTAAGAGCGCATGGCCAAACGTTCCCCGAACATTCGGCTAGCGCTGTGATTGGCCGAACGGGTCACGTGGTTCGGACCCGAACGCGCTCTGATTGGCCGAACGGGTCACGTGGTTCGGGTAAATAAATACCCGATCCACGTCATTTCTCCGCCATTTGTCTGTGGGTTTAGCTTTGGGTAGGCAGGCAGGGTAGTTCTCTCTCCAGCTAGGGTCCCCCCAGTCATTGTGTCGCTGCTGGGAACAGTAGTACACCGCTCACCCACACTATATAGCATTGTGTTTACTGCCACTCTGTGTACACCGCGCACCCACCACTGTAAAGCATTATGTTTACTGCCACTCTGTGTCTCTGCTGGGAACAGTAGTACACCGCTCAACCACCACTGTATAGCATTGTGCTCTGTGTCTCTGCTGGGAACAGTAGTACACCGCTCACCAACCACTGTATAGCATTGTGCTCTGTGTCGCTGCTGGGAACAGTAGTACACCGCTCACCCACCACTGTATAGCATTGTGCTCTGTGTCTCTGCTGGGAACAGTAGTCCACCGCTCACCCACCACTGTATAGCATTGTGCTCTGTGTCGCTGCTGGGAACAGTAGTACACCGCTCACCCACCACCCTATAGCATTGTGCTCTGTGTCGCTGCTGGGAATAGTAGTACACCACTCACCCACCACTGTATAGCATTGTGCTCTGTGTCGCTGCTGGGAATAGTAGTACACCGCTCACCCACCACTGTATAGCATTGTGCTCTGTGTCGCTGCTGGGAACAGTAGTACACCGCTCACCCACCACTGTATAGCATTGTGCTCTGTGTCGCTGATGGGAACATGCAGTACACCGCTCACCCACCACTGTATAGCATTGTGCTCTGTGTCGCTGCTGGGAAAAGTAGTACACCGCTCACCCACCACTGTATAGCATTGTGCTCTGTGTCGCTGCTGGGAATAGTAGTACACCGCTCACCCACCACTGTATAGCATTGTGCTCTGTGTCGCTGCTGGGAACAGTAGTACACCGCTCACCCACCACTGTATAGCATTGTGCTCTGTGTCGCTGCTGGGAATAGTAGTACACCGCTCACCCACCACTGTATAGCATTGTGCTCTGTGTCTCTGCTGGGAACAGTAGTACACCGCTCACCCACCACTGTATAGCATTGTGCTCTGTGTCGCTGCTGGGAACAGTAGTACACCGCTCACCCACCACCCTATAGCATTGTGCTCTGTGTCTCTGCTGGGAATAGTAGTACACCACTCACCCACCACTGTATAGCATTGTGCTCTGTGTCGCTGCTGGGAATAGTAGTACACCGCTCACCCACCACTGTATAGCATTGTGCTCTGTGTCGCTGCTGGGAACAGTAGTACACCGCTCACCCACCACTGTATAGCATTGTGCTCTGTGTCGCTGATGGGAACATGCAGTACACCGCTCACCCACCACTGTATAGCATTGTGCTCTGTGTCGCTGCTGGGAAAAGTAGTACACCGCTCACCCACCACTGTATAGCATTGTGCTCTGTGTCGCTGCTGGGAATAGTAGTACACCGCTCACCCACCACTGTATAGCATTGTGCTCTGTGTCGCTGCTGGGAACAGTAGTACACCGCTCACCCACCACTGTATAGCATTGTGCTCTGTGTCGCTGCTGGGAATAGTAGTACACCGCTCACCCACCACTGTATAGCATTGTGCTCTGTGTCGCTGCTGGGAACAGTAGTACACCGCTCACCCACCACTGTATAGCATTGTGCTCTGTCTCGCTGCTGGGAACAGTAGTACACCGCTCACCCACCACTGTATAGCATTGTGCTCTGTGTCGCTGCTGGGAATAGTAGTACACCGCTCATCCACCACTGTATAGCATTCTGCTCTGTGTCGCTGCTGGGAACAGTAGTACACTGCTCACCAACCACTGTATAGCATTGTGCTCTGTGTCGCTGCTGGGAACAGCAGTACACCACTCACCAACCACTGTATAGCATTGTGCTCTGTGTCGCTGCTGGGAACAGTAGTACACTGCTCACCAACCACTGTATAGCATTGTGCCTCCTCCTGTTCCATCACGTGTGCTGCTGCTGGGTTAGCGTTACCGGTCCCTTTTCCTGGAACCTCTTATCTGTATTACATTTATGACTGGATGGCGGCAAAATGCATGCTATCCGCACGCTTCTTGTCCTCATGCAAGGCCTGGGTTGTTGTGTCTCAAAGCGTGGCCTTCTCCTCCTGCGCCACCCTCCTCCTGTTCCATCACGTGTGCTGCTGCTGGGTTAGCGTTACCGGTTCCTTTTCCTGGAACCTCTTATCTGTATTACATTTATGACTGCATGGCGGCAAAATGCATGCTATACGCACGCTTCTTGTCCTCATGCAAGGCCTGGGTTGTTGTGTCTCAAAGCGTGGCCTTCTCCTCCTGCGCCACCCTCCTCCTGTTCCATCACGTGTGCTGCTGCTGGGTTAGCGTTACCGGTCCCTTTTCCTGGAACCTCTTATCTGTATTACATTTATGACTGCATGGCGGCAAAATGCATGCTATCCGCACGCTTCTTGTCCTCATGCAAGGCCTGGGTTGTTGTGTCTCAAAGCGTGGCCTTCTCCTCCTGCGCCGCCCTCCTCCTGTTCCATCACGTGTGCTGCTGCTGGGTTAGCGTTACCGGTCCCTTTTCCTGGAACCTCTTATCTGTATTACATTTATGACTGCATGGCGGCAAAATGCATGCTATCCGCACGCTTCTTGTCCTCATGCAAGGCCTGGATTGTTGTGTCTCAAAGCGTGGCCTTCTCCTCCTGCGCCGCCCTCCTCCTGTTCCATCACGTGTGCTGCTGCTGGGTTAGCGTTACCGGTCCCTTTTCCTGGAACCTCTTATCTGTATTACATTTATGACTGCATGCCGACAAAAAGCATGTTACCTGTGCAAAGAAAACAGACATTTCCCGCATTTAAAAGACAGTTTTCCCTTTGAAACTTTAAAATCGATTTTCTCAAAAACTATAAGCTCTTTTTGCTAACATTTTTTTCCTCTTGTACCCACTCCCAAGGTGCACATACCCTGTAAATTTGGGGTATGTAGCATGTAAGGAGGCTTTACAAAGCACGAAAGTTCGGGTCCCCATTGACTTCCATTATGTTGGGAGTTCGGCTCGAACACCCGAACATCGCGGCCATGTTCGGCCTGTTCGGCCCGAACCCGAACATCTAGATGTTCGCCCAACACTAATATAAACCACTCAAAGATAACCACCAAAATGACTTAAGAGCAATTTGTGCAAAACAGCCACCTACTGTTCTCCACTTGCCACAACCCAGGAGGGTAGGAGGCACTGTCCATGCATTCGCAAACACAGGTAGTAGGGGCAGTTAGTAGAAGCCACACGGAGAGCATGGGCAGCAGAGAGGAGAGAAGCACATGAAGCTTTTTGCAAGCAATCAATGGCAAAAGCAGTTATGCAAACATATACCACAGAGTCTGTGACCAGGCTTCAAAGAAGCACAGTCACGCACGCACATTGGAAGGTGCACATAGCAATACCACAGCTTGCAAAGCAGTGCAGCATACAAAAAAACCCCCAGAAATAGTAACATAAATATAAAAAAAAAAAGTAACACAAGGAAAAAAAGGTGTTGGGGTGAGGAGATATAAAAATATACATACAGAAATAGGAAGCTACATCAATTCTGCCAATTGTAGTGTAGCCATATGAAACATTGTCATAACACCCAGCAAAGCGCAGGCACGGTGGACAGCCAGAGACACACAGTATCACGGCAAGAAAGCTGCATAATTCACAGCAACATTAAGGCCAGGGGGATTAGTGGCCTGTAATCTAAAACTCCAGGCTGTCTCGCACTGCAGAAAAACAGCATCCGTATTGCCCCAGTGGGGGTTCGGATGGACATGATGGGCCCACGAGGGCCACTATTTTAAAGAAGGACATAATGGCCTTGTGTGAAACGTGTGTCTCGACACTGCTGACTTGAAATAATAATTACAAATATCAGAAACATATTTTGAAATTCATTCTTTGAAAGGCATTGTGGTCTTGCCCACTAGATATGATCACAGATATGCAAATTTTTCCAAGTTTATGAAAATGTATGCAAATTTTTATGCAAATATATGCAGCTTGAAAATGGACCAATCAATTTACATCTGGATTTAAACTGATTGGTCTGTTTTCAAACAGCATACATTTGCATAAAAATTTGCATAATTTCAGAAAACATTTGCATCTCAGTGATCATCCCTATTGCCCACATAAAAGGCCCTGCAGTGGCAAAGGATCAAATACACCACACAATGAACAGTGGGCTGTTGAAATTTCCAAAATGTCTTGCACGATAAATCATGCCATCAAGAACACTAGCCTCCTGTGTCCAACTAACAATCACCTGCAGGACCCCCATAGGTGTATGTGGCTATAACCCTGCAATGGGGTTTCTTAAATTTTCCCAGGAAATGGTTATGAACTAAGGAGTCACCAATAGTTTGTGCAGTACATGTAACTAGCTATGGAGAGAGGGGAATCAAGGAGGTCATGGAGGTGTCCGGCCATAGCACATGCCAGTTGTCACACAACAGTCAGCGAAAGGTCTCATGACTGGTGCCAAATCATGTAATAAAAGGATTGGTAGACATGGTATGTTTGGCTTCAGTACGTGGTTGCAGTAGGGACTTTGCTACGAGATCTAGTGAAAGCTCAAGCATTGGTGTAATTAACATTGCGTATGTCATAACCACTTTAAATAAAGCCTTGTGTGAGTAACTGAGATTCCTTAATGAAATAATCCAAGTATGTACAATTACAGTAAAAGAAGGTCCGCACTGATGTCTCCACTCCAATGTAGTTTATTCAGGACATGTCCAGTTCAGGTAAAACACTTAGACTAACATGTTTCGGACTCCAAGTCCTTAATCATAGTCATGTCACAGCATTCTGATTGTGAATTTAAAAGGGAGGGTAGTAAGAGGCGGGGCACAACCCCACCCAAGCGAGGGAGGGAGCAGATTGCCCACCAAAAACTAACCAAGGGGTCAGTTGATACGGGCCAATGCCTCAAGACGCAATTTCGGAGAGAGGTCCGCTTTTATAACCTCATTTAGCTCGGAGTTTCAGGAGGTTAGGGGCATCATCACCAAATATCTCCCTATCCTGGAGGGTGATGAGGACTTGCGGCCCTTTCTTCGCAATGGCGTCAGTTTTTCCAGTAGGCGAGCCCCCACACTGGGTGGTATGTTGTCCCCCAGCCTTTTTAGCACACACACAGAATCACAGACGTGGTTGTCTGCCAGGGGCTCATACAAATGTGCAATACCAACCTGTAACTATTGTGCTTTCCACACTAGAACAAAAATTGTGGAATCACTCCACAATGGTTCTAGATTCAATATCAGGCATTTTATTAATTGTGGCTCCAAAAACGTGATTTATGTGGTGACATGTCATATCTGTTCTCTCCAGTATGTGGGCTGCACTACCAGACCCCTTAGAGCCAGGATATCGGAACATTTCTTGGGGGCTGGGTGGTCCACACAAAATATTTCTAATGTTGCCAAACATTACCGACAGGTTCATGATGGGGATATGTCTGGCTTCTCCTTTCATGGCATAGAGAAGGTCTCCTTGCCTAGGCGAGGAGGCGACCTTCAGGCACTGATCCGTAAAAGAGAGGCACTTTGGATTTTCCGGCTTGGCACTAGATCACCTAAGGGTTTAAATGCGAGGTGGGACTTGGCTTTGGTGACAGGCTGAGAATTGGATTGCCTTTTGATTCTTGCATACATTGCATATATTGCTCTCATTATTTTTGCTCCTTACCTGTATGTGTTTTTAATTGTATTAATGTTTACCTACATTTTTAACGAGGTGTTAGTTTTTGGTGGGCAATCTGCTCCCTCCCTCGCTTGGGTGGGGTTGTGCCCCGCCTCTTACTACCCTCCCTTTTAAATTCACAATCAGAATGCTGTGACATGACTATGATTAAGGACTTGGAGTCCGAAACATGTTAGTCTAAGTGTTTTACCTGAACTGGACATGTCCTGAATAAACTACATTGGAGTGGAGACATCAGTCCGGACCTTCTTTTACTATTGTTGCTCATTGGGTTTGGCCACTCGTGTTCCTGCACTGTCCCACCCAGTACGGTGTAGCGGTACTTCTGTCTACCTATGTACAATTACATCGCAGTCTCTAAAATTGGACTGTCGGGATGCCAAATATTGTGTGGCCAGAATGGAAGCTTATCGCATGTAGCAGAGCGTTGGTGGCTGTCTCTTTACATCGCATTAACAGGGGCAGCACTGACTGGAACAATGGATCAGACAGGGACACTGCACTGCCTCTGGCAGGGACAATGCTTTACATTGGAAGGTTTAGGGTCACTAAGAATCCACTGGCAGGGATATTAAGACTTTACTGGACGGGACCGAAACACTATACAGTCAAGGACAATACACTGACAATTACCTACAGTGGCACTATTACCTATATCATGTGGTGAAGTGCTGTTACCGTACATTACTCCCATTGTTGCTTCACCTGTGGACCACCCTCCCCTTGCTATTACTGAGGACACTTCTGTCAACAGACTCCCCACCAACTGAACAAAGGGAGGCAGGGTGGGTATTGATGCATGCATCAGGCAATCCGCTCTGGTGCTGGATACTGGGAACTCTGCTGTATTTGTAATTATGGTGAATTTTGGAAAGTCATAACTGGCTTCTAATGGAAATACAACAAAAGGTATAACATTTTTGGCAAAAGTTGAAATTCACTTTAGGAAGCAAAATTGACTTGCTCTCCATGGTGCTGATTCTGTTTTTTACAGAGCTACGCTCCAAACGAAGGTTGCTTTATTAACCTGCCTGTTTCTATTCCTCTAGTTGGAGAACTTGTTAGACAAAATCTGTTCTATTAGCACCTAGTTTTAGCAATTTATGGTTTTGTAACAGAAGTTAGAGTTTCCTAGAGATTTAGGACTTTTCCTTAAAGGGGCACTATGGCGAAAAATTTTAAAATGTAAACTATGTGCAAACACACAAATAAGAAGTATGTTTTTTTCTAGAGTAAAATGAGCCATAAATTACATTTCTCCTATGTTGCTGTCACTTAGTAGGTATTAGAAATCTGATAGAAGCGATAGGTTTTGGACTAGTCCATCTCTTCATAGGGGATTCTCAGCAAGGCTTTTATTCTTTATAAAGATATTCCCTAAAAAGGATTTAAACAATGATGCTGGCCAGCTTCCCTGCTCGCTACACTAAGTGCTTTTGAAAATAAATAAATCCCTGAGAATCCCCCATGAATAGATGGACTAGTCCATGCCTGTCGCTTCTGTCAGATTTCTACTACTTACTGTAAGCGACAGCAACATAGGAGAAAAGTAGTTTATGGCTCATTTTACTCTAGAAAAAAAATGTACTTCTTATTTGTATATATTTGCACATATTTTACATTTTACAATTTTTCGCCATAGTGCCCCTTTAATGCTACCAGGCCAGTACGAATATTATGAGTCAGTATAGCAAATCCTGCTTAAAGAGGAACTGTACTGAAAATAATGTAATAAATAAAATGTCTTATTATTTTTATAATATTAATTTATAAATTATTTAGTCAGTGTTTGCCCATTGTAAAATCTTTCCTCTCCCTGATCTATATTCTGAAATGTATCACAAGTTGCGACATCTTTACTCCTGCCAGGTGATGTGTGTTTACATAGAACGTTCAGTAAACAAACATTCTGTTATAAACAGCCGTTATTTTCCAAAATGCAATAAGGTTCCCAGATAGATGCGGTCATGGCCATGGTCCTGACATCACACTGTGGGAGAGGTTTCACTTTCAATTTCAGCCATACAGATGTCCATTTTGATCTGTTTGAGAAAAGGTAAAGATTTTTCATTAGAAAGGGGGTATCGGCTACTGTTTGGGATGAAGTTCAATCTGAGGTTAAAGTTCCTCTTAAAGGACAACTGAAGTGAGAAGAATATGGAGGCTGCCATATTTATTTCCTTCTAAACAATACCAGTTGCTTGGCAGCCCTGCTGGTCTATTTGGCTGCAGTGGTGTCTGAATACCACCAGAAACAAGCATAAAGCAGCTAATCTTGTCAGATCTGACAATAATGCCAGAGACAATTGATCTGCTGTATGCTTGTTGGGGGGGGGGGGGGGGGCTATGGCTAAAAGTATCAGAGGCAGAGGATCAGCAGGGCAGCCAGGCAACTGGTATTGCTTAAAAGGAAAAAAATATGGCAGCCTCCATATCCCTCTTTCTTCAGTTGTCCTTTAACTATATAGGGATGCTATAAATGTTTGGGTATAATGGATACAGAGAGTTTCTTTGAGTTTTAGTAGTAGCAATGGAAACCTGCTTCATGCATCATATAGAATGTCTCAAGGGACCTAAAGAGGAACTTTACTGAATATAACTCAATAAAATATCTTATTTTTTTACATTTATTTATTTTTTACTTTTTTTTTTATTAGTTTCTAAATTATTTAGTCGATGTTTCTCCATTGTAAAATCTTTCTTCACTCTTATGTATATTCGTAAATTTATCACAGATGGGAACATCTTTTTTGCTGGCAAGGTGCATTGCTGTGTTTTGTTTTTTTTGTGGTGTGTTCCAAAGTGAGCAGAAACAATACCTTTGTGGGTATAAGGGAGACAGGATGCGTGAAACCCATGGATGGATTAGCAAACTTAGAGGGTTACAATGTGTTTAAGAAGGATAGAGCAGTGAGACAAGGTAGAGGGGCGTCTGTTTCGGTAAATATTCATGGTGAAAATCACTGTTGCCAATTGCTTATTGGGGTGTGCTATAGGTCGCCACATAGCCATGATGCTGCAGAACTGCAATTACCACAGCAGATTGGAAAAGCTGCAAGTAAACGTGAGGTCCTTGTTATAGATGACTTCAACTATCCAGACATCAACTGGGATATTGAAGCTACTTGTTCTAGTAAAAGTAGCAAATTTCTAGCAAGATTACATGACAGTCATTTGGCTCGTTTGGTTACCGAACCAACTAGAGCAGCATTTCTCAACCTTTTTACCCTGGAGGAACCCTGCAGATAACTTTTGGATCGCAAGGAACCAGTGCAAACAATTTTTTGATCTCGAGGAACCCCTCATTTATTTAGCAGAAGGCATTGTCTTTAAAAGTATGTGTAGCTGTTTATTTCACTCCCCCTATTACACTGCCACTCATTATACTGTCTCCTGAGCCCCCAATTTAGTGCTTCTTGTTACAGTACTACCTATTATAGTGTGCTCTATTATACTTCCCCACGAGGGGAGAAAATGCCAAGGAACCCCTGCAGAGTGCTCCAGGAACCCTGGGGTTCCTG
Organism: Hyperolius riggenbachi; assembly: GCF_040937935.1. NCBI lineage: Eukaryota > Metazoa > Chordata > Amphibia > Anura > Hyperoliidae > Hyperolius > Hyperolius riggenbachi. The sequence goes on along the minus strand of NC_090649.1, from coordinate 163,357,356 downwards.
GGAACCCTGTTTGAGAAAGCCTGAACTAGAGGGAATGCGCTTCTGGATTTTGTCATTTCAAATAGAACAGATAATGTATCAAATTATCATCAGGTTCAAGAACATTTGGGGAATAGTGTTCACAACATGATAACATTTGATCTGTTAATTGATAGATCGTGGAGCAGAGGAACAACTAAAACTATGAATTTTAGAAAGGCAAGGTGTAATCAACTCAGGGATACACTAAGTTCAGTAGACTGGGATACTACAAGGGAAGGACACCGAATCAGCTACAGAATCAGTTTAATGGGGGAATCTGCATCCTTCAGTGGAAGCTCCCTTTGACTCCACCATGCTGCCATTCCATGGTAAAAATGTGTGCCAAGGCACTTACTTCATCTTCCTAGTTTTCAGTCAATGAGTTAAACTTTCCCAGGTGCCAATACCATTTCTGTCAGCTGATTATATGTTCTTGAGCATCATGGCAGATCCCTCAGTCAGTTGAAAGTTCCCATGTGTCCTTGTGTAAGATTTTTTTCCCTTAAAAAAATGAAAGATACAGTATATCTCTTCGAAGATGTAAACATTTCTTATTTCTCATGGAGGCAGGTGTTGCTTATCAGGAGGTTGTGCCCCCTCACTAGTACTAGCCTACGTGATTCTTACACTTCAGTGAAAAGTAGAAAAACTTTCATGAGGTACCTTTAACAAGGTTTATTAACCTCTCATCCCCCCCACAGGCTACTACTGTATTTGCTGAGTAGATTGAGCTAGTAAGTGTTGGGCTCCACCCCCTGAGTCATAACATCTCACATAGTTTTTAGGGTAGGGTAGGGTCCTGCAATGTGAACCACATAGTCTCTTCACAAAGATTGAAGTCTCCCCAGTGATAATTTAGTTCCATCACACAACTGTCACTACACCAATGCTGAAACTCCAAATTCATATTTGGGCAGTCAAGGAAGCTGAGACTTTTGCTGTAATATGGACTTATAACCCAGGAGATCCAAATTTTGCCAGAATGGCGGGAACTCACATCAATGTTAAAACCTAATGTTTTACTAAGTTGTAACAAGAGGCTTAGTCAATAGGCTTCAAGTTACCAACCAAGATGGTACCCAGGCCAAGGCATTTCTTGAGACATTATTATTCGAGTGCTGTATCTAAAGATCAATAATAAATGAAAACTTTTCAATACATCAGTTTTCCTTTCATTAAACCCTACTCCAAGAGGTTAACACTCCAATTGGCTGTCTCATAATATTTAAGACACTGATTGTTCAGGACATCCTGGCCAATCAGAGGCTTAGCAGTCATGATTTGGCTAATCCTAATGTTAGGAGTAGGGCTGTATAAAAGGAGCCCTTGGTCTTTAATATGGTCACCGGCAACATGGTGGGCCACACATGGGGGCTGCTGATGATACTCTGATTTCAAATTCCCCTTCCTTGCCAAAGAACAAAAGCAAACCTCACTTAGGGATCTTTGGGTCCCTAGAGTGATATATATATCCCAAGCATTGGCGCAGAGGTGTTGATTTCAGGTTGCAGGAACAAGAAGGCCTTCATAACAGTATAGACTGTAAGGTAACTTCAGAATTCCAGCCAGAGACTAAA